>NC_092630.1:73190986-73505402 GCF_039555335.1 Amphiura filiformis
TCGTAAAAAGTAGGTAATGGTGAATCCAACGGACGAGGACACAAAACACATCAAGGATCAATAAATGATACAAGAGGATATCTTGAATAAGAACAACAGGAAAGAAAAAAGCAAGGTACACCAACTTGATGTGGGGAAACAAGTAAAATGCAGACTAGACAGTATGCAGGGGGACAAAAACAGCAAATGTAGGCCCTACATGTAGGCAGAAGAAGTAGGCAAAGTTCGATAGCCAAAATTTACCAGTTCCAAGGCCCACAGAAGTAAGTACTCGTAAAGTTTTATATGAGTAAATGGCTATTTTAACATTCAATATTTTACCCTTTTCTGGTTTTAATTACCATTTTATGTATGTTTTATTGCTGTAAAACGCTTCAGTGGCGTAGCGATTGGGGGGGGGGCAAGGGAAAAAACCTAAAAATGTTAGAAGATAGCTCACATCTGGTAGCATTAATGTTCAAGTTGCTATCTAATGAAGATAGCTCACATCTGCATATATTAATCATGTTACTAAAAAACTCACACAAGTTACTGGTAGCATTACTGAAGACAGCTCACACCTGCATTAACGTGATTAAGCTACTGAAAATAGCGCACATCTGACAGTATTAATGTTGCTACGGAAGAGAACTTACATCTTACAGCATTAATTTGTTTAGCTACTGAGCGCACTAATGTTACTCCCCCGGGTTACTCCCTACCGAGGATAGCTCACATTTGGTAGCATTAATGCTGATATCTTATGAATAGAGCTAACATAATGGTAGCATTAGTGCTTAGGCCCTATATCTACTGACGATAGCATACACCTGACAGCATTAATGTTGCTATCTACTAAAGATAGGTCAAATCTGGTATAAAGTATTAAAGTTTCTATCTACAAAAGAAAACTCACATCTGGTAGCATTGAAGTTGCTATCTACTCAAGATAACTCACATCTATAGTAACATTAATGCTATTATTATTCTAGCGCATAGCTATAGCATTAATGTTGCTACTGACTCTCACATCTGACAACATTAATGTTGCTATCAACTGAAAACTGCGCACATCTGATAATGTTAAACTGCTATCTATAAGAGAACTCACGTCTGACAGCATCGAGCTATATACAAGACTGTAGCTTCCAAAAAGGGATTTATAGGACAATTATGCGTATTTTGCACTATTTTTTGGCCCATTGGGTTGAATTTTGGTGGAAAACGGGCTCCTTGTCCCTTTTCTTTTCCTTTACCTTCTTGGTTTTCTCTTTCAATTTTTGTCAGATGGGCACTTAATGTTAACGTCGATTAATATTGGATTAAAATAGACTGTAGGCCTAAATCCAATACTACCGGTAATCCATATTAAGATCATGAATTGTCTTATCATACATGCCTAATGTGAGCTCTAATGCGGGGCACAGTAAGCAGGATATTTTGTATAGGCCCTCTTTGAATGTGTTCCTAACGTTTTCCTACAGCTTTTTAGGGCATAATCATAGAAAGGGTGCCCCGCAAAATATATATCTGTACCAAAATCGCTCCCCCCTTTCGACCTGCCAAAAATCTCTTGACTCCCCCTTTTGACCTGCCAAAAATGCCCCCCCCCTTTGGCCTGCCAAAAAATCTTTGTCCCCCCCTATAATTCTCCAGACCGGGGATAGGCCTACACATAATTACCGGGCATAATTATCATAGACTTAGGAAGGTCTTCACCGGGGGTCTTCAATAGGTATTGGGAGGGGGGCTGAAACTTGGGAGAAAATTTGCAGGCCAAACTGGGGGGGGGGGTGCGCGCGGGGGGTCCATCAGAAAATTGTGCAAAATATATGTCACAAAGACCCATTTTCCCTCTATTTTATCACAATTTTTTAAGTTCACCTAGGATTTAGGGGGAGGGGAAGGTATTTCAGCCCCCGCACCAAAAAAGCCCCCTCTATTCATACATAGTCCTTATTCGCAAGTAGGGCCTACATCCATTTGTAGCGTTTGATATGGTGTAGTAACTGTAGTTAATCGATTATTATGTCACTTCAACAGCGAATAGACCATGTAGAAGCTGTGTGTTTTGCCGAAGGGAACTGTAGGGCCTATTGTGTTGTAAACTTTAATCATTCTTTTGTCTATAGATCTGTTTTCGCGGAAGATGTAAAACGGGTGATGGAATGCAGTTTAAAATTTCCGCCAAGGCCGAATCATTTCACATTTTGGGTGCATTGCCGGGGTGCATTGTACACTCTTAAAAATACCTAGTCGTTTTTTCGACTAGAAATCCTAGTCAAAATAATTTGACGAGATTCTGGTCATTTTGAGGAGATTTTCTAATCATTTCAACGCTGATCTAGTCATTTATGCCTGGTCAACGCATATCTAGTCATTTACGCCTGGTCATAAATTCTAGTCAAGAAATTCTAGTCAATTCCAAGTCGAGGATGCAGAATTTGGTGTGAGTTTTCACACCAATTTCGGTAACAAATTGGGTAACAATTTTGTAACAAATGATTATTGTGATGAGTGCTAGTGTTTGGAGGACCTTCTCTAAATCCTAAATATTATACTCAGTTGAAATAATAGGAAACAAAACCACGGATGAAGAACACAGGGCAAACGCTATTTAACACCATAGATTTTTTATTTTCAAGCAAATACATTATAATTTTCTGCCATCCTCTTTTAAGACCGTAATTAAGACCATGCTATCAAATACACTTGGCGTAGTGTTGCTCTCTTAGCGTGAAGCGGACAAGAGATGATGCATTTCCCCAAATTAACACGACTAGAATTTAAAATGACTAGAATCTAGTAAGATCCTATTGCACCCTGCAATCTAGTCAAATTTGACTAGTTTCTAGTCAAAAGTGAAAAAAAAATGACTAGATATTCTGGTCATGTTTTGACAAGACTCCCTAGTCGTTCCTGTCGACTAGATTATCCTAGTCAAAATGACTAGAGTCTAGTAAGATCCTATTGCACCCCGCAATCTAGTCAAATTTGACTAGTTTCTAGTCAAAAGTGACTAGGGATTTTTAAGAGTGTAGCCGACGGCTACCCAACTAAAGGCTGCTAGTCAGGTGTAGGAATGCGTGGATTTGGATTCGTCTACGGGTTTATAATAAGGTCAACATGAGCTAACATGGCGAATACCATGCTTCGCAAACTCGGTCATCGAAACCAACATTGATGCTGGACCCGTACCCGCTGAAGACGCGCAGAATGTGATATATAATCGATATTTTAAAATAACTGTGTCAAAATCATTGACAACATGGGACACTTACTAGTACTGGAACTAGTACTGGAACTTACCTCGTCAGGCCGACAGGAGCTGACAGGCAGTCAAATTTTAAGAGCTTTTTAAGCTTACCTAATATTTCCTATTGTAGCGATACTCCCGTACCACTGTAGGTCATACTAATAGTACGGTGCGCGGGTTCAATACACCCTATGCGTGGTTGTAGTTAATAGCGGAAGCTTTACATGTAGTATATACGGGACACTAAACATCACGTGTAGGCCTATTTTATATTAAACCTCGGGATATATAAATCATGTTGCAGTGCAGAAGAATATATTATATATATCATTGCGCCTAATAAAGTTGAGCACTATGAAGATAATTTTGTTAACCTTTATATAATTACATGGCCTCACACATTTTTTGCTTGTTTCTGTAAGGTATCATATATATATATATATATATGCAGAAAATTAACTGCGTCGACATTTGATGAAGGAAGCAAAGAAGCGAAAAGAACTTATTAAAATGTCGTAGGCCTAATTGAATATTTTATTACACACCTGACGAAGGGCGAGGCCCGAAAATTCGTGTAATAAAATATTCAATTACGACATTTTAATTATTCTTCGCTTCTTTGCTTCCTATATATATATGCATATATATACAATTGTAGGTTTCATTCTTCTTTAATACGTAGAGTGCTCAATCCTGATGGAGAGCAGTATTATACTAAATTTTAGTTCTTCTTTATATTGTATATATGCATAGGCCTATATATATATATGATCTTGACGATATATAGGCCTAATATACTATCGATTTCCCTATCTTGTTCGTTTAGTTTACAGTTCTTATGTACAACTGGTAATATGGAATTGGCTGACTACACAGAAGAAGAATTGAAGGGATTACTTGACTCGGGGGTTGAGGTAGCAAGAATTGCTGGAAAGGTAAGCACAAAAAGTGTATTTAGGCCTACATGATCCGATAACAACGTATTTCAGCACGGTGCGACTTTACTTCCCCCAACTTACACTACTGGGTATTAAAAAACATACTTTTGGGTAAATCATTTTAGCCAACATTGAGCCCTCAATTCACCTGTATTTTCAGACATTTAGGGTTACCCAATGTTATGGTTAGACCCTAGTACCCAGCGGAATTGCTCTCTTTTACCAACTTGGGTACAAAAAAATACCCAAACGGGTGAGTTACGACAATGTATGAGTGATATAAAAGTAACTATCACCAGTCACCATGATCTTATAATATGGGGAATATTTCAAAGGTATCCCACAAACTGCTGATTGAGCACAGTCAAGTTAGACGGATATTATGCAATCTGTCGTGTTACAGAACATGCAGAAAATAGCACATTCATGATCCTTTTTGTTTCGTCCCATGTGGGCTTGTCGTTTGTAACAAAACACAGGTATACATTTCATTTAAAGTTGTCCGATTCCGTTTTGTGAACCATTGGGAGGGGGACTCTGACATGATGCTGTTCCAGATTGCAGTGGCATGTGAATGTTTCATCTGACCCTTGCCTTCACTAGTTTAATTAATTTCTTTTATATTTCAGGAAATTAGAGATGTCTTCTACAAAACAAAAGCGACTGAAACAAAAGAACACAATGCAGATCTTGTGACAGAAACAGATAAATTAGTAGAAGATATCATCATAAAATCGTTGAAGGAGAAATATCCTACTCATAGGTGAGAAAGGTATTTTATAATCACATGCAGCCTTTTTATACATTCCAGCAGATGCATCATGCTTTAAGACAAGAAAGTGAGGAAATTACACAAGTGATTTGAACCATGATGACAAGACAATACCCTTAACTGGATACTTGATATAGCCCGAGTTTGGACAGATTCGTACTTCACATTCGATGTCAAATGTTCCATTCAACAAATATTTGGTATTCAATCTGTGTCTACTAAGTATTCGCCACCAAATATTCATCACACGAATACAGTATATATATTTTTGTCTACAAATATTTGCTAAAAATAAAAATTACTTGAAACAAATTGAATAACGAATACTGGTGACATTATTTGCCATCCTTTTTTGGAGACCTTATAATTATTTACCTATAAATAATAATAAAATATTTACTATTGGTATTAACATATGCCCTGTATCTACACACATACAAGTCACGGTTTTAGTATGCATACATTTTTTTATCAATTAAAGAACAGAGGTACAAAATCATGTATGCAGCTGATAAAGTGCTCAACGCAAATTTTGGTAAAGCTATTATAAAATTTTAATAAATATTATACACGCAAACTCCAAAAAATGTGTGTATAATATTTATTACAATTTCATTTATATAATCATTTATCTCTGTTTATATTCTTGTTAGCTTTATAGGAGAAGAATCTACTGCAGCAAGTGGAAAACGTACACTGACCACGAACCCTACGTGGATCATTGACCCGATAGATGGGACCACTAATTTTGTGCACAGGTAAAATTAAGTCGGTGACATGCTTGTGCATTTCAGGCATATTGTGACTGAAACCCCAGCTTAAAGGGTGATTTTGACGATAGATACAATAAATGTATTTTTATTTTATTTATTTATTTATTTATCTACAGCATGTTTACTCAGGGTAGCCCGATTCAGCCGAAGCTGGAACACGGGTCCTGGCAAAATACATAAAAAAGTTTTAAAACATTACAGAGAATACAATTAACAATAATTGATAAAACTCATAGTCATTATTAAATGAACATCTATGCATAAAAATATTATATAAAACACAACAAGTAGAATATAAATCGCAAGATAATAACTTCATACAATTGACAATAATTATTAAAACCCATAAGCCATTATTAAATGAACATTGATTTATAAAAAAATATTGTATAAGCCACGTATACGTTAGTAGAATATAAATTTTAAGATGCTATAATTTACATTATACGTATACACTATTGATTAAAACCATTTATTGAAGCTAGATATAATGGTGCTAGAAAATCTGTTTCCCTACTGATGATTGAAAAACCCACGTCTATTCTCATCCATGATATGTTTCTCCGACAAACTCTAAACAGTAAATGTTTTTTGACAAAGCCAAATTTCATCATGTGGCGCATGTCATCATCTCTAAGCAATAAGTGTAAAGCAAATAAAGTTACACATCATGCTTATTTTAAGGAATTGTATTGAAACGTCAAGTTCATTATTTTGTTCATGCAGCTATCCATACTGTGTGGTGTCAATTGGACTGACAATAGGTACACAACTTGCAGTCGGCATCATTTATAATCCTATGTTGGAAGAACTGTATACAGCAACGAAAGGTGGAGGAGCCTTCTGCAATGGAAAGAGAATACACGTCTCCGGACAAGAAGGTACGAATATCTTCGACCCGATCTTCGATAAATATGTAGGCTTGCTGACATGTCCTTAAAATATAATTGCTGCCATAATAATCGTACAGAACCAGTATAGCATGCGATTTGAAGTCAAAATGATGTATGTTTGTTACATTTTCAACTTCCCCTTTACAGATATAAGAAAATGTCTAGTCGCTGCTACAGTCTCTCGGAGGGGATTGGAAGGCAAGCTATCAAGCCTAAAAAACCTTGTCCAGGCAGAAATTCACGGGTAAGAGACGACAATTTAATTATGGTAACAAACCATTAAATTGCATTACTTAACAATATATTGCATTGCATTTAATTAACATTGCACTGTAGTCATGGTATTCTGTACAATATCTTATATAAATTACGTACAAATTTATGCCTATGTTCGTTACAATGATTTATATTTCATTATAGCATTGCATTACCTTACAAAAATCATTACCGTACATGTACCTTACATTGCAATACATTCCAATCATTTATTACATTCCATTACATTGCATTGCATTACATTACATTACATTACATTACATTACATTACATTACATTACATTACATTACATTACATTACATTACATTACATTACATTACATTACATTACATTTACATTTACATTTACGTTTACAGTACATTTACATTTACATTTACATTTACAGTACATTTACATTTACATTTAATTTACATTTAATTTACATTTACATTTAGTACATTTACATTTTCATTTAGTACATTTACATTTAATTTACATTTACATTTAGTACATTTACATTTACATTTCATTTACATTTAATTTACATTTACATAATATATAAAAAATATTCACTTTTTTGGCTGGTCCCTGAGATCCATCCTTCGAGTTTGAATGTTAGGTATTACTGACTCATGATTTGGTCCGCCACTTACTAAGTGACTTAGTCTCACGTTTTGTTCTTATTAAAGGGGCACATCACGTATAGTAAATGTGTGTTTTTTTCATTATCGGAATCAATATATTATTGAAAAATAATACTTTGGTGTTTTGCAACAGTTCATTCTACAAATCATATACTTTTAAAACTTGCTTAATTTATTGTTGTTAATGAGTTATGTACGTTTTACAAAAGTGTTGTTGTTTCAGCCTTCTTTGCAACATATTAAACTCAAGAACCACAAAAGTATATATGTGATATTTGAATTCTTCTCACGCTCACTATGAATTGAGCAATGCAATTTTTGCTAAAGCTCACTACCATGACTACCATTCGCAAGATGCTGTAAACTACATTTTTTGCTGCTTCGACCAACAATACATTCCCAAAATAAAACACTTGTCAAAGTAATGTTCAATTGTTCATCATTGTAATGAATTATGTTCAGACCATTCCAAAAGCAACTCTTTCTTGTTTTTGTTTTGTTTCTTTCTTTCCTCAGTACAAGGAATACAGGCTCAGCTGCCGCCAACTTATGTTTAGTAGCTAATGGTTCAATAGATGTTATGTATGATTATGGACTTCATTCGTGGGATATTGCTGCAGGAGTACTTATTGTTGAGGAAGCTGGAGGTGTTGTATTGGATCCTTCTAGTTGTAAGTTTATTATTTGAATGAAACAAAACAAAGTGGCCACCATAAACCATTAAACACCATTGATTCAAACCTTATTGTATTTAACATAAGATTGCCATAATGTGTTTGTGGCTTTAAATAATATTTAGAATTTACTAATTGGGTACAAAATTGAGTTTATCATGTTTTTATACTATGTTTTTATACTACTCTTAATGTTTTTTATGTTCACAGTGGCACCGATAGATTTACTAGCTCGGCGACTTCTGGCTGCATCATCAATGAAACTAGCACAGACTGTAGGACCATTGTTAGTCCATGTGGACTTCCCAAGAGATTAGGCTTCCTTGCCCTTGCACACCAAGTGCATCTTCCTTTGCACTTTGGGAACCTAAATTTTATTTGAAAATCCAGAATTTTTTAAATTTTCATACCACAATATATTTGAGAAATCAGTATATCTACCATCAGACAATTCTTCACTTTCAATGTAACTTTATACGATAGCATGTTACCTACTTTGCGGCTGATTTGACCATATTGTGTGATCATAAATCGTAAATAATTATATCGTTAGGGTCATTGATCCATCTTTAACACAAAATGCATCCCTATAACAAGTGGCTACATGGCGACAGGTAACCACGGTATTTTCTTGTCAACATAACCCTAAGCCTAACCCTAAAATTAACCTTAACCCTAACCTTAACTAATAACCCCCCCATTTGATGTCGATTGACCGGATAGTGGTCAACGGATTACTGCTTACTGTGTGAAAACAATAGGTTACTTGTCGCCTTATAGCCGCTTCCCCTATATAGATTGGTTGGTGTTTTTGTTTTTTGTTCATACAAAAACAAACATATAGCCATAGATGATCATTAAGGGATCTAAAATGAGCGTTTATTGCGTTTCGACAGTATTTTTTGTGGGACATGAGAGCACCTCAGACCTATCGAATTGCATTCTGAATACGAAGCATGTCTTTCTGATAACAAATAATTTTCATTTTTGAAAATCACAATATAATACAAATTTTATGACAAATTATAAAAATTTGATATTTTTCAAATTTTTGATATATAACAGTCCTCGAAGTAAATTATATAAATCTAATGATATATTCTTAAAGTGTATGTAGCAGGAGGAAAAGCCGACGGTCAATTGAAAATTTTGACCTTTCATATTGAAGATATAGATTTTTTTCCCCAAAAGACCTAATTTTTTTTGGTGTTTTGGGAAAAAAAATCCATATCTTCAATACGAAAGGTCAAAATTTTCAATTGATCGTCGGCATTTCATCCCACCTACATACACGTTAAGTATAAGTCATCAGATTTATAAAGTTTACTTCGAGTACTGTTAAATATCAAAAATATCAATTTTAATGATTTGCCATAAAATGTGTATTAAATTGCGAATTTCAAAAACCAAAATTATTTGATATCAGAATGACATTCTTCGTATTCAGAATGCAATTCGATATGTCTGATGTGCTCTAATGTCCCAAAATAAATACTGTCCAAACGTTCATACCCCAGCCCTTAACATTAACTGTCGGAATTTAAATATCTCAAAAATACGCAGTAGCTATTTACTAATTATGTCTCCTGTTGTCTAAGTTTTAGAGCTGTATATTTGCCCGTCCACATCCACATCAAGTATGCCATTACCCCGGGCCATTACAAAAGAACACAGCCTATGTCACCTGTACGGTCACTTGTTCAAATCTCTGCATCAAACAAGGGATTCGCGAGAGATAGCAATTTTATCTTCACCACCGTCAGAGAACACTCTGAAATGACAGTATACAAAGAATTTGCATCCTTCCCGTTGTATTGGCAATGAGAGCAAAATATAGTAAATTGCCATGCCTTCATTTTTGTATTTGGAAAAAACATCTCTATAAACATCTGAGGGCAATTTATCCGGTCATGTCTAATATTATTTTTTCATGTATGTAACTTTAAAGAAAATTAATCTACTTGTATAATTTTGTTGCTGGATTGAGTTTTTTATATATTTGCTGTAAATTTGTTTAAACTATAGTTGTATGTGTACCGTCATAAAAAAAAATTAAGACTCTCTCTCATAACAACCGGCTTTTCATGGTTGTTTTGGCTCGTATCATTTTGGTCAGTACTGCGTGTGGACTCCTGTAGACATTTATTTTTGAAGCGTATATTAAAAGGAACGTGTAATATTATGTTTCCATATTTGGGAAGTCGTTAGCTTCTTCTAACACGGATTACTTTCATGACAGACCGTTCAGATGTCGTCAGTGGCGATCAGGGGATATTTATTTTTGGGGGGGAGGGAGACACTGCACGTTGGCAAATGGAACGTTTTAGTTACTTTTGCTCAATGTTTAATTAAGCAGCTGAGTGTGGGCACTTGTTGGGTACCGGGTGTGGGCGGAGTTGGGGATTGGAGTTATTGGCGTCGGGGTGTTCTCCAAGTATCGCAAAAATTAAGGCAAATTGTTCGCCTAGCTAGAGGTTTCAGAAAAAGAATAATTTGCACTATCTGCGATGTCTAATTTGCACACGGCAAAGATATGTAGGATGCAATTGGATTTAATGGCCCCAGTACGGGCCCCAGTATGATCATGTAGGGGTTTTGGGGTGTCGTTTTTAGGGTCACGAGGTTCAAATACAGCTTGGCAGACAAAATATTTGAATTTAGCACGTAACCGAATTAACAAAAATAATTTGGTTGACAGTTTTTACGCGACCTTGACGCTTAAATAATCACAGTCTAGTATTTATACGTGGAAACTGTCATTTCTTTGTTACGTTGATATTTGGTTTTGGAGAGAATAAATTGGAATATCCTTAATGTATTTATTATATTTCATATTTATATTCATATTATTTCCATTAAAATCACACATAAAATGACACCAACAACATTTTATCAAACAAGATGGGGCGGTGCAACGTTGCACCATCTGAAAAGACGTTGCACCACCCCTATCATTTATAATGTAAATAATAGTAGGCATATCACCCCAAAAGTAAGCGCAGCAGAAACATGTTATTTAATGTTTCTACATGAATGAGCTTTATTAAAGAATCAAAAATCAAAAAACCGGAATTGAAATCGGTCAATGCATTGTGATGTAGTGTCAATTTTAAGATGCTCGTAAATGGAATTAAAACCTGCCACAAATGGCTATAATGACAAAATTGGCACATTTCGAGATTTTGAAGGTTTATTTGGACCCTTGCTTGAAAAAGCAGCGTTAATTTAAGTATCACAGGTTAAATGCTTATCTTTCCGTACTTCGTTAAAGAAAACAAAATTTAAAAATCTATCATTGAATAATTATAATAAATTAACCAAATATAGGCCTACTATTTTAGCTATTTCAGCCAATCTGCAGACAAATTAAAGATGAAAAAATGACTAAGTTCAGCTAATTAATATGCAAAATTGATGCCAATAGAAAACCGTACATGATATCAGGGTGCGGTTTTTTTTGCACACATATGTATACAAAGTTATTTCAATTGATAACAAAAAATACACAAAAAGTAATTAATTATGCAAATTAGCTAATTACAGCTAATTATGTATTCATGATATTATTATGTAAATTAGGCATGAGTAGTTTTGGGTTTTTTCAATATTTAATGAAAGTCTATCCATTCACCATAAATTTGTCAAGTATGAACCTGTTATGATGTTGAATAAAGAAACTGCAGTTAATTACTTAAATATAATACAAAAAATACAAAGTTTGACATTTTGACGATGTCTGGAATAGAATTTTCATTTTTTCTGTAAACATGGTATGTGTCACCATTGCTCAAAGCTAAATCCGAAAAGTAAAATAAAATTCATTTGCAATGAGACTTTAAATTAACATTTTGTTATCTGGATTAACACGGGAAGACAAATGGTAAAAAGAACAGCCATTCTACTGTATCGCGTATACAAAAATAGTATGGCCTTGGGCACACACAATGGCTTAGAGCTATTGTGGTTTGGAAAATTTCTTTGATAATGTTTTTAATTAGTTTTACTCAAGGCAAGGGAAGTGTGTCATTCGTTGTCGACGGAAATAATTTACATGCTAAGAAAGATTAATATTTCAGCTAAATGGTGGTAGGTCCCTTTATATCAATAGGCCTATATTTACTGATTTATGAGCGAACTACAAAAATCCATAAAAACTGGCAGTAGCTCTTAAACAAAACAATATTTAATTTTTGCGGACCCGATGGTAGCCTCGGAAAGTCTTCACACACCATATATTAAAAATTCAAACATTTTGGATAAATGAAGCATTGTGAGGAAATTCATTTTTTGACATGATGTTTTCTAAAATTGGTCAACTTTGAAGCGCGCGCTTTTCAATTCACTGTTATGCTTGCATGCACAGTGTGGCAGAATTATTGTGCAGCCACTGTGACATACCTAATAATAGGAGTGCAAGGATTTACCCTTGGGGTACACCACAACTTACCGGTACATTTGAAATCTTGAACTTTAAAAAACTTTCAAAATTTAATAGCATAATTATTATGTTTTTCAGATATTGGCAAAATGTATTTTACACAATTGGTCACGCGATTAAGAATATTTTTGTAAATAATAAACATGTCAACTAAACGGCCCTTTAGACAACAATATTAATTTTTTCGGCCATAACTAAATATGGTAGCTATATAAATAATATAGATTTTGAAAGTGCATATAACTCTGTTTAATGTCATTTTTGAGCCTAGCTACAGCTGAATGAAAGTACACATCTGGTTTACGAACAAATTATTTATCAAATTTTAATGAGAAAAAAAAAAATTTGGAGTTATTTATAACATTATAAGGGTAGGTTTCATTAAAAATATAAATCCATTTAAATGACTTGTCATTATTTTTACTTAGCTAGGGCCTACATCTCGATAAAAGTATACACACCTGACACGAATGAAAACTCTGCAAAATTGCATAAAAAACACACATGTACCTGTAATTATGATTACAACCATTGTAAAATAGATTTATTTAGAAGGGTAGGTTTTCATTTAAAACGTCAATCCATTTAATTAACGGCTATGTAGGCTCATACGTTCCGGTAGTTAAAATAACGAAGACAATTTTAAAACTTTCAACGGAAACTATAGGCAAATAAATAAATATTTACCTGCTAATATTTTCGGTAACTAACTGTTACCAAAGTGCGGTCAAGAGTTCTGCTGTCGCAGAACATCTTAAAAACACAGGTCACACATTGGACTCCCCCAATATCAAGATTGTTAAAGCTTGTTAAGAAGGAAAGCAAGTTCCTAAATCGCAAGATAAAGGAGTCCATAGCCATCAGACAGGAAAGACAAGTCAAGCTCAACAGAGACGGGGGCCGGGATCTTCCGAGAATTTAATTAAATTAATTAATTTATCGATAGCTGCAGCTCGATGAACATGATGAACACGAAGTACACAGGGTTGCTGATATTTTGTTTAAAAAGATTAAACACATTGTTTATGAACTATGAAATAAATGTCTACATACTACGTATATCTTCCAATACTAAGATGTTCAGTCCATAAACATGCTGATATCAAATAATTTTGATTTTTTGAAATTCGCGATATACACATTTTATGGCAAATGATTAAAATCGATATTTTTGAAATGTAACATTCCTCAAAGTAAATTGTATAAATCTAATGATATATGTAATTAAAGTGAACGTTGCTGGGATGAAAAGGCCTCCATCATGCCTTTCGTATTGAAGATATAGATTTTTCCCAAAATACCAAAAAATGTAGGTCTTTTTGGGAAAATGTAGGCCTACATCTTCAATATGAAAGGTCACAATTTTCAATTGATGGTCGGCTTTTCATCCCAGCTACACTTCAAATACATCATTTGATTTATAAAGTTTACTTCGAGGACTGTTAAATATAAAAAAATAATAATATCAAATTTGAATACCCGGTAAGGGGCTGTGCAATAATTATGAGCCCCGGGGGTAAGTACCTAATTCAAACGGCCCACCAAAATTCTTTACCCCCCCTTGAACATACCAAATGTTTGGGATTCCAAATTGCAAACCTTAAATAATGGTCTAGATGTATGTTGCGAGCGCATATTAAGCGTTTCCGTACTGTTTTCCTAAGCTATTTTAGAGCGTTTTATTAAAAAGGCGCCCCATGAATGCGTGCCAAAAATCGCTTGCCCCCCCCTCTCGGCTTGCCAAAAATTGCTTCCCCCCCCCCCAATTTTACCCTCCCCAGGGCTCATAATTATTCCCAGCCCTTAATGTTCCATAAAATTTGTAGTATTATATTGCGAATTTCAAAAAATCAACATTATTTGATATCAGAAGGACATTCCTCGTATTCAGAATGCAATTCGATATGTCTAATGTGCGCGCACTGCGCAGGTCCCACAAAAATACTGTTCAAAAAAGTAAAAGGGGAAAAAGTGAAGAGAAATGGTTGAAAAAGAGAAAAGAAAAAGTTGAGCGTATATAGCATCGTATAGTGCATATGTAGATTTGTTGGGTACCTTTTACCCAATATTTTTAATATTGGTCTTAACCCTGGAATTCTGAAAACGATTTGGCAAAATTTGGGAAAACAAAAACTTAAAGAACATATTAATAGGCCAATACGAGAGGGTATTGTTACTAGTCGGAGTAGTCGCTTAACAGCTTAATGTCTCAAGGCCAAAAACACCTTTCCCCAAATTCACTTCAGAATGCACAACAAAACCACACTGATTAATTAAGTTAACAATTAAAATCAGGGAAAATATGACACAACATCCAATGGGGGAGTAACACAAAACATATAAACAAAGTTAAAAACACGACGTTTCGAAAAGACTGACTTTTCTTTCGCAAGGGATATTAATATACGGTAAGAGACCTGCTCTCGATCATAGTGGAGACCAGCTCGATCAGTGATTGATTACACAAGACAAATTTTCATCGATACAGCTCCAGGATTTTATGGGGTTTCTTTAATACCTAGAGCTATTGTTCATTAATAAAAATTCCCTTTAAAAGGGAAGGCCAGCGTCAATGCAGAAGAGGTCTTGTAAATAGTTTGGGTCACCGTGAAAGGCATTTTTAGGATCACGCTTACATCCATGTTACATGACAGTTCACCAAACCATCAATGGTGAGAACATGCACACTGAAACAGCAAAACACATTAACTCCTATAACTCCTGTCAACTCTTTAATTCATTACTCCAAATTGTTCTGTATTTTTGTCTTTACTGCTTTTTACCCATGCTTATTATAAAATCAAGAAATACACTGCAGTTGTTAGTTAATTCGCTATGTTAACTCAACTTACATGCACATTTTATTTTAAAATAATTTTATATTATTTCGCAATGTATAGTTTACTATAAAGTAGATAGTGGCAAGCACATGATAAAGGACTGATCATTCACTACAATCTTCACTTTTAAACTGTATTGTTTGAATGTGTTGATTGTTAGTCCGAAACTCCTGCAAAGCTATGGACATGGCATCTTACCTACTCCATTCTGTAGTCTGCATTGTGTGTTTTCTCAGTCTTCAATCATTTTGTTGAATGTAATTTTATGAATCAAATAAAAAAGATAGAAATTGGCCTCACTTTAGTTATGTGTCATTTTACAGTATTTATCATTTATAAAGTAAGACAATAATTTATTTATTTTCTATAAGTGCATGTCAAAATATGGGATATATTGTTCAATATTATAGCTAGCCCCTAAAAACTTTATTTTCAATCGGATTTTTCCCGTTGAAAAGACAAAACTGATGTTAAAGATAGCACCCTGACCTCCACCAGCGGCCCACCACCAAGCGGCCTGCACCCAGCACCCTGGAACCCCCGTTTATGATTTTTGCCCCCTCACCCAAAATTTCCCTTTGGGGCTAAAATAGTTTACGGCAGTCCTTCAAACACAAGGCCTGTGATGTCATTACGGACACCTGTTTTCTCATATAGCCTATTATAGGCCTTATTTTATTGGCTTTTAGGGGATGTCATTTTCTTCGGAAGGGGGGGGGTCAAGGAGTTAAATGAAGGACAACACATTTTTCGAGTTGTCCTTCATTTAAAAGAGTTAAAATTCACTCTTTTGGAGTGGTTTTCACTATATTTTCACTCTTTTGGGGAATGAGTTTTTCACTCTTTTACACTGAGAGTAACACTATTTTTGGTGCAAAAATTCTATGACCCACCCCCCCCCCACACACACACACACGTATATTCATGACCACCCCCATCCCCATCCTGAAGAAAATGACAGCCCCTTAATGTATCCTTTACTTTCATTTCTTACACCATTTTTTTTTTACACATCTTTGCTGGAATCGCCGACACACCGTCCATCTGTTCTTCTCAGAGACCTGTAGCACTTGTAAAAGAGACTAATATGGCACAACTGGAGGAAAATGTCGGGTCTGTGCAAACAAACAAATGGATAAAAAATGGCTTCTGATTGAAGCGAAAGAAGTAGGCAATCAAAGTTGTCTGAAATATCGTCTTGAATCTGCCACTACCAGTGTTTTATTCTCAACGTTTCTTATTCATTGCGTAGCTAAGACTTCAATCTTTCATATTCTGCAAAGATGTATGATCAGGACGAAGGTAATTTGTGAAATACTATGTATTCTCATGCGCATTTTGTTCTGTTTACATCCATTCAGCTGAAATACAGTCACTTGACTTGCCACCGGTGTTTATGCATGACATTTTAGTTGTACGCGCTCGCGCATGAGCACGGCATTTACAGCAGGAAATGGCGGGAAATTTCAACCATTATCGCGATACCGTACAAGACGCACCTGGTCACAGTTCCTTCCAAAGCTTCAATATCTTGTGTCCAATTACTTGAACCCGATATTATTTTTGTTTAAAAACGTTATTCCTAGAAGTTAGAAATGATTTTTCCTTGCTTAGGCTCTTCAAAATATTAAATTCACTTCATTCAAAAGGGTTCAAAATATGCAACATTTTATCATGTCAACACTGATTATAAGATAAAAATCACCTTTTTTGATCACAATTTTACATTTTTTCTGAGGTTATCCCACTGATTGGAATATTTTATTATGAAACAACGGCCTTTGATAAATACACTGAACCTTTAGTTTCTTTTCTCAATAGGTCGATTTAGATTTTAAAGGAAAATTGAATTTACCGGTATATTTTCTCTAACTTCTCGAATTCAATATTAATAAGTCTATGTTGATATATTTCCACCTCATCCACTCCATTAAATTTGAAATGAAATAATTTCATTGAAATGTATGAACTTTAATACTATTATATTATAAATCCGTCACAGGTAGGCGGCCTATCTGTAACTAGCCCCTTCTGAGGTGGTTTGTTTACAAACAAGTCAGCATGACATGACATGTGACACGAACCTGGCTAGCTAATCGAGGAAGAGCAGTATGGAACCAGAGTCGTATATGGAACAGAAATGTGTACATTTTCAGATGCCAAAATAGAGATTGAGTATTATTTTAAAAAATATCTGCATGACATACTGAACTCTAAATATTACAGTTTATTATGGCATTTAAATACACGCCCATGACGCTGAACAGCATTAAAATGCAGGCTGTTGTTTAATCACGAAGAAACTACGCCTCTGACCGACCACGTTACTTACGCTAGCCAGCGCCGGGGCGCTAGCTGTGAATCTCATGGCAGCCCGGCATGGCAGGTATATGGGGAATACGTAAAACCTTCATAATTAAATTTTAATAAATAAATAAATAATAAAGTATATTAAAAATGATTTATTGATTAAGGAAAACACTGACCCCTGCTGAAAACTGAAGCATTTCTCGGCAGCATGACTAGGGCCTATCCCGCATGTAGGCCTCCATCAACATCATTTCATGAAAATAATTTTCATGAAATGATGTTGATGTAGGCCTACATGAATAAACCTCATGTAAACCTTCATCAACATAATTTCATGAAAATGATTTTCATGAATGATGCATGATGTAGGCCTACATGCGATAGGCCTAGTAGGCCCAGTCATGCTGCCGAGAGCCACTGCGGGTAAAATGAGCGCCGGGCCAATTTCTGTGCTTTTAGGGACCGTTCACAAGCAATTGTAAGGGGGGCCTGATGCAAAAAAAACCCTTTAGAGACCTCGAAAATTTTTGGGGCCCCCCCCTTTTGGCATTAAAATTATGGGTCAACCCCATAGAAAAGCATTTTAACTCATTTTTTCTCGGAAAATTTGTCATTTTTTTCAGGGCCCCCCTTAGGAGGGTCAAAAATTTTCAGGGCCCCCCTTTTTGCATCAGGCCCCCCTAACAAATGTTTGTGAACAGTCCCTTATGGCCCCATTAACCTTGCCCATTAAGGTATGTTTTCTTTATTTTTTACAGGCACCCCCATAACCCCCTTGTCGGCAGCACTGAGTAGGCTTATTGATAAAGCTTAGGGGTGGTGCCATAATCATGTCTACCCCCAGGGTGGTCAATTGTCAAAAGGTCTGCCAAAATCACTTCCCACTTCACCTAGGGCGGGCGAGCTAGCGCAGCGGTAGTTCCCTCGCTTTGCACCACTGAGGTCTCGGGTTCAAGCCCCAGCGCCCCAAGGACTCATGTGCACTTGGTTTATCCCGATTCCATGCTCGCTCTGCAGAGTTTTCACCGGGATCTCCGGTTTCCTCCTGTATCACAAAAATCGGTGATTAGTTGTTTGGTTATCAAAAACTTCACCCAATGGAATTTGGGGAGCTGCACAATGAATGTTACAATCTAAATGCGGATAGGTGTGCGCCAGGGTTCGAATTCGGCTGTATCGCATAGCAGTTTGCTCCATATTTTGAAGTACCGTAACTGCTACCCAATTTTGAATTTGTATAGCACTTTTTATACTGCTTTATACGGAAGTATCCTGATTATGATGAATTAACCAAAAAACTGCAATGCAAAATTTTTAAACGAATTCGAACCCTGGTGTGCGCCGTTCGGCAGCAACCTAGTTGATGCAATCTGATTGTGATGATTCACCATTGCAGCGAAATTACAGCGCTTTGAGTCCTCTAAGTTCTGGAGAAAGGCGCTTTATAAATCCAAAATTAATTATTAATTAATAAACTCCTCAACAAAAGTTTGGAAAGTATTTTGAAGCATCTGTATCTCCAATTATTTGTGACATATTCATATCGTGTTGCATATCACTGTATAGCTACAATACTCCCTTTACAATGACACCCCATTTGAAACAATAACATTTTTCACGGCTGAGTACATGCCTTGTGGATGTAGTGGGGTCTCAAAATGAATTTGCCAAATTGACCATTATTCTGTGCAGCAAGCTTCAATCCCATAACTTCACAATCTGGGACCTAATGCAATCCTCCAAGATGACACCGCTCGCCCACATAGCCATGGTAGTCAACGACTACCTACAGAATATGGGAGTAGAGCCAAAATGGCCTGCCATCAGGCTAGACCCGGGGTCCAGACCTCAACCCGATTGAACACTTGTGGGACCAGCTTGATCGTGCTGTGCGTGCCAAAGAAGCCCATAGGCAACCACATTGAATGACCTGGGACGAATTCCTGTGGAAGAATGGAATTCCAACCCACATTAACGTGTAACCAGGTCGGTGAGCAGCATGAGGAGAAGGTGCCTGACTATTGTGGCTGCCTGTGGTTTTTCCACCCGCTATTGAGGTTAGTGGCTAGCTTTGTTTGAGCACAGAATAATGGTCAATTTGGCAAATTCATTTTGAGACCCCACTACATTCACAAGGCGGGTACTCAGCCGTGAAAAATGTTGTTTTTTTCAAATGGGGTGTCATTGTAAAGGGGAGTATTGTAGCTATCCAGTGATATGCAACACGATATGTATATGTCACAAATAATTGGAGATACAGATGCTTGAAAAAACTTTCCAAACTTTTGTTGAGGAGTTTATGTCTGGAGCAGTCAAGTTAGCTCAATCAATAAGGCGTTCGACTATGGTACGAGAGGCTGCGGATTCGAACCCTGGCGGTGCCTAGTATGCTCTTGTGGAAAAACATACTAAACTCTGGGGCTGATCCTGGTTGCGAACTTTATTTGTGGAATGTCTCATGAAGTAGCAAAGTCCCTGAATTGTGAAATGGTTTATGGAATGATGTTGGACCGTAGAAAAGTGGGGCGATGAGCACGAAATGCCCCTTAAAGTAAACATGTCTCTGAAACTATACATCTCACACTAACAATACTAACACATTTTTTTGATGACTTTGACCACAAATTTTTATTTTTCAAATATCTTAAAAATACAAGAATCTAAGCTAATTGAACAGACAGTAGTACTATCCAATTTTTTTTAGTGGCCCATATATAGCAGAGTTACTGCAGGGCTACAAGCTGGTAACTTCCATGCCATAACTTCAGAATTACTCCACAGCTACTCCATCACAAGCTACTGTATTATTATAGTGGAGTTACTCTTAAGTTATTGCACAGCTTCTCCAGCTTGGAATAGTCCTGCAGTATTGAACTCAGCTATCCATGGCTACCCAATAACTGGCCATATGAATATGGTTGTGTATGTTTATGATTGATGAGAGTGGTGATGCAGAGTGTGACAAAGTAAGGATTCACCAGAAGTTTGTTACACTTTCATAACATATTTAATTTTCTTCATGCATAGTGTATTCTACATCAATTTGAACTGCATATTTGGATGGTGAAAGCTTTTGTCATAAGAAAAGAAACAGGTCGTTGAACTTTCCACATAGGGTCAATTTTAAAATTACACAAATCCTGTTCAAAACCTACACTATCGTAATCCTCCTCTGGCAATAAAGATTCAGAAAAGTATACTTTGACATACCTATGATGTACGGTTAGGCCTAAAAATTGTTTGATTGGCGGTTAACCGACCGACCTAGAAATAAGCCTGACCCTAGACTTTTTCTTACTTTTTTTTGCAAAGAAATTTTAATTAATTAAAAAAATTCCACGACCTTTATCATACGCAATTTACAGCTTAAAATGTGTGCAAAATAAAAATTATTGACCGACCTACCCTAATTTTTTTTACGTTATGCCAATCAAACAATTTGTTTAGACCTTCATAGAGTTACGAGCAAAAGAGTAACATTGTGACGTCATAGGTCTAATGAAAATGAAATTTGTTTCGATTTTGATGAAAATGATCTCAAATTAGGGGCTGTGCAATAATTATGAGCCCTGGGGGAGGGTAAAATTGGGGAAAGAAATTTTTAGCGAGCGAAAAACAAGCGATTTTGGTGGGCGAGACAAGCGATTTTTGGCGAGCCGTTCAGATATTTTACCCCCCCCCCGGGGAGCTGATAATTATTGCTCAGCCCCTTATTGGTCTTCTTGCAGACAAAGAGAATAGTTCTTTTAATTATCTAGGGTGCTTTCTTATCCAATTTGATATCAATTTCAAATTGACTAAATTATAGAACTCAATAAGACTCGATGTGTATTATCCTTTTTTGAATTTTTGATGTGTTACCAAGGTAACAAAACATCCTATAGAGTGTATGCAATAAACCAGCCGGAACGGTATAACAATTGAGATGGCAGCCATGTTGGAGGACAGTTCTAAAATAGCTTAAGATGACAGAGGACAGGTCTCTAGATCGATTCCACATCCATTCATACCTATCACCTGTTTTAATGTATTATCATGCGATTTGCCCGTGGCACCTTATATGGAGACAGAATTTTATTTAAATGAGGATGACTCTGTCATGAGTGACGTCGTATTGCATACCCTCTATACTGCACAGGTTCACCATCGGTACTTGACTTTTGCAGTACAGCATTGTAATGTGTAGGTACTCTGTGTGTACCAGTCAGGTACCTTGGGGATGATGAACCTGTCCTGGCGGCCACAATAGGGATACATGTACATAGTGCAAACTATTATTTTTCTGATTTATCATAGAATGACATATAATTGGAGACCATTTCAACTTCGAGCATCCTCTGAACCCTTTCGACCTCGGGAACACCAGCTGGAACATTATTGTTTGTGTTTAAGAAAGTCCAAGCAATAAAGCAAATTTAACATGATTTGCACATCATTGTATAACATCCTTGTCCAGATGTGTCGTTATCATGCGATGACAATGTCACAATGTACACCAGCACCAACCCTCTTCATGAATGGAACAACATATCTTCGCTCAGTTTCTCTTGAACATCCATGTTCTTTTTCTGTGAAAATAGAGCAATAAAAGAAAATAAAAAAAAATTAGTAAATAAGCTTAAACTGAAAGTTGTTATTGTGTATATCAATTACAAATATGAATCACTGATTAACTTGATACTTAAGCTGACATTACTGCTAGGTTTAGGTGACAAAAAAACCCTGTTCTACAGGCCTGTCCTAGATTTTTGTGTCTTGGGTGTGTTTTTTTTTTAAAAAAAAAACTATGAATGGAGCAAGTGAAAAAAATTGAAAATTTTTTACAGATCTTAAAATTTACAGGTATTTTAAGGTCATTTGCACAAGAAAAATGCTCAACTGACAAACCTACATAGGTTTATTTCTGTCGCATTTGAGTATACAAATTGAAGAATCGTGGAGGAAAAGTGAACAAAATGACAGACCATACAGGCAAAAGCAGCCTGCCTATTCCCAATTTCAACAACACAATCTTGATGTCCATCATTTCTATTAAAAAGCAATGAGCACCAACTCGCTGTGTTTTTTAGTGAGTTTTGAGTACTTTCGTCACCACCTATCCCGGAATGTGGGAAAATGATGGCACTAGTAATTGTTGGTTATTTTGAACAGTCTATAATTTAGTTGAAGTGCAATTTTAGCAACAGTTTTGATCACGATGACCCCATCGTTATTTCGAAATACCCTTGCTATTATGGTGTCGTTCTTCATCAATTTCTAGCCTCAAAAGCTATTGGTGAGCAAATTCCCGGCAAATTGAAGCTAGACTACCAGGGTGCATTCTACCATTGCCAATCCCTGGGTTGTATAGGGTTGGAAATATTCCAACATGCTACAAGTTCCACCCCTAGAGTGCACCAACAGGACAACAGGTTAATTCCTGTTAATTAAAAATGTATGTAAACCCAGCTTACAGCCCCACATTTTCTAGGATGGGGGAATCTGGGATGATGGGGGTGAAGTAGGCCTACTTGAAATGAATTGCATGATAATATCATGATTAGGCAAAAAAATATTATTGTGTTGCCCTCAAGTGGGAAATTTGGGTCGGACGGTCGGATTTCTTTTTTTTTTATTCTCAAATATTAAATAATGCTTCTTCAATTAGGGACATTTGTCAATTTTGACTTCTGGATACCTGTTAGACATCAATTAAAGACTAGTCTTTCAATAAAATATTACTTTTAAGTGAAAAACATTGAGTTTTTGAACAAATCTGTAAAATTCATCATTCAAAAAAAAAAAAAAAAATGACCCTGATTTTTCAGGATTTAGGGTCGGACGGTTGAGGGCAAAACAATAAAAAAAATTTGCCTATAAACGCATGTCACACACATAACACATTTGATCGAGAAGTCTATCTTTAATACAGGCCACTGATAGAAACCAATGATTGATTATTATGGATTGAGCTTTGGAGCTACGTATCTCCAAATCATGTCAGAATCAGTCAAGCATAACACCACATTAGCAATGAAAATTCAGAAGTAAACAACAATGCAGATCACGATGGGTACAGCACCCGAAAAAGCTGCTCTAAATGACACATCATCAGCGAATTGTGAGCATGGTTAATCTCATAAAATAAAAATGAGCAAACTTTGGCTGCTCTGAAGATACAGATATGTCATCAAAATAAATTTCGGTACCCCGGTAACATTAAACTTAATAAAGAATTTTTTAATGTGTTTGAAAATTGGCGACGATTAAGTGACTGAAGTAGTTAATAGTTCCATGCTCTATCTCTGTCCAGTGTTCACACTCACTGTGTCATCGTGGATAGTAGACAAGTTCTAGATCAAATGACGCACAGACAGTAAGCTTACTTCAACCCAACAGAAGCCAGCTGCTCGGTCATAATATTTAATATTGCGCATCTCTGTGCAATATATGGTACTTCTAGGTACATCCACGGCCTTGCTAACGCATACATGTTTACAAATTCCGTTTACACACATACCCATTTACATGGCATAGCACTCAGAAATACATGCATGCCATTGAAATCGTATATTAAAAAAAATAAAAAGGACATTTTTTAACCTTGGGCCATTCATTAATTCAGCCTATTGAGAGCGTTTTTAGTCACTTGCATACAAGATCAGATATAAAAGAAGATGTACCAAGTGCCCAAAATCATGGGAAAAGTACAAAAGATTTGAAAATCCTACCGCTGCTACTGCCTTGTTGCAGCACGGTCAATCACAATGCAGAGCTCCGAAACAAGTACAGAATTTGGGTGCAAAGTAATGTACAATTTCAGGAAATGTTTATCGCTAATGATTAGACCGAATACATTTTAAGAATATCTTAGATCAAATAATTACCTTCGATTCAAAATGTAGTTACTCTTGCAATATTAACACCTTTTTGCAGCATTTTTATTCCACCACGGCTATTGTTTACGTGCAGACCGCCAGCATCCATCTTTAATTGTGTCAAGGGCATAGTCTCGTTACCAGTCGTTTTAAGCTCTTCGGTACAACTAAGTTGCGGATTTTACGCAAAATAAACAGCGGTGTTGCTAGCTCTTTGATTATTATTTTGTCGTGTTTGTATTGTAAATGTAAGGTGTTTTTTCAGAGATCAGTTATTCAGAATAAGCTGCAGCTCTATCGTTTCCAATTCTCTTTCCATTCATGCATAGCACATAAGTTTTTAAGTTTTAAAGCTGAAAATGAATTCATTTTTTTTTAAGCTTACCTAATTTTTTTTGCAATAAACCTTTGTTTGACCACAGACTGCATTACTGGCCTGTATCACGTTTCAGGGAAAGAACGTCTGTAGCACATACCTGTTTTTAATGACTTTGCAACAATGTTTCTATTGTCAGCAGTAACACCTTGCATTCATACTTTTGAGTTTGTATGGAGCACATTCGTACACATTATAAATAAGTGAAATCAGAATATCCTGAAAGGAATTTAGGTAACTAATTCAACGACACTGACCTCGCAGCAGCTAATGTTTTCATGTAAACATGGCGTCATTAGACATTTTTAGCCTTCGTTTCGTATCCTACTATCGGATCGTTGAAACAACAAAACCTCAACCCCCGGCCTCATTCACGAATTCACTCACCTTCCTACACCACCAGTTGTAATAAAACTCAAAACATCCCGTGTTATTCCTCAAAACTACATGTACCTTCATTAATAAAAAATTGAAATCCTAGTAGAAATCCATTATCGAAAATTGTTTGATATAAAACGTCAACAAAAGTAATTTTTCTGAAGAGTAGATACCATGTGTCAAAATGGCGGCTCGCAGTCGCATCCCCTGCTTTGTACATGTACCCAGGTCACGGTCTGTCTCACGTGACGAACAGTCGGGTCAGTGGACAGCGCAACCTGTCTGCTGCCATGCCGTAATATATGCACCTAATATGGGCATAATGGCTCCGCCCAATATACGGCGCTGTCAATCATCCTTATTCACAATCGCCTTTGTCGAACAGACTCTTACGCAGGTAAGAGCTCACGCTGTCCTCACTTTAGCGATAGGATCGACGAACGTCAGGCCGACACAATCTGGTTGTGTAGGAGACTATCATCGTGATGCCCACGTTGGAAACATTGGATTTACGCAAGAAATATTCATTGCCAGGGTGGCCATTTCTATGTTTGTACCGGGCAAGTACCGGACATTTTTCAACACGGAGCTAGCGGAGATTACTGCAAATTCGCATTTTTAACTTTGACTAAACTGTTTTGGAGTTAAGGCTCGCTAAAAGTAGACCATTTCGGGGGCTGTATTTGTTGTGCATGTCACATTGTCACGCTGAAGAATTATTGCCAGTGCTGTACGGTGCGACCAATTGAGGCGCATTGGCGACTAGATTTTTTCTGATGCGACTAAACTTTCAATCCTTGGCGCCAATGGCGACCAACTGTTGAAGCTTTTATTCGCCAGCAAATGCAAAACGTGTAAATAATGTAGTGTTCAATAGTACAAATGTACGGCTATGAATATCATGACATCTCAATGGGGACTTTCTGGAAAACATATCTATAGGCCTACACTGTACATGCTGTGTATGGAGCATGTAGATTGAGTACAGCAGCTATGATTCATTCAACGCAACATGTGGTTGTGACAGGGAAACCCCCTTAAAATTGAACGTAGATATAAACATTGTGGCAGAATGACTTCGAGAAAAGTTGGAATACGGTGCGTTGACGCCTCAGTTTTTTTACTTGGGAGCAAAATTTGGGCGCCTAAATTTATAAAGTTAGGAGCCATTGGCTCCTCAATCAGTTTTTGCACCGTACAGCACTGATTATTGCCATGCTCTAGTACACCGCCGTTCCGAAGAACGGCGGTATACATGTATACCTAGTTTGACAGAGAAGAGACAGAGAAGATGTAATAAAGAGGAGGGTCAACAGAATTATATCCTTGAGATAATCCCGTAGGTAATAATAATAATAATAATAAGACATTTATTAAGAGCGCACTAGTCTATTGCACACAGGGTTTGATTTAGAAAATAAAATTTACATGCACAACACTGATTTTTTCCTCAAAATGGGCTGAATTAACACAAAATTTTGCGTGCACAGGCAAAATTCTACATGCACAGAGCCAAAGTTACATGCATTTGTGCATGTAAAACGGGTTACCCCTCTAAATCGAACACTGATTGCACACCAAGGGGCCTCTAGGCGCCGAATACATAATACAGCATTTATAAAAACTACAAACTTAGCAATATACAAAATATGAATTTAACTTTAAAATTAAATAGATAAAATAAAAACTATGCATAAAAAGGCAGGCCAGCTGTACAGTACAAAAACAGTAAAAACACAACCATCTCCAATCCATCCAAAGGATGGAGACGCCTGTGTAAGAAGCATGAGAGACCCATCGATGTAGCACAAGTGCCAATCCGTGGGCCTCACATGCCCCTCAACATAAACAATGCAATTAAATATAATTTATAATAAAAATACACCCAAAGAAAACACTATTCTCATAAATAAGTAACAACATACTGTCAAAAATTAAACAAAAAACACAACCATCTCCATTGAAAGAATGGAGACGCCTGTGTAAGAAGCATGAGAGACCCACCGATGTAGCACAAGTGCCAATCCGTGGGCCTCACATGCCCCTCAAACAAAACCAATGCAATTAAATATATAAAAAATACACGCAAAGAAAACACTATTCTGAATAAATAACAACATGTCAGATAAATAAGCAAAAAACACAACCATCTCCATCGAAAGAATGGAAACGCCTGTGTAAGAAGCATGACAGACCCACCGATGTAGCACAAGTGCCAATCTGTGGGCCTCACATGCCCCTCAAACAAAACCAATGCAATTAAATAGGCCTATATAATAAAAATACACGCAAAGAAAACACTATTCTCATAAATAAATAACAACATGACAAATAATTAAGCAGATCCTGTCGCATCTATTCATAGTCCTTTATTCTCAAGTAGTTAGACATCCACTTGAAATAGCTATCTTGGTTAGTCTCGATGATGTTATGTGTGTGACCGCCCATGGTTGACCGATTTTCACTTCAGAATTGAACAAATTTCCAATGTTTCTATAGAGAATTTGTTAAAAAGTATGAAACACGTGTGTTAAGGACCTGCTGCTTGGATGGGATACCACATGTGGATAATACAAGAAAGAAATCGAGTGCTGTAAAATTTCCCCCCAAATCCACGGTTTTTTTGCAAATATATATAAATTTTTAAAGAAGAAATTTTTAGGATTTTTTAGAGAGGTGATGATTGTTGATCTTTTCTATTTTATAATTTTATGTACATGTATTTCCTGCAAACCTAATAAAGATATTCTGATAATTGAAAACATTCTTTATCATAAATAGTAGAGGCTGAAAGTGGCAACAAGCAGCAAAAATTATAATTTGCCATGGAACTTCAGTCATATTTTATCTGAAATCTGACAAGATGACAGGGTCTGCATGCATGGTGTGCATGGCATGATGACATGCACACACTGACCTATCCCTAAAAGCAGTTAGCTGCAACTTGTGTATTACACCCATCCCGGGTTCAAACCCCATTGTGGTATTCTATTGTAAAGCAGCTAAATAGGGTGATTCATCATTTACTTTGAATGAGTGGTCTCACACATATTTTGTTTGAGGATATCTTGATCAACCTCCTCTTTATTACATCTTCTCTGGTTTGACGAGCCTGGGGCAAATCCCAGAAATTGAGGAGGGAGGGGATGAGAACCAAAACATTAATTTTATACGGCCTAATATCATATGCAAAGTGTAGTGATGCTACCCAGAAATTAAATATTAGTGCTTGACATATCAAGTTACCCCTCATTTTGAAGCTTATGATGTTGCGGACGTAACAAAGTAACGCTAGAATTAAATATTCAAAGTTAACGAATTTTTCTGTCGAATGAAGTATTTTACTAATTTTATAAAAATTGAAGTCAAATTGTATTTTTTAGCTAAGTTTGTTTAATGTTTACATGAAATAACCCTAAATAAGGATATTTAAGGTATTAATCTTGATTAAATGCAGTGTTCGATTTAGAGGGGTTTTACATGCACAAATGCATGTAACTTTGGCTCTGCGCATGTAGAATTTTGCCTGTGCATGCAAAATTTTGTGTTATTCAGCCCATTTTGAGGAAAAAATCAGTGTTGTGTGACATGTAAATTTTATTTTCTAAATCAAGCCCTGATTAAATGCTAATTAATTGCTAATTAAGCGAATTCACTATATATTGCGATTTTTGTACTGGGAAATTCCTTTATTTGTTCATTCTTTTATGATTTTAAAAATAATTACCGGTATCTACATTTTTTGTAGTCTTCTAGAAGAAGAAAACTAAATGTAATTCTAAAATTAATAAATGATTTAAAATTGAAATATTTAATTAATGCTATCTTTATCTTATAATTAGCATATGTTTAAGTTCATAGGCTATGACTATGTCTACACTATACTTTTCCCATAGAGCACTGTGTAAAACCTGTAAAAAGCCCTCAAAATGCTGCCAACCTGCCCACCTTCTCCCTACTTGCGCTAAAATGCTACATGCCCTAGCCCCATGTGTTTGATATCATTGCAAAGAGGACCTTCCAATATGTCTAAAAATCACAATCATCAAAGATCATCAGGGGGGGTTAATCTTAAAAAATGGTTCACAAAGTCAAATATAAGTAATATTTACACTAAAAATGGCCCAAGCCATTTGGCTAATTTTAAAGCTTTTTCACCATTTTTTTGTCATTTTGGGGAATATATTGCTTACGAAATCGTTTCTAGATTATTTCCGATGCTTTACCCCCACAATGCAATGCGAGACCCGGAAATGTGCACAGGTGACAGGTCGCCATTTGTGGTAATTTCAACAATCGCAATTTTCAAACCACTAAATTCACAATTTATTTATGGAACTTTTCCAAGCTTTTATTCAAAATTTGAATTAATATTTAGTTAAAACATACTTTTAACTTCACTAGCATTAAATGCTAGCAAAATATTTCAAGTATTAATGGAACTAGGGCAATTCTCCGAAAGCAAGTTTTTACATGTTACAGAATAGCAGCACCGATTTACGTGTGCGGGGTGGCATCGCTACAAAGTGATAATTTGTGTTCATGCCATGCATTTAACTGCAATTTGGCATGTATGGCATATCAAATTCAAAACATATCAAATTGAAAACGTTTTCATTTTAAGGATTTGATGAGACAAGAAACTAAAGTTTACATTGCACAAATTCAATGTGAACTTGCTGGGCTTTTCTTGTGATTTAGAACTTAATCAAAAGAGGAATAAAAAGCTTTCAACATTTTCAATGAGTGGTGAATTCGGCGTGATTTCTTGATGATATTTGACTCATGTCAATTGTCATGCATGTGGAGCTTAAACACGGCAGCGAGTATCAATAGCCCAACAGACTACATGGACATAAAACCTATAGCCCGATGGAAAATTTAATAGCCATAACTATCACTTATTTCGACCCCTTTTTAGTCGAATGTGCTCTCAGGTCGCATGAAAAATACTGTGCAAACGTTGCAAGATCCAATTCCTTAAAACTCAGAAAAAGGGACCTTTTTAGATCAATTGGCATCCCCCACACTTTAAATGTAACCATCTGTAATTTATCTAGTTAAAGAATAGTTTTAATGGATAGTTGAAGTTGATAAAATAGTAATAGTCAACTAAAATAGTACAGATTTTGAGTACAGTATTTAAAATCTCAGTCTAATCTTTTGCACCCACCAGAAACGTATGAAGAAGATGACACAGATGAGATCACTCCAGACCGGTGGCAGGAAGCCTGCTGGATTGTCATCAGCTCATACTTTGATGAAAAGGGTCTGGTACGGCAGCAGTTGGATTCATTTGATGAATTCATTCAGATGTCTGTCCAGCGTATTGTTGAGGATGCACCCCCAGTAGACCTACAGGCAGAGTCACAGCACATGTCCACTGAGGCTGAAGTGGCAGTAAGTAATAATATGGTAGAAAGGTGATTAATTAATTTGCATTACCCAGGGTAATTTTACATTGTCCTTTTAAAAATCTTGTTTTCACAGTTTGATGCTGGATGCACTTGTCAGCCAGTTACATGTATTAATTATTGTGTGAATCCTTCCTGTCCTCATTAATCAGACCGGGCAGTCTTGTTTGTTACCAGCCACATTCCTACCCCATCTGTCATAGTAATTTGTCAAGTCAGTAGAAATGTCTTTAAAGATATTTACCTAAACATTTTTAACCTGCCATTATTTTACTTCTCAACAGTCGCTTAAATATGTTTACATCATTTTATGTAATTTCAATCTCCAGTCTTTCTGACTCTTGAACCTGTAATTGGTCTAAAATTAAACATTGAATGTTTATTTTTTGTTTGTTTTACAGACTCGTTACTTGCTGAAATTTGAGCAGATCTATCTTTCCAAACCAACACATTGGGAGAAAGATGGCTCACCCAGTCCTATGATGCCCAATGAAGCTAGATTACGAAATCTTACGTAAGTATTGGTAACCCATTGATGTGTGAATTGAGAAAGAGTTGAAAATTAATTCCATACATGTACATTGTATACAATTTTGCCTATGCACATCATAAGGCACATTGCCCAAAAATAATAAACTGTGTGTATATGGACTTCCTTGTAAAATTGTAACCTGAACTTGTTGTGAACATTACTAAAATTAACTTGGTGATCAGGGAGAGTTATTCAAAAATATATCAGTTGTTGAAATACTTATTGTCAGTATGACTTACGAAGTCTATACTGTCAAGTTGTGCATTTTGGTCAAAAACATGGTGGTGGAAATATAAGATACACACAGCCAAATTCTGTTCAGTTTCTTGCTTCATGTAAAATGAAAATGCAAAAGAAAAAATATTTTGCACATGTGCATTGAAGTTGAGGTATCAAATTAATCAGTTGAATTAAAAAACCAAGCAACAATATTTGAAATTGTCCCAGCTCAAAAAGACTTCAATCCATAAATTACCATTTACACCACTCCTTTACATGTTTTGAAACCAGATAATCTATAAGTGTAAAGCTCAAATAAGTTATTAACAAACAACCATTTGTGCTATTCCATCAACCTCATCTTATCCAATGTTATTGTTGTTACAGATATTCAGCCCCATTGTATGTTGACATCACCAAGACAGTAATCCGAGAAAATGAAGAACCACAAGAAACACAACACCAAAAAACATTCATTGGTAAAATTCCCATCATGTTACGGTCAACATACTGCTTACTCAGCGGTCTCACAGATCGTGATTTAACAGGTAAAGAGATTTGTTTTTATTATTAAAATGCAAGAGTGATCAATAGCCCATGAGGAGTGACACAGGTCAAGAAATAAATAGGCACTGGAAAAGACAACCACATGCGCCAATCAGTGGTTCACAGCAGCGTAGGGACAACAAGAGTGAAGGGGTACAGTAAAGCATCAGATACAAGAAATAAGATGCTTATGCACTCTGCTCTTGAAGGATGGTGCGCCGTTGGCAGATATGTCTCGGACTACTCCATCTGAAGTGAATTTGTAGTTGTTAAATGAAGAGAACATTAGCATTAGCTTTAACAATGTATCCATTGTTTAAATTTAACCATACAGAGTTGAATGAATGTCCGCTGGATCCCGGCGGTTACTTCATCATCAACGGCTCAGAGAAGGTGCTGATTGCCCAAGAGAAGATGTCTACCAACTCTGTGTATGTGTTCTGTAAGAAGGATGCTAAGTATGCATTCACAGCAGAGTGCAGGTCATGTCTGGAACATTCATCCCGTCCTACAAGTACTATATGGGTGCACATGATGGCTAAAGGTGGACAAGTGAGTAGTTGTACACATTCAACATTTATTTTATGACACAAGCTACAATAATCTGTTAGGCATGATTATGTGTACACGCAAGATACCATGCTAAGCCAATGCAGCACATGCTGAACTTCGAAGCTAGTGCCGGTTACTCAAGGTACATATAGACTGTAGTGGCCAAAAGTATTTGTTTTCATCAACTGAGCTCAACAGATAAAACATGAAATCCAAGGATCCCTGATTCAATATCTGGAATGTAGTTACATGTCCCCCACCCCTGATATATGAATATATTACAGTTTCTGTCAGCTTACAATACCAGTCATCTACATAAACAGTAAATAAACCCTTACGCAACCTTCATCCAAGATTCGGTGTTATTGGTTCCTCATTCGTTTTTTTAATCTGGCAAATCTCGGTTATTGTTCATAAGAATAGATTGACACATGTCATCATATTAATGCTGCATTTGTCTTCCCTCATAATTATTTCCACCTATTACCATTCACTTACCTAGATCACTTGCTTTTCACATCATTTCAGGGAGCCAGGAAGAGTGCAATAGGTCAGCGTATCTGTGCTGTGTTACCCTACATCAGACAGGAGATACCTATTATGGTGGTGTTCAGAGCGCTTGGGTTTGTGGCGGACAGAGACATTTTGGAACACATCATCTATGACTTTGATGACCCAGAAATGATGGAAATGGTATGTATATGTCATGTTATGTATTGTATATTTTATATAATTTACAAAAGTATTGTGTAGAAAGAATGTTTCTAGTTCACATTTCACATAAAATATGGTACACGGTAAGGCAGAGAGAGAAAAAAAAGAGAATTCATTAGAAATAGAGCTAAAGAGGGGAGATGGGAAGATAAAGAAACAAAGGTAGCCAACAATTCTTTGCTGAGCAAGAAAGGGGAGAACATACATCTTTGTAGAAAAGGGTAATTGTAATAAAGTAACAAATGTTGTATTGTGTCCTATTATAGGTGAAACCATCACTAGATGAAGCCTTTGTCATCCAAGAACAGAGCGTTGCCCTCAACTTCATTGGTACTCGTGGTGCCAAGCCAGGTGTAACCAAAGAAAGACGTATCAAATATGCCAGAGAAATCTTGCAGAAAGAAATGCTTCCCCATGTCGGCATCAGTGACTTCTGTGAAACAAAGAAGGCTTATTTCTTAGGGTAAGTATGTGATGATCAACTGATTGTCTCACTAACAATTTTGTAGATTAGTTTGCTTTCAAAAGTTATGCTCGGTACTAGGTGAATAAGTGGTTAGTACCATTTGTTAAGGGCTTCATGAAATCTTTTGAATCAAGAAGTTATCACTATAAATACAATTTACAATACTTCCAAATGCCATCAAAACTAGGGGCTATTACTGTTGAAATCCATACACCCCCTAAAAGACATGATGCACACAGGGTGTGTAGATTTCAAATGAAGTCGCCTATTCAGGTAACGCCATTTGAAATTCACACCGGAAGATTAATGTCATGTCTTCCATAGGGGGTTTGTGGATTTCAGTTGGAATAGCCCAATTTTCATGTCATTCAACAAGCAGTGAATGAACATCATTGCTCACAGACCTACCTCAATGTGTACAGATCTATGAAAGAAATGTTGAAAGTATTGCCTCTTACTGTAATTACTTGATTGAAACTTAACTAATGTCAAAATATAACTTTTTTCTTGTTCCCCAATCTACAGGTACTGTGTACACAGATTGCTCCTAGCTGGTCTAGGCCGCAGAGAGGTAGACGATCGTGATCACTATGGTAACAAGAGAATGGATTTGGCTGGTCCCCTTTTAGCTTTCTTGTTCCGAGGATTGTTTAAGAACCTCCTCAAAGAAGTGAGGTTATATGCACAGAAATTCATTGACAAAGGAAAGGTAAGTCACCAATAGTCATAGACTTGGAGGGTAGTTGACCAGATTTTTTTATAGAATGACCTTAGCTTGACTTCATGATGTGGTCTGTCCATAATTTAACATAAATACCAATTAAGTTCCAACAACTTCTTGTATTTTGATATCGCTACTATAACTACTCGGTTGAATGTACAAGAATGGCATGAGATATAATTTGAAATGTGATTCCAGCAGGAGGTGTGGAAAAGTACTGCTGGGCTTTTAATTATAAATGAAATTAATTTGTGGCCATTATGGAAGACTTAGCATGCATGTAGCTCCTTGAGCATACAACTGTGCCATACATTGTGTACAAAATGATGTCTGCTTAGGTATGTTCAGCAATGGCTACAATTATATGAAACTACTGTAAATGAAAATATGCTCCAACAACCGAAAGTGATTTTGGCTAAAATAAGTTTTGTAAGTAGGCATGTAAGGTGTCTGTGAAAACTTTTTTTGTTAAAACAAATTTAAAAATCACTGAATGTCCTGTTAATATTTTCCAATGCGCTTATTAAAGAAGATTGCAGAAGTAAAGAAACTGCAAAGAAAAAAATGACTACATAATATTAATCTGCATTCTGCAGTGACCAGTTAGTGTGTAAAGTTGATGAATACTATTTATTTTGACTTACAGGATTTCAACATAGAGTTAGCCATCAAAACTCGCATCATCACAGATGGGTTGAAGTATTCACTGGCTACAGGCAACTGGGGTGATCAGAAGAAAGCCCATCAGGCCAGAGCTGGTGTATCACAGGTAAGTGATATTGCACCACTCGAATCGATGCAAATGTGTGCATAAATATTATTGTGATGATCTTATCATGATACTGACTCGAATGTGTAAGGTTCCAAGGTTAAAAACAAATCAAACTGAACTACTATCATATCATGTTATTACATCTGTTTTTACAGATGTAATAACATTGCGAAAACAGATGTAATAAAATGATATTAAAAGCATCTTGTAGCTTACTTCATTTGAATACAGAAAAAGTAAATAAAAGTGGTTAAAACCATATTTTAGTTCTTACGTCTGAACAATTGATAAAATTTGAAATAGAGACATATTTCTTAGATTTTGTAACAAGCTTTCTCAATATATATCATGTGTTCCTTTTAGGTGTTGAACAGACTAACCTTTGTGTCTACATTATCACATTTGTAACAAGCTTTCTCAATATATATTTTGTGTTCCTTGCAGGTGTTGAACAGACTAACCTTTGTGTCTACATTGTCACATTTGAGACGACTCAACTCACCCGTAGGTAGAGATGGCAAGTTAGCGAGACCACGTCAATTACACAACACACAATGGGGTATGATATGCCCTGCTGAAACACCAGAGGTAAGGGGATGCACAAGGGTGCACAGACAGACAGGTTTGATATAGGTCAAACTTCTGTGAATCCCTAAATACTTGATCTTATAATTGGAGATGACATTTTCCTTACCAAGGAATTTCTTTCATGCATTAAACTATTTAGAAATTAGATATATTGACAACAATTTCTTACACTTACTTGGTGTGCTTCCTTTCTACCTTGATTTTGTAAACAAGTTAAATCATGGAAAAACAAATGCAATAAATGGCTTCTAACCTTTCTTATCCAAGTATGATAGGGCTAAACAGTGGCCGCTTGAGTGCAAAATCTGGAAAAATTAATTTTGTGTAATTTTGAATTGTCAGAAAAGTACTGATAATAAGAGTTTATATAACTCTGTAAGAATGAACTTGGTTCTTTTAAAAATGTTGGAGATAACAAATATTGGGCCTTGGATATATCTGTATAAAAGAGGAATACACTAAATGATAGGCAGTTGCAGAGATAGTGGTAGTTACCAAGTGGTTCATCTTTCTTATTGCTCATACAGGGACATGCTGTAGGTCTTGTTAAGAATCTAGCCTTGATGTCTTACATTAGTGTGGGCTCACAACCAAGTCCTATCTTGGAATTCTTGGAGGAGTGGAGTATGGAGAATCTGGAAGAGATTGCACCATCTGCCATCAATGAGTAAGATTTTCAATAGATGCCTTCAATTCTTTTGCTTAACAATTTAGTTCATCAATCAAATTATCACAGAAAATATATACTAAATCATAATGACAGTCACAATCTTACAAAATGTATATTATATACTTTAACCCTAACAACCTAAAGACTTTTTGGCGACTGGAAGGGAAAGAAGGAAGGAATAAAGAGATAAAACAAACAGAAGTTTTTTGATCTGGTGGGATTCAAACCCGAGATCCCTCGCATGCCAAGCACTAGGCTGACCACCTGCTTTCCGCTTGCCTGGCCAGCGAAAGCGTGCCTATATATCACTTAGGATGATTGCGTCATCACATCACCTGGGATGCACACGCGCGCAATGCATATATGAAGTAGGATTTTGTAGTACTTGGTTCTGATAGGGTTAATAAAAAAAACAATATAATAATACTTCAGTAAGTGAAGGCAAACTTGGTATGTATCAAATTTTACAAATAACAAACAAAATGTATTACATAGAAGTACAAGTCAACTGATGGGATAGTGATCATTTAATATGCGAGAGGGTTTGTTTGCTTTGTTTTGAAGGTATTGTTTATTTGAAGCATTTATGAATATTTCCAACTCTGAATCTTATGAAAATGTGCGCAGATGAATAGTCCTTAAATGAAATCTTTTCTGTTATATTTACTGCATAATGAATTTTGTTGCATTGATGGTCTTTGTTTGCTTTTATTCCTCAGAGCTACCAAGATCTTTGTGAATGGTTGTTGGGTGGGTGTCCATAGAGATCCAGACCAGCTGATGAACACACTCAAAAAACTCAGACGTCAGATGGATATCATTGTGTCAGAGGTATGTACCAATGAGTACTACGCTATTATTATTATTTTATTTTATTAATCTAAGTGATTAATCAAATTAATGAATTCAACAGATCACATTTTTGCATGTATATTCAATAACCTGTTTATGCTACTGCATTTGAATTGATTAGATTTAGTGCAAACGGGTACAGTACATGTTTGCATGTACATTTTATAATTGAGTTAATTTGAATTGAGTGATTACTTTAAATTCTAACATGAACTAAGTGATAAATCAAATTCAATTAATTAAACAGAAGATCATACATTTAGATGAATATTCTAAAACCTGTTTACACTACAGCATTTGAATTGAGTGATTAGATTTAATGCTAACATCAACATTGATCTATTTGTAACCAGGTATCCATGGTTCGAGACATCAGAGAAAGGGAAATCAGGATCTACACAGATGCTGGCCGAATCTGTAGACCACTTCTAATTGTAGAAAGCCAAAAATTACTGCTAAAGAAAAGACACATAGACATGTTGAAGGAAAGAGAGTACAACAACTACAGGTAATGGATTGCCAAATGCTTCCTAGATCTGCCTAACATTAATTTATAGTAGTGCACAGAATGTAGCAGTCAAGTAAGCTCAGTCAGTAATTAAAAGTTTGATCCTGACAGTCCGGTTAGTTTTTGTGTGGAGCTACTTAAATCTTTGTGGACAAAGCTTAATGCTAATTGTCCCAGTTTTATCCATGCAAAACTCTAGGAGCTTATGTTGGCTGTGAAGGCTTAATGTTGCATGTCTAGGGTATCACATGTTATCCGCAAGTCCTCAATTTTTGTTAAATGAATTATGAAGTGATTTACATTGACAGTGGCAATTTGTAAGCTTACATAGTTTGCCTTAATTATGTACGTGATGAATAAAATGCATTAAAACTTGGACAATTCACTGTAACTCTCCTCCTTCCCTTCACTTCCAAGCAGTGTTTAACTTATACCACAGTCCTCTAAATGTCATTATTATTTGCTAAATTTGTTAAAAACTGGCCTGTGTAAATATAAATGTCTCCATTTGAAGGGGTGAGATTGTAGAGGATTGAAGTTTTCCTTTCATAGTGCAGCATGATTTATGTTGTCCCTTATATATTGTTTCAACATATACCATACACTGACTGATTGTGTGAAATGCTATCCATTTTATTCACTTATCAGTTGGCAAGATCTCGTGGCCAGTGGTGTGGTCGAATACATTGACACCAACGAGGAAGAGACAGTTATGTTAGCCATGACCCCAGATGATCTTCAGCTGGAGAAAGGATCATACTGTTCTACATACACACATTGTGAGATCCATCCATCCATGATTCTTGGTGTGTGTGCGTCTATTATTCCATTCCCTGATCACAATCAGGTAAGACTATGCATTGGCATGTTGGTACTTGACATCCTGACATGACATCTTGGATGACCATGACTTACAGGTTAATAACTGCTTTTTACTTGTTGATTGAGAAATTGAACAAAATAATGCGCAGTGTGCATTGCACACATACCAGAATTGTATGCGTACGTGTTTGCCGACAAACGAGGACACACACAAGATTTTTCACCCTAAACTGTGGACCTACTTCCAACCGAGGACTGTCCTCGGTCTCAAACTGCTGCAAAAGACCTCAAATGCATGCTAGATGCTTTAAACGCTATTTGCCTGAAACCGAGGACCACACGTGTAAAAACTACCGTCCATGCAGGGTGATGGCTAAAATTCCGCTTTTGTATTATACACAAAAAAAATCCGCCATTTTAGTCCACGGTTAGGCGATGAAAACATCATACACACGTCCTCGGTTAGAAAGCAAAACACAATGTCCACGTTTGGAGGCAAACACAGACAGGGGTGTGTCCATTAGACTCATCAACATCTCAGTACAAATGCATTACTTTATTCAACTTCTCAAGCAACAAGTAATCAGCAGTTTTTAACTTATTTCATACAGGAGAAAAGATCCTGTGATTCTGGCTATTTTTATAACACAACTTTCAAAAATTGTTGGAAAATACAGCAACTATAAATGCATCCTCCTCCAAGGATAATGAATCAATCCTATGTGACACAAATTCTAACTGCTTTTCTGATAAGCTGCTATACATAGGAGTGTATGAATCCAAATTAAGATTGTGTATAATAAAGTAAATTGAGCTTATACTGTGTAGAAAAGTTCTTGTGTTTGTATAAATCAAGCTTATTGTTTTCTTTCCATTGCAGTCACCACGTAACACCTACCAGTCTGCTATGGGTAAGCAAGCCATGGGAGTGTACATTACAAACTATCACATCCGTATGGACACGTTAGCCCATGTGCTATTCTACCCTCAGAAACCACTGACAACAACACGTTCTATGGAGTACCTACGCTTCAGGGAACTTCCCGCTGGAATCAACTCAGTAGTAGCGATTGCATCATACACAGGCTACAACCAGGAAGATTCTGTCATCATGAATGCATCAGCTGTCGACAGGGGCTTTTTTAGGTTGGTATATATTTCTGTGCAATTCCACACTCAAGATTAATATTTGAGTAAAATTGTATTAGACTTTGAAGATAAACTTCCTGTAGACCAATCATATCATAAGTTAACAATACTTAATTAAGTGTGCAAAATAAGCTCCATTGTACAAGTGTAAAATTTTGTTTTTTTTCTATGTCTTATTTCATGTACAGATCTGTGTTTTATCGGTCATATAAAGACTCAGAAACCAAGAAGATGGACCAAGAGGAAATATTTGAAAAACCAACACCAGAACATGTGCAAGGTATGTTGAAATTGATGATATATTTTGGTTCACTTCAAGTTCGGTAGTGACGTCAATGCTTTTTCGCAATTGCGCCCCAAGCGTGCCGACATATCGCTCTTGTGCCTGTGAGTGTACACTTTGCGTGATTAACTTGACGCGCGCGGTTCACTGCATAGGCCAACGAAATACGCACATATGTCACTACCAAACTTGAGGTGAACCAAATTATAGTAGTACTATTAGTTAGTACAACATAATTCATCTTCTCATAGCTTATGATGTGGCAAAGGTTTTGCCATATTTTCAGTCAAAATTAAATTTAAATTACTTTTACAGTTAATTAAAAAGGGGACACTTACACAGTTGTCACTTAAATTCTGTAGGGAGCACTTGGAGGAGGGGCACTAATTTGGTGTAATACAGTAGTGACTTGAAGGGAAAAATTTAAAACAATTGAATTATTCCTGATACACAAAGAAGGAGCTGTCATCTGTTGATAGAGACTCACTCACTTAGCGTATCTCATTTGTATTTCTGTAGGCATGAGACCGGCAGTGTATGAGAAGTTGGATGATGATGGTATCATTCCACCAGGCAGTCGAGTATCAGGTGATGATGTCCTCATAGGCAAGACTATCACGTTACCAGAGAATGAAGATGAGGTGAGATGTTTGTGTTATCAGTATGCTGACTCAAGTTGTTGGCCTCATTTCATAACATGTGTACTTTGTGTAGTATAACACTTTTGTAATGGTATGTTTCTGTATATAGCTATTTTAAGCTGGTGTTTATTTTGGAGACTGACAATAGGTTTGGACAGTTATAATGGGTTTCAAACTTTTGTGAAATGTGACTGTAGATGATGGTCTTTTACCCGTTTATAGAACTGAATATTTTGTTTCTTCAAGAAATTTTGTTTGTGTAATACTTTTTGTGCACATTTCTTGTGGTTCTGGTATCTCATCATTTGGGCCTACTACTACTGCAAAATTTTTGTTGAAGTTTTGAGCAGTTTTCAGGGTTAGCCAATTGTATATTTTCTTTGTCCATGGAATTTTCTTTCTAGGCAAGGAGTGCACAAATTTGCATTATATACATGTAACTGAAAGAATTGAAGCTTAAATTAAAAGTTCTTATAACATCTGGTTAGAAGTGATTCATGTGATGATACAAAAATCAAGTGTTGATATAATGTTTGATGATATTTTTGTTTTCAGTTGGAAGGTACAGTCGTCGTTTTTCCAAGCGTGATTGCAGTACTTTCATGAAGCGTACAGAGACGGGTATTATTGACCAGGTTATGGTTAGCATCAACCAGGAGGGCTACAAATTCTGCAAAATCAAGGTATAATGTTGTTCATCATTTTTACCATTTATTTCAAAAGAGTAACATGTTAGGAAACTAGCAGTTACAGCTTGTTTGATAACTAGAAATTTACCATTATGCATTGTCATGATATTATCTGCCCATATCATTACCAGGGCTTACCTTTTGGTTTTAATTAGACTACAATCTTGTAAAAAAGTACTGGTAACACTTGGCACACTCTGTCGAAATTCCATGAAGAATTAGTTAAGATCATGGATGTATATTGTATTTGGGAACATACATGACATCTACAACAATGATTTAACCTTCCCCTCTCCACATCAATCAATGTTGGAACACATTGGTAAACTGCTGAAAACATTGGTATTTCTCAAGATTGTTCAGGGGAGAGGGGTTGACAGTTTTCTTTTCTTTGCACGAAAGTCTTCCAAGACTTTTTACAAGATTGTAGTTATGTAATTCCTAACATGTCTGTCAACATTTGAACTTTGTTTTGATATTTTAAATGATTTAGTATTACCATACTTTTGTGGTAAATTTCTTTTAAAATTCAGTCTCATTTGAATAGTTGAATTGCAATTGCAACCAATAAGTCATAGCAAGCACTTTGGGAACCTTTGTGTAGTGGCAATGTTTGCAGTCACATAGTGAGCCATTGGCATTCCGTTTATTTGAATTTATTTATTCATTAATATAATTGATCAATGCTAATTTACTGAAATGTTCTTTTTACTTCAGGTGCGATCAGTGCGTATCCCACAAGTTGGCGATAAATTTGCCAGTCGTCACGGACAAAAGGGTACATGTGGTATGAAATACAGAGTAGAGGTAAGTGACTTGGGATTGCTGATCTTTCATAATCAAGATATACAATGAATAATCAGAATGAGCAGTCTGATACTGCTGAAGGACCTTGCTGAATACTATAAACATGTAATGTTTCAAAGCTTAGACATTGAACATGATTATGTATTTAATTAGGTTGTATTGACATATTTTTAACTGGGGAAAAGTATGGTTTGCAATTCTTCATAGCATATGACAAAATATGCCAAAAATCGAAATAAATGAAGCATTTTGATGACAGCCTAATATGTCTTACAGGGTCATGTTTAACATTAAACTTGTGTGATTTTCTTTTTTGCAGGATATGCCTTTCACAGTTGAAGGTATTGTACCAGACATCATCATCAACCCCCACGCTATTCCCAGTCGTATGACCATTGGCCATTTAATTGAGTGCCTACAAGGCAAAGTCTCAGCAAACAAGGGAGAGATTGGTGATGCTACACCGTTTAATGATTCCGTCAATGTACAGAAAATCTCCCACTTGCTACAGGAGTATGGGTATCAGCTTAGGGGCTACGAGGTATGTGCGATATGAAATGCTCAAAATTAATTGTTTGGCAATGAGTGTGATTATGGCATTGTTGTTATTTACAAGTGACAAATCAAATACTTTTATTTAAATCTCAAAATAGTTGAAGCATTAAAATCTATTTGCAGATGTTTATCAAGTTGTGTGAGTTCCAAGTGCTATTACAATCTCACATTGACCAAAAGTTTCATATGGGTTCTTCAGATGTGGATGTCAAATGTTGCATCTATATAGGTTACCCCAAGAGATCTTCACAAACATAACCACCATGAAATAGGGTAAGAACACTGTGTGTATATTTTCTTATTGCATTCTGCAGGTGTTGCACTGTGGACACACAGGTCGTAAACTAGGCACCCAGGTCTTCTTAGGTCCTACTTACTACCAGCGTCTCAAGCATATGGTTGACGACAAAATCCACTCTAGGGCTAGAGGACCTGTACAAATTCTCAACAGACAACCTATGGAAGGCAGAGCTCGGTAAGTTAATGTTTGTACTATGGAGCCAAATTGATCTATTGCTGTGTCTGTTTTGATCAATTTTAGAGGTAGAGTTTCTACTCGGGGTAATGAAGTAATGAGATGTATTGTTTGTTGCTGATGTTACATTTGCTAAGAGACAGTATAACAGTTACCTTAAATGGTACACATATTGTAGAAATGAGAAACACAATGCCTCATATTAATTTTGCCAAATTAAGGTTGAATTTACACTTCATCCCTTGGCAGTGTATTCACTTGCATGAGTAAAAGACGTTCAATTTTTCTAAAATTAGTAGCAAGAAGTAAATAAATAGCAAACTAAAAGATTAAAACGAAAGACTGATTGGTCAGTGCTGTTCATGGAAAAGCGACATCGTTTATGCAAAAACCATGGTTATCAATCTATCAGCACCCCGCTCATCCGGTGATCCCTCCAAGAGGAAGGTACTTTTTCAAAAGCTTAAATTGTGTTGCTGTTTGAAATTTGTTTCTATATCTGTGCCCGTGTTAAATTTATTGTATCCTTGTTACCAATTTGAGTTTGGGGATTTTCCACATTTGAAGAGATGATTAATTTAATAATCTGTTTGTATGACAGCGATGGTGGCCTGCGATTTGGTGAGATGGAACGTGATTGTCAAATAGCCCACGGTGCAGCTCAATTCTTACGGGAGCGTCTCTTTGAGGTATCTGATCCATACCGTGTACACGTATGTAACCTGTGTGGACTCATGGCCATAGCTAACCTACGTAACAACACATTCGAATGCAGAGGTTGCAAAAATAAGACACAGGTAAGGAACACAATGTGCAAAAGACTTAAAAACATTTTAAAAATTGCAAAAAGGTATGTGCTTTATGATGGGTTGATTAGTGTTTTTCATGTTTTTAATGTATTTGAAATAAAATTAAGTTCAAGTACTAATATTTGTTGACCCAATTCAGTCAGACATATTTAGTATAAAAACAATTGAATTAAAGCAGGATCTTTCTTTGTTTCTTTCCTTTCAGATCTCTCAGATTCGCATGCCATACGCCTGCAAACTGTTGTTCCAGGAACTTATGGCAATGAGCATAGCACCAAGAATGATGGTGTGCCCCTGAAGTTACCATTAAAGTTTGTATCAACTGGACATTGCACCAAGAATGATGGTATGCCCATGCAGTTATTATTAAAGTTTGTGTCAAATGGACAAACTCTAAAAAATAATGCACAGTACAAAGAATACATCTTGTGCCAAGCAGTATTGAACTTTGTAAGATCTGTGTATTGTAACTGTGAACAGTCAACTAAGTTTGTACTATAGATGAGTTGACCTCATTGTTTATCAACAAAGGCAAAGGTCCGGTATATCTTTATGCTTGAGTGAACCCCATGCAACCACTACATTGTTCAATAGTCTTATTGTGATGTGGCGGGAGTTTTAAAAACACGAGCCCTGAACAAAATATGATGCGCGCGCATACTGCCAGGCAAAAAACAATGGAAATTGTGATGATGCGTGCACATACTTAGTAGGGTCATATTTGGACCTCCAGTGACCATCATTTCTAAACAGCAATTTTTTGATGGATTCTTGTACTTTGGGGTATTTTAAACAAAATAAGCTCCTATGTCCCTCACCAAAGTGTGGGCATTAGCTGGGAGAGGCCAAAATCCAAAATGGCCGCCGGAAGCCATTTTGAAAAAGTGAATTTTCAGTATCTTCTGAACGCTTTGGTCGTTTGAAGTCATTAAGGTGTCATTTTTGACTAATTTTGTGGTGAGAAATCCATTAAAGGCATTATTTTACCCATTTTTGGCCATCTTAGTCATCAAATCCAAGATGGCCGCCTTTGGCTATACTAGAAATACATTAAATTATACAGTACATTGAGAAACAACTCATAAAAATGTATTACAAGTGCACTTAATTAATCGTTTGTATTATAAATTGAACACCGATTCAATGTTTGTGACATTTATTCACAAATGAGATCGTCTGCTACTGAAAACAATCCAAAATGGCCGCCCATAGCAACCAAAATCCTCATAGCAACGCATCAAAATAACAAAACAATCAACGTTTTTTGACATATATGTGCATTTATTATACCTATTCTCAGTAAATCAAGGTTGACTGATTGTAAGAAAGTGAAAGAAAGGTCATGGGGGTTGAGGTAAACAAAAAGTTCCAAAATGGCTGCCCTTAGCAACCAAAAACATCACAGTAATGCAGTAAAACTACCATAAAATAAGTGATTTTTGACCTTAATGTGTATGTAATTAGTCTTATCCAAGCAAATCGAGGCCTATTAATTGTATGAAGATACCAGTTTGATCAAAGGAGGTCAAACACGTCCAAAATGTTCAAAATGGCCGACCAAAGGAGACCATAGCAACCACATTTTACCTAGCAACGCAATAAAATGTCTATAAATCATGCACTTTTTGACCTGGTTGAGTATTCAATGTGTCTTTTTCTAAGTAAATCATATCCTATTGATGGAATGAAGATAACAATTTGGTCAAAGGTGGTCAAACTACTGAAAAAATATCCAAAATGTTCAAAATGGCCGACCAAAGGAGACCATAGCAACCACATTTTACCTAACAACGCAATAAAATGTCTATAAATCATGCACTTTTGACCTGGTTGAGTATTCAATGTGTCTTTTTCTAAGTAAATCATATCCTATTGATGGAATGAAGATAACAATTTGGTCAAAGGTGGTCAAACTACTGAAAAATATCCAAAATGGCTGACTAAAGACGGCCATAGCAACCAAATTCCACATAGCAACGCAGTAAAATTACTATAAATCATGTACTTTTTGACCTGGTTGAGTATCAAATGTGTCTTTCCTAATACATGAAAGCACATTGATGGAATGAAGATAGCAATTTGATCAAAGAAGGCCAAACATATCCAAAATATTCAAAATGGTTGAATAAAGGTGACCATAGCAACCAAAATTCAAATAGCAACGCTGTAAAATTAATTAATGAGATTGTCTGCTATACCTCGTAAAATTTAGAAAATGTATATATTTTTTATATTTTAAAAGTAATTGGCCGTTTTGAACCATAAGGGGTTGTTTCTGACTAATTTAGTGATAAAAATCCATTCCAGGTACTATTGTTAGGTTTTCTTGCCATCTTCATCATTAAATCCAAGATGGCCACCATCGGCTGCACTACTAAAATATGCATTTATTTAAATGAAACCGATAAAACCATGTTTTGAGTGCATCTTATTCACTGTTTTCACTATTAATTCAAAAGCTATTCAATTCTTGCAATATTTATCCACAAATAAGATCGTCTGCTACCTCAACCAAAATGGCTGCCGGCGGCAATTTTGAAATTTGTAAACAATTTTGTATCTTTTGAATGCCCAGACAATTGTCCCAAAATTAGTTTACTAAATTTTAGAAATTCTAATTAAGAAGTAAATCTTGTAGCCCGTTATGAAGATTACTATCTTCATTCCATCAATGTGCTTTCATGTATTAGGAAAGACACATTTGATACTCAACCAGGTCAAAAAGTACATGATTTATAGTAATTTTACTGCGTTGCTATGTGGAATTTGGTTGCTATGGCTGTCTTTAGTCAGCCATTTTGGATATCTTTTCAGTAGTTTGACCAACTTTGACCAAATTGTTATCTTCATTCCATCAATAGGATATGATTTACTTAGAAAAAGACACATTGAATACTCAACCAGGTCAAAAAGTGCATGATTTATAGACATTTTATTGCGTTGCTAGGTAAAATGCGGTTGCTATGGTCTCCTTTGGTCGGCCATTTTGAACATTTTGGATATTTTTTCAGTAGTTTGACCACCTTTGACCAAATTGTTATCTTCATTCCATCAATAGGATATGATTTACTTAGAAAAAGACACATTGAATACTCAACCAGGTCAAAAAGTGCATGATTTATAGACATTTTATTGCGTTGCTAGGTAAAATGTGGTTGCTATGGTCTCCTTTGGTCGGCCATTTTGAACATTTTGGACTTGTTTGACCTCCTTTGATCAAACTGGTATCTTCATACAATTAATAGGCCTCGATTTGCTTGGATAAGACAAATTACATACACATTAAGGTCAAAAATCACTTATTTTATGGTAGTTTTACTGCATTACTGTGATGTTTTTGGTTGCTAAGGGCAGCCATTTTGGAACTTTTTGTTTACCTCAACCCCCTATGACCTTTCTTTCACTTTCTTACAATCAGTCAACCTTGATTTACTGAGAATAGGTATAATAAATGCACATAGGCCTATATGTCAAAAAACGTTGATTGTTTTGTTATTTTGATGCGTTGCTATGAGGATTTTGGTTGCTATAGGCGGCCATTTTGGATTGTTTTCAGTAGCAGACGATCTCATTTGTGAATAAATGTCACAAACATTGAATCGGTGTTCAATTTATAATACAAACGACGAATTAAGTGCACTTGTAATACATTTTTATGAGTTGTTTCTCAATGTACTGTATAATTTAATGTATTTCTAGTACAGCCAAAGGCGGCCATCTTGGATTTGATGACTAAGATGGCCAAAAATGCCAAAATGGGTAAAATAATGCCTTTAATGGATTTCTCACCACAAAATTAGTCAAAAATGACACCTTAATGACTTCAAACGACCAAAGCGCTCAGAAGATACTGAAAATTCACTTTTTCAAAATGGCACGCCCGTGCCATTTTGGATTTTGGCCTCTCCCAGCTAATGCCCACACTTTGGTGAGGGACATAGGAGCTTATTTTGTTTAAAACACCCCAAAGTACAAGAATCCATCAAAAAATTGCTGTTTAGAAATGATGGTCACTGGAGGTCCAAATATGACCCTACTAACTGCCAGGCATTGACGTCAGAAGTCAACTCATCTATATGGATGGACTCTGTAATGCAATACTAAGCAATCAAACCACTGTCCTCCAATATGGATTGCGGAGAATCGTATATCAGATATGATTGGAACAGGTGGTTCAATTGTCATTCTGAAATACATGTAGCATATAATAGCATCAAGCTGGCTGCCAATTCGGATACTACTACCATTACACTTTGTATTGAATGGGGTCTTTAGAGTCGACTATAACTGTTGAATTGCATAGCTCTGCACACATAGGGACTGTAACGTGCATGCAACATGAAGCCAAGTTTGTACTCTTTGGAAAATACACAACCAAATCAAGGTTGTTTATAAATATTTCCATCAGGGTTCTTAAAAAACTCTCAAACAGAGAAACATTTCCTCCAGTGGTGTTGCCATCTTGGCTCTTCATACTGCAACAAATTAACCAGAAATTAGGGAAACAGTTTCTTTTTTTGATTGGTCAAAATGACAATCCACATTGAGTATGGGCCAGACTACAGTCAAAATTGAATGAACACAATGTGACGATCACCCGCATACACTGATGAATGATCATGTGTACGGAACGCAGCGGTAACTCGCTCCTAATTGGTATTTCCAATAATAATTTTGATTGGTTTGAGCAGTATTTTCGCCTGCCCACATTTTGTCTTACGATCGTGTATTGCTGCGTTCAAGCAAATGAAATTTACTGTACTATGAAATTTCAAATTTAGTTGCACTTCATGCTCACTTATTCCAGTCAAGTCATTTTGGAGTGGGTCAGTGGGATTATTCCCCGCTGGAATTTGCCATAACATCCCTCATTTTCTATGAAAAAGGTTACTTTGATCTAGGAGCTACTGGCAGAACTTGCCTGCTTAAATATGCAGTCCAATCTGTCTTGTACGGATATGATGGGATCAAGCATTGGCTGGGTAAAAATATGAAATCTTGCATCGAATGTCAGAAGTGCTAACATTTGAGACAGCAAAATAATTGCTCAAAATGGAGTAATAACAGTGAAAGATGGTATTTGAGTGCTGTATGCCACACTAGTAAGGCTTCTAAATGCTTCAGTGCATGAAATCAAGCATTAAAAACATGTTTTGTATATGAAGATCACATGTCCAGATAACAGATCCATATAAGGGATGTTGGACTGTAATGCATTAATCTGTTTGAAGTCATATGGTGATGAAACAGAACCATCAAGGGGGGGGGAGTGTAAAGGGTACAAACTGTAAATGTTCTAAAAAAGCTGGAAACTAACATTCTCAAATTGATGTTAAGATGGCTTTATTATTATACCGTCAGAATCAACTGTTATTTTTATATCTTCAAGCTGCCAGTAAAACATGCTGTATCGATAGAATGAACAAATCAAACTTAATTATGTCAGCCTGCTGGTTGAGATATTCATGAAACTTAATTCAGGAGATGCTAAATATCCTACAATTGTATATATTTATTTGGTCTCCAACTAGTTTAATAAAAAACAAAATAAGAAGTTACGATCAAGGAGTGCTTTGTCTTGCTAGTATTTAATGAGATATTATACACGCTTTCAATTCTTGGAGTAAATAATAAATTCTAAGGTGCATTGATAAAAAAACAGCAAAACAAACATTATTACAACTAATATTTTGAACTACTTGATTAATTATTATATTAATAATCAAGTATTTCAAATATTAATTATAATATGTATTTGTTTTTTGTATGTAGAGAAGACCTAAATAGTAACAAAAATCAATCTTGAAGCTTGCTGTATAGTGCTTGTAAAGTCTCCACAAAAATAACATAGCCATTTTAAATATGCCTATAGCTTCAGAACTAATTGTATTCACAATTTTGTAACCAATGGTTTATTTATGTGCATTTTGATACCTCATTTATCCAATGTCGTTCAATATGATATTAACAACACAGAAGTATTTTTCAAGAAAAATACCCAAGTTGAAGTGTATTTGTATTGATTAAATTCAGCGCAAAGATAATGACGGGTCTTACATGCCACAATGCTTGCATAATAGCCATTGATTGCTGTAAACTGCAACTTTTAAATTTGGGTATATTTCTTTAAAAACACTGCTGTGTTAATATAATTGAAGAAAATAGGATGAATGGGATATTATGCAACTATAGGTGTATTTATAACGGCTGCGTTTCTTTTTGGTGAAGTCTTTATTTAGGGCTACTCTACCAATATGGAAGGAAACAAAAATTGATTTGAATTTGCTAATATTGTGCAATTTTTGTTTGCAAGATTTTAATTTTTAGAATTTAAGTGTTTACATGAGGAATTGAAACATCCCTATGATGATAAACTGCACAGTATACAAATATTACAGTAATACAAATTATGCACGCCAAAATAATATCCTTTTATTTTCAGGCACGTATAATGAACAATACAATTGGGTGCATGCAAATATTGAAACAATGATTCTCCTATTCCCCTTGATATTCACCTATTGCACGGTTCCGCTATGATGCAAGGAGAGCCTCAAATGGGCATGACATGAAAGGAAGAATTACATAACTGTATGCAGTGTTATATGAATGGTTCAATTCCCATTCATGCATGCTGCCAGTTTGAGGCTCTCCTCGCACATGGCAGAACCATGCATTGGGTTCATAGGACACCTCTGGCACAGTACAAAGCATGACCTAGCAGTTTTGTACTCAAATATTGAGACAAATGACACACAAGAGGAATCATATGGGTTCATTATAAGGGGTGTTATTTTCATCCCATGTGCATGATCTTCTTGGGAGGGGGAAAGGCTCAAAACTTTTCCTTTTTATATATTATTGGCCTTAAGTCAAGAACTACAAGACCTGTAGTGTAAGAAGGTCCAAATTAGAATGATAAATTAACAAAGGAACCCCTTTTCTTTTCATTTTAAACTGATCAAAATAAACCCAAAATGTCCATTTTCAGGAGTAAAGTCTACTTATAATGTGCAAGCAATTTTAAAAGGGTGGCGGTAAGTATCCATGTTTTGGAAATTCTGCATCCTCTAAAAAATCCAGCATTCGGATTTGAATAGCACAATAACCATAAATATATATTATATATAAGTCATCAATAAATATTAACTTTAAACACGCTGAATGGCAGGAAAAGATATGTAAAAGAATACTAATAGGATTTAAATAACTTGAACCATAGCGTCACACGTCATTGCGTTCAGTCATAATGGTTTGTTGTGTAAGAAAAGAGGCCATTTTAAAAGTTGCACCTGGGTCCATAGCAGTCAGGTTTTCTTTAACAAACACTTGAATAGACCTGGCCTACTGTATTGTTTGAGAGCTGACTCCTATGGACTCGGATGCAAATTTTAACACTGTTTAATTGTACATAATGAACCATTGTGACTGAACGCAATGACGTGTGATACTATAACTTGGTCCATATGTGTAAAACAAATAAGGCTACCCATACCTTTTTACACATTTGCATTTTGTCAAATATTTTTCTATTTATTTTAAAAAGTATGTAGGGGGAACTTAAGTTGTGGACCCTATATTTGGATCAAACTTAAAGCCATATTATAACATTTCTGTAAAAATAGATTAGTATTTATATTTATTTTCCATAAAATATTAGCTTTTACTGTCAGATATGTCCCCTTTTAATTTTGAGCCAAACAAGTGAGGCAAAACATAGAAAATTGGAATTTACTACTAGCGCCAATGCATGTTACTCCCACGGTTGTAATACGGTACGATCCTCTGAGGTGTGTGTATGTGTATGACGTATGCCGTGTACGTACTGTACATACGTGTTCGACTAATATTTCCATTGTAATAATAAAACGACGGTTCCGGCGTAAATCTCGGATTTTGACAAAACTACAGCACCTAAAGTCTTGATTTTTGCAGAATATCTTTATTGATAAAGTACATTACAATTGTGTAAAAACCAGAATTTCAAAATTTTTGAGGGCGTTCTCCTCAGCAAATGTTATAATATGGCTTTAAGGGATGGGGTATGAACGTTTGGACAGCATTTATTGTGGGACATTAGAGCACATCAGACATATCGAATTGCATTCTGAATACGAAGAATGTCCTTCTGATATCATATAATTTTGATTTTTTGAAATTCACAATGTAATGCACATTTTATGGCAAATGATTAAAATTAAGATTTTGATATTTAACAGTACTTGAAGTAAACTTAATAAATCTGCTGATTTATGCTTAAGGTCATGTTTTTTATGTTGGGCACCAGTTACGTTGCATGTGTATTTTTCAAACAAATCACATGCTTTTACAGGGTTGGTACTAGAACTTCAAAAGTTTACATTAGAACCCATTAAAAGTATATATTCTGAGAGCATATACTCAGACGATTTCAGAAACCATACAATGGGTGTAATTATACAGGGTGACCCATATAATATACAGGGTGTAACAAGCAAAATAAGAATGAAAATATTAATTCAGTTGGGGGTATCACCCCTCAACGTACATTGATAATGTAAAGTTTTGACACATGTTTAATATAGTTAACTTAATTGCCCACCTAGCCATATGGAACTTTTAGCAGTCAAGTACTTCAATTATGTAGATACAGGGTGGTCAAAAATCTGTCAATATTTATATAAATTTCATTAAAACACCCCTTATCTGGCACTTAAAATGAATTTTCATGATTGAGGCATGTAACTTGATGTACAATAAGCTCAACAATCCAGTTTTAAAAGTTAAAACAGAATTCGACAAAGCGTTTTCGTAAAAATGGACTTTTTGGATCAAAATTGAGCATGAGGGTGCTCTTTCAGATTTGTCGCAAACTTTCTATGTTTTACTAGTTTTTTAGTTTACTGAAGTAAAGAGGATCACAACTAAGGTCTGCTTAAGAAATTTGAGCCTTTTATCATGTTTCGTTTGTCCGTAGCATCCTTTTGAATGTTGCCTACATTAAATCCTATTAAATACATAGAGGTCAACGAACTTTATTAATGTAGCAACAAGTAATTAGTAATTTTTAATTGTCTAATTAACAAATACTGAGGCAATGAATGCTAAACATGATATCACTTGGCTGAAATCAAGTACAGAAACAAGTAGAAATCCATCAATAATGTTTATTGAAGATCATGTGGCGGAGGATCACCATTGTACAGCATTGTGATCCTCCGCCACATGAGCCACCGCTGACTAATTAGACTTAACGAGTTACAGTAATTAGTACAAATGAAAATCATTAATTTTTGTTTCAGAAATTGAAAGACCAATGTCTATAAGTAGGGATAACCATCAAAATTTCATGTTGCCCCTATTGCTACAAAAGATCGTTTTCTGGATAGAACTCATCAATAGAAGTATTTTGGTGGTTAAATGGTCAAAATCGGTCAAAAACTTTTCGAATTATGAATTTTCAAAGTTTCCTATTCTGACCGGTCATTGGAACGAAATGAAATGACAAGGTCCAAAAATAGCAATTGGGAGCAAAATTGGCATAAGCATATATTTACCTTTATATATTTCTTTATTTTAACATATATGCAAACATGAAACAAGCATATTGTGAAAGTATCAAAGGGTTTCTTATGAAATGGCACTTTACTAGTCAATGGCATAAATTATTTTTTTTTTTTTTTTCATTGAAATCATGCATTTAGAGAACATTTGGCAAAAATCATCCAAGATGGCCGATATGGCACAAAATCAAAATTGCACTAAGTAGGCTACAGGTGAACTTTTTTTTTCACAACCAAAAATTTCAATGTTATTGGCTTTAATATGGCCAATTAGTAGGTGTATGCAAAGAAAATCTTAAGTGTCATTGAAGGTCATCGACTCATTCACAACAATAGAGGTTATCCACTTCACTCATCATGCTCATGTGTGACTTCTAACAAAAGGTGCTGGTTCCCGTAGTATTCCTTATTCAATACAATTCAATGCATGACCTCGAAGTTAGCTGCATGACTTTCGCGGGCTATTTTGAAACAGTTATGGTTGCACATTCAGGTACTTCTTTTGAAAGTTCTAAACAAGGTATAGCCAGCAGCAAGTTGTAGATCGTATAGGCCTAAATATAAGAAAACGTTTAGGGTTGAAATCAGGTGAACAATACATCGAATGAGCACGAAACTTCACATTTATGTTCAGAAAGGTGTCTTCTTAGCATGATTCCAAAGGAGTATGGAAATTCCAAAGGGAAGCTGGTGATTTAATTTGTAACTCGAGATCTACTTGTTCAATTTTTTAACCTTTTTACAGAGGGTATGATAGAGGTATTACTGGCAACTCTGCCAAATTACAGCTCAGTAGGCCACATTGTTCACCTGATCTTATTGACATGAATATTTTGTGCCATTCTTGAGCAGTGCTGAACTCAGCCACTGGCAATTAAGCGCACTGTGGCGATGGACCAATTTTGACTCGCACTTACAGGAAAATGAAATAAGTTATGTTGCTGTAATTTGCAAGATCGTTACAAAACATAATTGGCATTAACATCCCCAATTTTTACAGAAAAATTATGAAAAATAAAAGAATGAGCTCAATTTAGAAATGTCTGTGCAAGCAGTGCACAGTTGAGCTCCCTGCATGTCTATGGGAGTGTTCTAATCAAGTTGATGGTTCATTGGTCATCCCTACTATAAGGAAAAAAATAGTACTAAACAAGCTCATAATAAATATCAAATAAACAAGCTACATGCATGTAAACACGTCTTGATGAGTAAGAATGCAACAGAGCCTCCCTTTTTAGGTGCCCAGTATAAAAAAACATGACCTTAAAGTGTATTTAGGTGGGATGAAAAGCCGACGATCAATTGAAAATTTTGACCTTTCGTATTGAAGATATGGATTTTTTCCCAAAACACCAACAAAAATTAGGTCTTTTTGGGAAAAAATCCATATCTTCAATATGAAAGGTCAAAATTTTCAATTGATCGTCGGCTTTTCCTCCCAGCTACATACACTTTAAGATTATATCATTAGATTTATAAAATTTACTTTGAGGACTGTTATATATCAAAAATGTGAAAATATCAAATTTTAATAATTTGTCATAAAATTTGTATTATATCATGAATTTCAAAAAATGAAAATTATTTGATATCAGAAAGACGTTCTTCGTATTCAGAATGTATCTCGATATGTCTGATGTGCTCTCATGTCCCACAAAAAATACTGTTGAAATGCTCATTCCAGATCCCATAATTAGCTGCAAATTGAAAATTTAGTTACATTTCAAACATGCCAATGTTTCATGAAAACATTTGTATAATCTTATTGCAATACAGAAGAGAGTTAATCGTTTTTAGTTAGGAATTGTGTTGCAGCAACTGGATCACCAAGATGGTACCTCTCCACAAAGCCAATCACACAAAAGCAACCTCTTTCATTCACAGGATTTGATACTTCAAGTTTATCATTGTGCCCAAATAGAAAGAACTGGTAGCGATGAACTCCAGTGCCTGGTGGTGGTGAAGGTTTGTGATATCCTGTGGAAGAAGTTGAAAGACAAAAGACTGACATAAGCTTAGCTTAGTTAACCACAACTATACAATGTATATAGATGATAATAATGGTGTTGACCTGGGTAATTTGCAAAAATATAAGGTGCTTATAATCCAATATTTGAAATATCATATGACTTGGGAAGCTATGTATAATAAAATTCATATTCAAGAATATGCATCAAATCTTTGAAGTACATTATAAAATCATGATAAATTACACAAGCAAATACGGTAATATTATGTTTCATTATGGGCAGATTAATTTGTGGCTGAAAAGTTCTTTTAGCTCAATATTATAGGCTTGTTGACCAGATACTGCACATGAATGTGATGTGGGGTTGAATGAAGAAAAAATATCAAAAGTAGAATTTTGTTTCACCCTGCTAGAAATACATTAGGATCATGACAACGCCATTTTACAAGAATCTATATATTCTCCCCATTTACTTAGTAGGTTTAACAAATCTATGTGAATCTCTTTAGACTCATATAAATCAATTTAGGAGATCGAGAAACCAAATTTCTAGGCCTGCAAATAAAGCACTTTGTATGATAAAGCTAATAACATTTAGGGTGATGCAATTTGAAACATTGCTTGTTCAGGATGCCATGGTAATTGATAGTCTTGTTCAAGACGGTCTCTTATACTATGGCCAGCTAATTTCCTCAGGCCCCGGCCGCTTTATAGTATATTACGGCCAACAAAATCAACCACAAATTTCTGCACGGTTCATTTATATTTCGCACCATTGGCGAGCACTCACAGTGTTGGCACTGGCATCATGGTTTTGCAGAATGCGATAGTAAATTTGAGCACGCCCATCGCTATAGAATCGATCACCGTCATCGGCTGTTACTTACACTCGTAATATACAGCATGTGGCCCCGGGTGGATACAGGCTTGAATCAAGACCAGGTAATTGATAGCATCCCAAGAATAGGCCTATACTGTACATGTGCGCAACCAAAAGAAAAACCATGTGAAAGGGGTGGGTGCTTTTTTTTTGTGATCAGGCAAGGAATTTGTGTGATGCATTTACACTCAACTGATTTTCAAGAAAGAGGGTGAGTTTTATGAACTTCATGATATATCAACTTATTTCAGGGATTTTGTCAAATATTTTGTAAAACAAGTTCTAAACGGGGTACTTTTTTCTTGGAAGAAACTTCTGTGGGGGCAAGGTGGTATTTTTAGGGGTGTTGTGATATAATTTGGTCATGTATCAGGAGCAAAGCTGGGATTTCAAATTGGACCTGACAGTGATCCTCAAAGAAAAGAGAGACCCTCAAAACTTGGAAAGTTTGGCTCCTTAGCGCCACACTTGCACGATGCAGGGGTCACTATCTGCTAGGTGGATGTGTCTCCCTCTGAACTTGGAATAAATTTCAAGAGGTCAAATGAAGCCATTTGGTGCAGCATTTTTACACTATTGTTGATTATTTTGTTACTATAAGCAAGAGACTTGCTGAAATACACACTAAACTTATTATTTGGTTCCCAGGGAAATGTGATGATTAATACATCAAGTTTGATTCAAAAATGGCTTGAATGACCAGCTATGTTTAATGTTTATAAACCAAGATTAATTTTCACAGCATCCTTGTACATACCTGCTATGGTTTCACTTTCAGAATGAAGAAGGTCTTCGCCCTGAAATAATAAATCAAATGAAATAATAAATCAAGTGAAAACTTCAAGGGCCCATACACATTAAATTTTATTGGGCAATATCAAAGACTTTATATACAAAATCTACTACCGGTACTGTGCACGTAATAAGTTGTACACAATGGTAGATTTTGTATCTAGGGACTTTGATATTGCCAAATAAAATTGTGTATGGGCCACAGGGTTGTAGCTAGGATATGTTTAGTGCTGGGTGGCATTTGATGAAAATCTTGCACATTTGGCCATTTTAATCATAGTGACCACAATACACCTTTGTTTCCAATGGACATTTTATTGTGAAATGTCGTTGTACAAGGAATACATTTAAAAAAGTTCCACATAGCCCCCGAATGAAAAGTATTTAATTATCTTTGTAATCACTCAAAAAGCATTTTGTGCGAATTTTACATCCGAACTAGGTGCTATTAAATTTTTATGAGCCTTTTTATTTTACATGTAAAGTCTATGGGGGTGACGATTAGAAATGGACGGCAATATTGAAAAACCCTCATTTGGGCCATTTTAGACATTAAAATGCCCATAAAAAAAGAATAGCACTTAGTTCGGATGTACAAATTCACACACAATGCTACCTGAGTGAGTACAAACATAATTGAATACATTTCAATTGGGGGCTATAGCAAAAACAAAAAATGTCCTATACCTTAATGGTTATGGAACAAAGGCGAATATGCAGGATCTTGACCAGCATATTGAAAGCCATGTGTCAAGGTCAACAGGTTCAAAGGTCACCATGCATCAGTATTGGCAATAAACGAATCACAATGAATCACAATTTAGTATTTCATTTTCATTAAATTTCTGTTTCTTTCGAAATAGTCAGGGGCGTAGCCAGCTTTTTGGTGGGGGGGGGCAAAATAAAATTTCGGGGGCACAGACAAAAAAAATTGCAGCTGCATCATACAATACTTAAAGACTATGTTTTCGAGCTTCCAAAAAAGGCTCTATCATCCCAATAGAGGATTCAGAAAAAGCTAAACAACTGTGACATGTAGGTCTAATGTTGACCCTGCAGGAGGCAGAGATGGGAATTGTTCTGGTTTTGTTGAAAATAGTCTCATTGGGAGTCTCATTGGAAGAAATTTTAAAAAATTGTTTACCTATTTTCTTATCCAAGAAATTTTTCAACAAAATCAGAGCAAACTTAATGTTGTGACAATGTTACTCTTTGGCCCACAACTCCATAACCAGATGACAGATAGATCAAAGTATACCTTTTCTGAATCCTAATGGACTTGATCCCATTTTTTTAATGACATTTTCCACCAAATATGGGTGCTGGCATGGCCCAGCTCTTTTATGATCAGTATCTCAGAGATACTGTATTTATGAAGCTGATCATATAGACTATCTCTGACTCAAGTTAGAAATCTACCCGTGGGTTCAGTCTTCACTGACGATGGGTACGCATGATGGTTCCAATTAGGGGCACTTTTCAAGAAATATCCGCGGATTTTCGAGGACAAATTTTTTTGCGATTGTCCAAATTAGGGGTGTTTTGGAGCAAAATTGCCCTGTAAATGAAAAATAGGGTGTATTTCTAAGACATTCGTCCGCGTTTTACCGCTACAGTTTTCGTTTTTTGTATTTTTTATGTCGTTTTTTTTAGCAGTTCCACACAAAAGTTGATAGGGTATTTTTTCCGAAAAAAATTGTCCTCATTTCCCCGTGAAATAGGGGGCAAAATTGAAAAGCGTCTTTGAAATGGTAAAAATAGGGGTATTTTTTCGGAAAAAATGTCCTTGATTCCCTGTGATAAGGGGGTGAAATAAAAATGTGTCCTCAAAATGATAAAAATAGGGGGCGTATTTGGGGGAAAATTTTCCTTGATTTCGTGCAAAATAGGGGGTAAAATTGCGCAAATGTCCTCGATTCCCCGTGAAATAGGGGGTCATTTTCAAATCCTGGAACGGTCATACGTCCTACCTTTAAATACAAACTGAACCCACCAGGGAAATCTATCGGACCATTTTGTGGATATGCAAGTATGGAGTCATGTGCTATTGCTATGTCTTTCTGTCTGTCTGTTATATGTTGTTTGTCTGCCTGTCTGTCTGCCTGTCTGTCCCTCTCAATCAAACTAAGACACACAGACACATACATTAAGTTAAGACAGCCCACTTAATTTTTCAAGTTGGAAACAAATTAACTCCTACATTAAAATGACACCTCTGTGATCATTTGACAACTCACATCAATATTTGTGACCAACCAGTGAAGCCAATAGCGAGATGATGGGCTCTCTGCAGATGGTGCATCAGGATCTACCATCAGCAGGGTGTAGTACTTGGCCTGCATAGAGAATAAAATTATATTAATAATCAATTATCCAGTCTTTAGGTGACATAAAACATATTAAAAATATTTTGTTCTTTATGTGACGTGTCATGTCAAAAGGAGACACTTTTGGGCAGGATCGTAAATGTAGAAATAGCCAAAAATCTGCCCGGGGGAGATTTTTTTCACAATTTGGGTTTGTTGTGAATTTGTGATGTTATTAATGTTTAAAATATTGTCTGAAAGTTTCAGACCGGAATATAACTGGCATCTTATATTTCTTGAGACATTTTTATAGGTAATTCCTAATCTCAACATTGTCAATAATATTTTTAAAGGCCAATATCTCAATTTCCAATTTTATAATACCACAACTTACGAACTCAGTATCTTCGCTTAGGAATGTCCGATTTCATTGGGGAAAACGGCATTGTGGAGCAAAATATCTCTTAATTTTTCAAGATAAGTAAAAACCTCAAAATTAATAACCTGCCCAAAAGTGTCTCCTTTTGACATGACACGTCACATATCAATGTTCATGCCCTGTACCAATAAGAGCATTATTAAACTAAACATAATTAACATCAACCCAATTAAAACATTGTGATTCATTATTAAATATTACTCCAAAATGACATGTCTTCATAATCCTTATTGACCTTGTATAAGACAATCATTCATGTTTGTCATTTACTGTTTGGCCAATTATTTATTTATTTATTTATTTATTTATTTATTTATTTATTTATTTATTTATTTATTTATTTATTTATTTATTTATTTATTTATTTATCAAAATTAATTAACTAAATTTATTCAGTTTTAAATAAAAATTCAAAAAGATATATCATGAGAGAACAAAATAAATCTGACAAATCAATATATTGTTACAGGTTAATATTGAACAGAAACATGCAGATATAATGGCATTGACATTGAAAAACAATCAATAACGCACACCTGTTAAAAGGCGAGTCAGAGCCTTTAGGCCATATTTGTCCAGTTTTGGTAATTTTGCTTCAAATAATATACAAATATATACAGTTATGAGAGTTCTGGTTAAAACTATGGGCCGAGGTGAGATCAATAGTACTATTTTCCTGAGGGCGAGCCTCAAGGAAAATAGTATTAATTGATCTCAACGAGGGACCATAGTTTTAACCAGAACTTCGAATAAAGGCAGTATATATTTGTTTTATATACTTCATTAATATGTTCTTTGTTCATTGATAGGTTAAAAGAAAATTATTTGACATTTTGACTCTCCAGCTTCTATCCTGAGTGAACAGCACGACTAATTTAAGCACAACCTATATTTTGCCCTTCAAAAAATCGAATAGGCTAAAATCGGGCTAACCAATTACAGCAGCGCCAAATCACGCTATGGCAGTTTCAAGGCGTGTGAACTGTTCCGTCAGCATCCAATGCTCGCATACGCTGAAGGCATGGTCAAAAGCCCAGACAAACAAGTACCTAGACCTATAACTTTGGTTCGCGTAGTGAAGTCAACACTGCTTAGCAACGATTTTGACAAGGACGCAAACAAGCAGACATGTTCGCGTCTACAGAACATGTTGCATTTGACGCGAGCGATAACGGCGCAGCAATCACGCAAACGATCGCGTTTTTCGTACCAGACATGAACGCTTATTTCTCCGCGTCCGACCACCCGACCAAAATCACCTTGGATACGTGGCTTCACCTACTGCCATGGTTAGGGATGGGCAGTTACAGGTCTAGGTGGTATGTCTATGGTCAAAAGTACTATTTACGGCTTGGAGGTACTATTTACGGCTCATCCGGGACATTGAAAATACTATTTACGGCTTAGAGGTACTATTTACGGATAGGAGTACTGATGGTAGAACTATTTTTGGTCATGTGATCCACTTTTAACCAATCAATGAACAAGAATATATTAATGAAGTATATAATACACTTTATCTCTGCAGGGTAATACATTACATTGATCTTACACTGCAAAAACAGTGTTGAGAAGTCAGAAAAGATTGATAATTAGAAAGTAAAATGTTTAGCATTTAAACATTTTGATATTATGTTAGACCCTAAACATATTTCATATGATCTGTTTAAGATCTAAAACATTAAAGTGTTTAAATGCTAAACTTTCTAAAACCAATCTGTCGTCCATTTTTCTGCTTTTGCAGTGTATAGGAAATGAGTCAAGGAAGCCACTGGTCACATTGATTTGTATTTTGCATTAATTGAGTTCTGACAAATAATAGGCTAAAACGAATGTGCCCCCCCCCCCAGGAAAAATCATGCACATGGGGGAAATGAAACCCATTACAGTTAACCTTGGTATCTCACATATTGCCCATCCCTTCCCCATGAATGTGGGCTTTATTTTTCTCAATATTTGAGCACAAACACCTCTAGCTCAGGCACCGCTCCGACTCACCTTAAACAGGTACCACCTGGCTCTCCTCTACATTGTGTATTGATTCCAATCAGCACATAGGCCTACGTGCCTCAATACAGATTAAAATCATAGAAATTTTAATTTTCAGTGATTTTTCCATCTCTGCATAATATTTAATTAAAACATTTTTTTGTTGGCCCTCAATTTGAGAGAGTGCTATACGATGTAATACGAAAAGTCATTAAGGTATGTTTAAAGATGTCTTAAAAACATCTTTATATACAAGAACTTTAAAAATCATGGACAATCTTGGTGAATTTAGATACTATTTACGGATATTAATCCTATATATCCTTTAGTTGAACCTAACTGACAATAAAAGTCAAGTATTAGTAATTTGCTAATGTTTGTAGCCTACTATTTTTGACACATTGACAGCTATAGATCCTTTTCAGCAGCATTGCTAAAGATCTGCTTTGCTGGCACATTCTGTCAATCAAGCCTGTCTTCACGAAGGTGCTGAAAACTGACTTTTAAACCATATGGAATTATGGATTGATTTTAATTCTATGTACTTTATTTGATGAACTTTTATGAACCTCTTATATTCTTCTTCTTATTTTTATTATTATATTAACAAAGTCTTAAAACGTAACTAATTTTGTTTAAAGCAGATCCGTCCTTCACTCCCTCTCTCCCTCATTCATTCATTCATTCGTTCATTTATTTATTTATTTTTTCACTCATCATACTTACATGAGTACACTGCAAAAAATATTTTACTCAACATTGAGTAAAAAGGTCACAGCTCAACAGCTGAATAAAAAAATTACTCAACATTGAGCTCATGTAAGTCACAACTCAACAAATGAGTAAAACATTACTCAATGTTGAGTAAAATATTTTTGCAGTGCATGTTTCGTATTGTTCTCGGTACCGAGTAAAATGTAATTAGTCAATAACAGATGAACCATTTATTCACATTTACAGGCTCTTTGTTGAAGATCTCCTCCATTAACATTAAACTGCATGATTGTGAGAGTAAAATAAATTGGTGTCATCAGCAAAATGACATCAAGTGAATCAGTAACTAAATGAATATTCTTTCCTTTCGGTAACAAAACTATAACTGGATCAAAATAACTTACAGTGGTATCCTCCTCCATCCCTCCCTCCCTCCATCCCTCCCCCCTCCCCTCACTCCCTCCCTTCATTATAAACTAGTTCGTCATCCATCTGTTGATTTGTTCCCAATTTGTTTAGCCTTCTTTGCTTTGAGATGTACATACCTTCTCTTCTCCTTGATAACGAACAAGAACAGGCTCTTCATCGGAAACGGCCAGCTCTATTTTGTCACCACAGCTAACCTCATCACCTGTAGAGTATTTCAATTGTAGTGATTTCTTTTCTTTGAAGCTATCACAGAGGTCTTTTGAATGAGTATACATGTCCATTTGACAGCTGCTTCCACTGCCATCGCCCAGAGCTATGAACAGCAATCCACACAGCAATCCAAGCTTCATATTGGAGATACCAGTATGCTGAAATTGTTAAAAGGCCTACAGTTATTTTATGAAGTAGGTCTACTATAGAGTTTTGAGTCAACTGGAGGTAGATATATATAGACTATTTAATAAAAATATAGACACAGATATTAATACATTTCACAACACTGTGTTTCACGCCAAAGCGATCTTCACCTGAAGATCGCTTTGGCGTGAAACACAGTGTTGTGAAATGTATTAATATCTGTGTCTATATTTTTAAAATAGCTCTACCATTTATTGGTATCGAGCACTGTATAGCTGTCTGTGATACTTTTACTTCTTAATAGACTATATAATATGTATTTTTACAATGATAAATTGTATTCACAATAAATTCAGTGCACCAAAAATGCCAAATTTACCTTTTTTGTAATTCCTATTACCTACACTGGAAGCGGCTGTATGAGAATCAGTCGTTGAAACTGCTCACTTGCACCACAGACCACAGTAGGCGTAGGCCTATAGCACGATGCTCTCTAGCGGGAATCGAGAAAAAAAAACCCTATTGTTGTGTGAACAGATGTGTTGCAGTTGTTGTATTCATTTCAACGTGTACATAGGGTTCAGAACCAGAAAGCCGTATCTCAATGTGATCAGCTCTCAAAAAATAAGTGTAAAGTTGGCCACTTGCTTTGGTCTTCAAAAATCAATATTTCCTCCATGCCTGATTTCCTCCACAATTAATGTCTTTTATTTTCTATTAGCATGATTAGGAGGATTTCGTAATCCTAGCATCCTCTTTTTATGACACTGATTTTTCAGTAGATATACACGAAAACAGCTCATTCCCAAAATTTCAGTTGATTCCGATTTTGCGTTTTTGAGTTATGCATGATTATTATGTACATACACTGCTCCATAGACCAGTGTTGTAATTTCGTTCTGGTACAAACTTGACGATATTTATGCTAAACGAATTAATCTGCAAGAAATATTTGGTACATAAACATTATGTAGCCAGAGGTTTCCAGTAGTATAAAAATCTCTACTTTTTTGAACAAAGTGGGGGGATGAGGCTGTGGATCACGAAATGCCCTTTTAATGTAGGCCTACTGTATCTTCTATAGTGCACTGGCGACTTTATGCTCATTTTGTGGTAGCACTGGTTATCGTGAGTTGAGGCTTTCTGGCTCTCAACCCTCGACTCGACATATTAATACCAATGTACCATTGACAAAATTCATGATGCAGTCATGTGGTAGAATTCACCACGGCCTTTGCAGGACTTAAACCCCATTAAAAGCTATTAAACCAAGATAACACTCATTGAAAACAGCTCAACTATGTACGGTATGTTACATCAGATCTTCTCTGGTTAAATCCACACTACACATGTTCCTGTTTTACCTGTGCAATGAGCAATGAGCTGGTATTATAGTTTCAGTTGGGTGAACGACTATAAAGCAAACGCAAGGTTACAATACTGTGTGGGTCTCTGTTCACGAAATATGAGACAATAGAATTCTGGTTAACAATGTGCATATTGTTAACCAGAATTCTTGAAAATGAGAAACATAATGGCTGTGGACCGTAACACGGTTTGGAAATAATTTCTTCATATTTTTTGGTGTTATCGGTCGTTTACATATCCTTCCTAAAACACAAAAGTGCGAATATTTCCAAACACCTAAATTAGCTAAAAATTTAGGACATGTTACAAAACTATATTTTCTAGAATTTCAGAAGAGTACTTTAAATATTGGCCGGTTATTTTTCACACAGTGACGTTAACAAGGCAATGTCCTATTACCTATAACATGCACTAAAACACCAAAGTGCGAATATTTCCAAACATCTAAATTAGCCAAAAATTTAGGCCATGTTACAAAACTATATTTTCTAGAATTTCAGAAGAGTACTTTTTATTTATTTATTTTATTTATAACATTCGGCCGAAGCCATGCTAAACCCAGTAGTGCACAGAGGCTACTAAATTCAAGGGATGCCTCCAGATATGACGGGACAGGGATATGGGAAGAGGTCCGATTTTAGACATGTAAGAAGCAGGAGGAAAACCGGAGCACCCGGATAAAAACCTGCGAGGACGAGCATGGATCGGCAACCAAACTCACATGAGGCACCGCGGTGAATCGAACCCGGGCCACAGTGGTGAGAAGCGAGCGAGGAGACCACTGCACTAACCCGCCCTACTTTAAATATTGGCCGGTTATTTTTCACACAGCGACGTTAACTAGGCATGATTGCCTATACTTCTAACATACACTATTTGTAGAGGTTACGCGTCAATTGTGAGAGCACTGTGTATTGTGTATAGGAAACGGACAGTAACTGCAGTATGTGTCTTATTGATGACGCGTGTCTGGTCCTGGGAGCATAAAGTTTGTCAGTGAATAATTTAATCCAATGAATAGGCCTATGGAAGTGTCATAGGCTATGTTCAAAAGCTATAGTTGTATCCATCATGGCAATAAGACTGGTTACTCTTTGCTTTGGGATCAACTTGAGGTCTCGATTCGAGTCCAGCCAAATATGATTAATATTTTTCCTTGGGCATACATCACAGATAGCAGAACAACAACATTATATACTTGTAAATGAATAATTGGATCAAGCAAAATGTGGGAATATGTTTTAAAGCCGTACACGCATTTCAAAGCTGCATTAGATTAAGTTACATCTTAGTCTACCAAATATCGACGGTTCCGAACCAAAAAGCCCAACTCACTTTTTGACCACTTTGAGATTTTCGTACCAAAATAATCACCAGCACCCACAGATTCTTTCAATCATCAAAACTTTAATCCAATCAAACTTCATAATTGTTTTTTCGTTTTGCTACCACAACCACTGAAGCAGTTTTATATTCTGTAAGCTTATACGAAAATAACTTTATACCTACATCTTGCTATCTACTGAAGATAATTTTGATGTATATATTTTGCTATCTTGTTTTATGCATTTGCAACCTATGTGTTTTTATATTTCAATCTTGCTATCTACTGAAGAAAGTTTGATGTATATGTATCTTGATACTTGCTATCCATCAGCTAAATATATCTTCATACATTATAGTTTATACCACGCTAATAATAAGAGTTTTAACCTAAATCTCGATATCCTCTGAAGACATTGTTTATACCGTAAAATGGGGTAACTTCGGTCAGCGGGGTAACTTTGGTCGGTCAAATTTTTTTTTTTAATGGTCATATTTTTGTACAGCGATATTGCTTTTAGTCATATTTGGTGTCAATTTGTTCAGAAATATATTTGGAAGAAATATTAGTCGCTCATGTCCAATTTCCTCGAAATTTATGAAAAAATCGGGATTTTTGACCAAAAATTAGCATTTTTTTACATTTTTTTCAGAAAAAAATAAAAATCGATATTTGTGAGCAAGGATGTGTGCTGAATTAATTTTGCAAGAGGTCAAATGTAATAAAAAACAACAACTTGCCCTTATACAGCGAAGATCAATTTTTTTGATTTTTTCTTCTTCATGGAATGTAGGCCCTATGCTCTGACCAAAGTTTCCCCAAATGCGGGGTAACTTTGGTCAGGCTATTTTGAACCCCTGGGCACCCTTACAAAATTATTAGAAAATCTTTTTCAACTTCAAGGTGTAGAAGGGAACCCTATTGTCATAAAAAAGAGATAATTAGCAATATAATTGGTTTTGTTTGGAAGCAGTGGTTTAAAAACTCTGAAAAGTGCCCAAAGTTACCCCATTTTACGGTACTACAGAAGAAAGTTTATTCCTGCATGCACCTATCTATATCTTACCCGCAATATCGGTCAGCGGGGTAACTTTGCTATCTACTGAAGATAATTTTATACATGCATTTTTTTTTTCTTTTTTTTTTTTCCCTGTACTTTGAACTGAAAAACATACACAATGTTCCCAACGATCATGAACCTTTACATAAAAATTAATGCATCTTGTTATCTACTGATACATTATATACTGATATGAAGCATTTTAATATACATCTTGCTATCTACTGAAGATAATTTTGCTATCCCGGGCTTGCTATCTACTGCAGAGTTTTTAATCTAAATCTTGCTATATACTGTAGATATTCCCATCTTGTCTTCAGTTGTGTAACCAGGATTTTTTAGAGGGGGCAAATGGGGGGGGGGGGGCAATAATGAACATGGTTAAAAATGGGCCAGTGAAGCCCCCCCCTTCACCCCTTGGCGATGCAATTGCTTGCTTTTTACATCTCCGTGTCTATGACCAGTTTTATTTGTACCTCCAACTTGCTGTAGGTTATAAACTATTTAAGCTAAATTTTGCTATCTACTGGTGATAGTTTTGTTCTTATAGGCATATATTAATTCAATGCATTGAAATCGAATTGAATTGAAATGAATTTTGGGCAATTTTCATTTCAATGCATTGGAATTGAATTGGAATCGAAATGAGTGGGCTTGGGCATGAATTGAATTGGATTGGAATTGAAATCATCGTGAGCAATGAAGAATTGAATTGGATTGGAATTGAAATGATGTTGAGTGATGAAGAAAGAAGTGGAATTGAAATGAAATTCAGCTTTGATTTCAATTCAGCATTTCAATTCACAAGCAGATGTCTGTGATTCTATATCATTGCACCTTTAAAAAGTGCCCTTCTCCCGTTCTGAATTCTGATACAATTAGCATCAATAGATGGTGCCATATAATAATGACCATCCCTGTTTGGCACAACATGCATTTTCAGGGATTTTTTGTTTATATTAGCAAGGAGTCTGGGAGTTTAACTATTAACAAACGCATGACACATGCACGAGCCGGGAAGTTCAAACGCAAACAAAGCCGAAAGCCAAAACGACTCCAAGCAGAAAATCACTTCTTTTTATAAAACTAAGTAAATTTACAACAATCACTTCAGGCAATGTAAACACCAAAGTCATATCTAGCACATAATTATGTCAAAAAGAAGCTGATTTCCTCATATTTTCAGTCAAAAATTTATCGAAAAAAAATCACATTTTTTTGGCCTAAAAGTAAAAATTGGCTATAAAAAATTCCCGTACACCAACAATTTCATGATTTTGGTCCTCAAAAATTAACTTAGTAATCGTCATAGTGTTTTCAAGTCAATTCCCCGGGAGACGGGAAAACGGACATATAGAAAAAAGATATTAATTTTTTTCCCCAAAAAATTTAAAACAGGCACTGCAAAAACAGTGTCTAGATATTAAACACCATTCTAGATACCATCTTGTCCTCGATTTGTAAACATGTTTAAATGCTAAACATGTTTAGTAATTTGATGCCTTGTGTTTAGATATTTTAATATCAATCAAAACATCCTCAAAACATCAAGTGTTTAAAAACACTTGATGTTTTGATGTTTTGAAGTTTGACATTTGTGTTTAGATTTTACATGTGTTTACAAATCGAGGACAAAAAGGTGTTCAATCTCTAGACACAGTTTTCAGTGGCGTAGATTTCTTTTTGACATTGGGGGGATGGGGTTGGAAAAAAATTCTTGAAGTATAGCGAAACAAGCACCTTTCGGGGACAGAATAAGTTAATGGTACAAATGCGTGCGAAGCGTGCGAAAAATTTTGGCATTTGAAGCTAAATTGATGAAATATGGTGCAAAAGTGGAATAAAAATTTGCACGAAGCGCGGAAAAAAATTACACTTTGGGGCTAAAATGGCCAAATATGGGGCGTCAACAGGGAGGGGGGGGGTGATTGTATGGACCATCGGCCCTGGCAAAATATTGGGGGGGATAAATCCCCTTTGGTCAATTAACACAAACTGCAACTGTATTGGAATTGAATTGGAATTGAAATGAATGCTCAGAATTGAATTGAAATTGATCAGCTGTTAATTTCACTGCATTGGATTGGAATTGAATTTAAATGATCTTGAAATTGAAAAATTGAATTGGAATCGAATTGAATTAATTCTAAAGCAAGGTGGATTGAATTAGAATTGAATAGCAAGACTCCAGGTGTAGAAAGAATTGAATTTGAATAGAATTGAAATCAATTTTCTGGAGTGAAATAACAATAGGCATATCTTGCAATGCAATGCAATCAATCAATCATTGTCTTTATTTCATTCAAAAATGCATCAATACAACAACAGCAATACTGACATTTGAATGAGGAGATGCTCAAAAGCCCTGATGAAACAAACACCCCCTTAACATAATGGTTTCATAATTTACGACATGGTCCGATGATTCGCATCATGATAGGAAACCAAGTCATGCCGGGGGGCACATCGTCAATTTTTGGTGGGTATGTTCCCCTGTAATTTTTGAGGTGGTGGGTCTTTGGGAGCTAACGGCGTACCAGAAAAAGCTTTTTAGAAAAAGGGGTCTTTCGGAGCTGCGAATGGACAAAATCAAGGGTCTTGGTTTGCCATAGCCGAGAAAAACGCGGGTCTTTTGGAGCTGCGAACGGTTAACCCGGTTAGAATCAAGGATCTTTCTTATGGTTGAAAATCGCCGGGAAAAGGAGGTTTTTTTGGAGCTGCAAACGGTAAAAATCAAGGGTCTTTTTTCTGTCTGAAAAAAAAACAGAAATGTGAGGAATGAGCAATTTACATGATTTTGGAGCATGCGCTGTCCAAACACATGGTCTTTCCGGGGGAGCATACCCGTATGGTCATTTGTGTTAAGTGCCCCCCGGGTCATGGACTTTTATGCCTCACCTGTCCTGTCCTTGAATCCTTTCATAATGCATAGTAGGCCTTCCATGAAAAGCAATCGTATCATGCTATGCATAGCTGCATCACAAAAGAGCTCAAAAACTTATGCAATTCAAAACGATCAAAGATATTATTTATTTTTAGTATCTTTGAAAAGATGTAACAATGCTTTTGATGACGTAATAAACACACCCTAATCTGAAATAATAACATAAATACATGAGATAAATAGCAGAAGCATGCTGAGGATGACGGTCTGCTACCTCCATGGTCCGTTTGACCACTTCCCTGTTTTGACTGATTGCACGATATCAGTTAGTGTGGTATATGCTCTGTGAAATCAGATTCAGATACATCTTCTCTGGTGAAATACAGTAATTTATATCAGATTGTAAACGTAAACCTGACATTTCAGATCTGGAAATGAACATAACGTACCAAGATGAAGTCGGTCAACGGGAAGAATTATAAAGTGGATATTTCATCTTCCTCAGGAATTGTAAATATCAACATCAGTATAACATTTCGGCGTCTGCTATTTTACGTTATTGGTTTCAATGCGATTATTTCCTTCAGTTTTGTGGCTTTTACTTACTACCATGACTACAAAGTGCCAAGTTGTAAGTATCAGTCTGTATACCCATTACATCTTCTCTGGTATACCTTTCTCGAGTTAGTAATTTAGATATTGTATTTTATTGTTTTTCTAAATGTAACAATATGAAGTATATAAAAGTATACACTCTTGGAAAGGAAATGATGCAAGGAATCAAACCAGCATATCAGGTTCATGCAAATATTAAAAGTTATTGAGTTACTGACTCGAGGAAGGTATACGGGCTTTTAAGCAATATTTTAGCATTTTTTGTTGAAGTATAACAAATTTAGTCTGCGCACAAATCTGCACGAGCGATGCAACATTAGGCCAATATATGTCTGTTTTTTGTTTTGTTTTCGGATTTTCTTATAGAATCTCATCAAATTTGTTAAGATTGCCTTGTCATTTAAAAAAATGAAATAGGTCTTTGTCAGAAATGATTAGGTTCATATCAAAAATGACCAAAATATTAAATTTGAATAGTTTGTCTGCTTCGAGATAAAACAGAACCTTTTCAGATTAAAATGAATAATCTTGTCGAATAATGAGTTGGGGATCTTTTCAAGTTAAGTTTTCCGTGTTCTACTATTGAAATTCCGTTTTGTCAATAGGACTATGTCACTTTACGTGTTTTTGTTTTGTGTTTTTTTCGTTTTCTTTACCGGTACTTTACCGCACTTTTTACACATGCAGAAAAATGAACAGTGTGAAATTAGAGTGTAGCCAGCGGGGCAGGTGGAAAGTGGCGGCGCCATGATTTCTTTTTTGGGGGGGGCAAAGTGAAATTCAGGGGGGGCAAAATCAACAAATTTTGCACAAAGTGCCCCCCCCCCTCATGCCGCCACTGCAGATGGGAGCCCTGACAAAAAATGAAAGAGAAAAGTGATTATCTGACAAAAAATGAAAGAGAAAATGGGAAAGGCAAAGGAAATGAAAAGGTTTCCCACCAAATTTCGTCATGGGCCAAAATAGTGTAGAAAATATACAAACTTTTTGCGCGATACATGAGCACAATTCAAACATGGTAAAGTCCGTTTTCGGAAGGGTTAAGGTAGGCCTACAGTTTCTCAGTAAAAAAAACCGGTATATTTTGTCTTTGCACCCCCCCCACCCGTCCCGCTACGCTCCATGTACCACCATTAATTCTTAGCCATGATAACGTCCATCGAGTTGTCATTACTTTATACTTTGTAATGATATTTCCAATTGCACATTATCCATGTCTCGATTATTTGGGCACCAACGGTCGTGACAAATTAATGCCTTTTCTAATATAAATCCTATCACAGTGTCTTGTAAGCGGTCTTGAGTAGGCCTAGTTCCTTCCTGTCAGTTCCTGCGCATGGAGATGACGCTCAGAATTCGAAACGAGAGAAAAAGCATGCGAATTTGAGCTAAAAAGCCCCTTCAAAACGATACGAGCTAAAAATAAACAAAACCATGATGGTTTCCAAATGGGCCATAGTTACCCCCATCCACCGTTACAGGTGAGTCAAGCGTCCTATAGTTTAAGATTTTAACAATAGTAAATCATGTTTTACCTTTGCAGATAATGCAGTGAAGACCAAGAGACTTGCAGGCGAATCAAAAACTGTATACGATGCTGAGGAACAAGAAATACTGAAATCTGCAATGGCCATGGCTCATCTAAGGGGTGATAATGACACGCAGAACGCATTTGTAATTATTACCAATACCAATGAAGCTTTTATTGCCATAACTGACAATTGGTTAGAAAGCATACATCGACTTGATTTACAATACAATATTACATTGATTTGCGAGGATAAAAAATCATATTTTCATTACAAACGTAGAAAAAGAGACACATTTAATGTGATTAATACAAAAGATTATAAAATGAAGGGAATGTTAAAGAAATCAATCAGTACATACCAGCAGTTAATACGAAGGCGGACTATCTACGTAAGGGATGTTCTATATTCGGGATTGGACGTCCTTTTAGTCGACGTAGATACAGTATGGTTAAAAGACCCAATAAAAGTAATTCGAGAGTCCTATAATTCGTATGATTTATGGATAGCTCAGGGACATGACTTAGGAGTACCATGTCCATGTTTCATGTACATGAAAGCCATTCCATCCGTCATGAATCTCATACGACGATGGACTAATAGGTTGACGTACAAACCAAAAAATCGACCAATGGAAACAGATCAAAACGCTTTACAATACATACTTCAAACTGCACATGAGCCGGGTGAAATGAACGTTAAAGTTACGAAGTTAAGTAAGAAGAACTTTCCTACTGGTATAGAATTTTTCGACTGGAATTGGAATAAATTGCATGTCGACGAAGTTCTGGTTGCCCATGCAAACCATCAAGGGAGAGAGGACGCAAAAATAAAGAGACTAAAAGAGTTTGGACTCTGGTTTGCTGGGAACGGAACGGAACGGAACAAAAGAGGAAACGACAAGGAGGCGCCTGATAAATTGACATTCACTTAAAAACAACAGTTTACTTAGAGCTCATATGTTACTAATATTATAAATTCCAATATAGCTCCCGATATAGCTCACATGTTAAATTCTTCTCAGGGGTAGCTAGCTAGCTCACAAGTTACGAGTAGTTTATCAGTTTATCAATGCTTACATCAGGGGTAACTAGCTCACATGTTACAAGTAGTTTATCAACGCCTATATCAGGGGTAGATATCTCGCATGTTACTAGTGCTTCATCAACGCCTAGAGTATAGAGGTAGATAGCCCATATGTTAATAGTAGTTTATCAATGCCTATATTAGGGAAAGATAGCTCGCATGTTATATAAAAGTAGTTTATCAACGCCTATATCAGGGGTAGATAGCTCATATGTTAATAGTAGTTTATCAATGCCTATATCACTCAGGGGAAGATAGCTCGCATGTTACAAGTAGTTTATCAATGCCTAAATCAGGGGTAGGTAGCTTACATGTTACAAGTAGTTTATCAATACCTATATCAGGGGTAGATATCTCACATGTTACTAGTTGTTTATCAATGCCAAAATCTGGGGTAGATAGCTTACATGTTACTGGTAGTTTATCAATACATACATCAGGGGTAGATAGCTCACATGTTACAAGTAGTTTATCAATGCCTACATCAGGGGTATATATCTCGCATGTTTCGAGTAGTTTATCAATTCCTACATCAGGGGTAGATAGCTCACAAGTTACAAGTAGTTTATTAATGCCTACATCAGGGGTAGATAGCTCACATGTTACTATTAGTTTATTAATACCTACATCAGGGGTATAGATAGCTCGCACGTTACTATTAGTTTATTAATGCCTACATCAGGGGTAGATAGCTCACATGTTACAAGTAGTTTATCAATGCCTACATCAGGGGTAGATATCTCGCATGATACGAGTAGTTTATCAATACCTACATCAGGGGTAGATAGCTCACATGTTACAATTAGTTTATCAATGCCTACATCAGGGGTAGATAGCTCACATGTTACAAGTAGTTTATTAATGCCTACATCATGGGTAGATAGCTCGCATGTTACTAGTAGTTTATCAACACCTACATCAGGGGTAGATAGCTCGCATGTTACTAGTAGTTTATTAATGCCTGCAGGGGTAGATAGCTCACATGTTACAAGTAGTTTATCAACGCCTACATCAGGGTTATATATCTCGCATGTTACGAGTGGTTTATCATTTCCTACATCAGGGGTAGATAGCTCACATGTTACAAGTAGTTTATCAATGCCTACATCAGGGGTAGATATCTCGCATGTTACGAGTAGTTTATCAATACCTACATCAGGGGTAGATAGCTCACATGTTACAAGTAGTTTATCAATGCCTACATCAGGGGTATATATCTCGCATGTTACGAGTAGTGGATCAATTCCTACATCAGGGGTAGATAGCTCACATGTTACAAGTAGTTTGTTAATGCCTACATCAGGGGTAGATAGCTCACATGTTACTAGTAGTTTATCAATACCTACATCAGGGGTAGATAGCTCGCATGTTACTAGTAGTTTATCAATACCTACATCAGGGGTAGATAGCTCACATGTTACAATTAGTTTATCAATGCCTACATCAGGGGTAGATAGCTCACATGTTACAAGTAGTTTATTAATGCCTACATCATGGGTAGATAGCTCGCATGTTACTAGTAGTTTATCAACACCTACATCAGGGGTAGATAGCTCGCATGTTACTAGTAGTTTATTAATGCCTGCAGGGGTAGATAGCTCACATGTTACAAGTAGTTTATCAACGCCTACATCAGGGTTATATATCTCGCATGTTACGAGTGGTTTATCAATTCCTACATCAGGGGTAGATAGCTCACATGTTACAAGTAGTTTATCAATGCCTACATCAGGGGTAGATATCTCGCATGTTACGAGTAGTTTATCAATACCTACATCAGGGGTAGATAGCTCACATGTTACAAGTAGTTTATCAATGCCTACATCAGGGGTATATATCTCGCCATGTTACGAGTAGTGGATCAATTCCTACATCAGGGGTAGATAGCTCACATGTTACAAGTAGTTTGTTAATGCCTACATCAGGGGTAGATAGCTCACATGTTACTAGTAGTTTATCAATACCTACATCAGGGGTAGATAGCTCGCATGTTACTAGTAGTTTATCAATACCTACATCAGGGGTAGATAGCTCGCAGTTCGCATGTTACTATTAGTTTATTAATGCCTACATCAGGGGTAGATAGCTCACATGTTACAAGTAGTTTATCAACGCCTACACCAGGGGTACATATCTCGCATGTTACGAGTGGTTTATCAATGCCTACATCAGGGGTAGATAGCTCACATGTTACAAGTAGTTTATCAACGCCTACATCAGGGGTATTATTTCGCATGTTACGAGTGGTTTATCAATTCCTACATCAGGGGTAGATAGCTCACATGTTACAAGTAGTTTATCAATGCCTACATCAGGGGTAGATATCTCACATGTTACAAGTAGTTTATCAATGCCTATATCAGGGGTATATAATTATATATCTCGCATGTTACGAGTAGTTTATCAATTCCTACATCAGGGGTAGATAGCTCACATGTTACAAGTAGTTTATCAATGCCTACATCAGGGGTATATAATTATATATCTCGCATGTTACGAGTAGTTTATCAATACCTACATCAGGGGTAGATAGCTGGCATGTTACTAGTAGTATATTAATGCCTACATCAGGGGTAGATAGCCACATGTTACAAGTTCACATAGATAGCTCATATGTTAGTATTACTCCTGATTCCAGACAAATATAACACCAATTTTTTGGGATTAAAAACATCCTGTTTTGCCAAATAAAACACAGCTAAATAGCAAGAAAGTTTATTGTAGTGAAAAGCAGATTTCATGGATGAAAAAAAAAATCCTCTTTAACCCAATATTTGTGGAAGGGCCCAACTCCAACAACTTGGGCCTTTCTTCCATGAAAACCATGATTAAATGTATGTGGAAGACTATTTAGAGAGTGGATTTTGGCTCATCTTTCACACAGAAGGATGAACAGTCTGCTGGCAATAAAATGCTGGGTCTAACTCAGTTTTGTAAAAGATTGTAGATGGGCCCTTCTTCCACTCAAGTATTCAATTGATATTGTATATGTACGATATGGTTAAATAATGATTTTAATGGGTATTGTGCTCGTCAGGTGTTGCAACATTTGTGGAAATATAATCTACATGTGTTTCATGGATTTTATATGTAGGAAAATCAATGTGGCATGTTTTTATCATAGGAGTGTTAGCCTTGAGACACATTATTTTTAAGTATTTAATTTAATATTATGTATTATTTATTTGGAATTACCAAGAGTTTATAATCATACACCAACACAACAATAAAAATTAATGACACTTGAAATCAATCTGAATATCTACAATTATTTTATTGTTTATATCACAGAAAATATCTTGGAATGTTTATTGGACGGAATTAGAGTAATCAAAATGGACATTGTTATGACTCTCTTTGGGTTTCTTAGCAATGGACGGATTCATTATAATATTATTATACAAAACTGCATGTAAACTATATTTGAGTTATTATAGTGATACAATGTAACATATTATAGGGGTACTACACCCCCTCAATAAATTTGTGTCTATTTTTGAATTTTTATCAAAAACAAAAAACCAAGTGGTAACAAAAGTTATGTTTATAATAGAAGCAAGGAATTAATTACCACACTGGAATTTCAGTAACCCAAGACAAGCGGTTCGTTATTTATGATAAGAAATAAGGTACCGCTAGGATGTACCTCATTTCTTATCATATATACTGAACCGTTTGTCTTGATTCACTGAAATTTCAGTGTAGTAATTGGATTCCTTGCCCCAATAATATACATAACTTTTGTTACCAGTGTGTTATTATTTTTGAGAAAAATGCAAAATAGTCACAAATTTACCACAGGGGTGTAGTACCCCTTAAGTAAACAGAAGGTCATTAGGAACTGTAATCGAGGGAAAATAACTGGAAAGTGTGCTTGAACTACTGTCACTGGCTATTCCAAGTAAATTCTACTTCCTACCCATGGACGGCACAACTGGAATAAGACCACTGGAATTACATTGTCATGACACCCTATGAAAGCAATACCCAGTCATTGTACATCAGGGATGCCAATGGGTTTTGGAAAAACAATCTGAAAGTTGCGAACGTAGGGAGTGAAGCGACCGAAGTCTTGCCCCCACGGCCGGGGGTCCAGGGGCCCTTAAGCGGGCAAAGCCCTGGTGGGGGTTGAGGGTTTCTACACATTTTACACCGCAGGAGACACCATTTCTGAGGGTAATATTGCATTCAAATGGATTTAAAAAAATAAGGTTATTTTGAGAAAACAAGCCTAGATAACAGCTATTATACATGTAATATTCTTCAAGGCTTGTTTTCTCAAAATTAAACCATAAAACATGCAAATTAGGTACCTAAGCCCAGGCAATTTGAGCAGAATTAGCACCCCAAAAGGCCATTTGTAACATAAAAACCTGTTTTAGACTCTTTTGAAAAAATGCTTCCTTCATCCCAAAAAAGTGGTTTTAAACGTTCAATTTCCTATACTTTTGTACATGAGAGACATTCTCCAAAGTATTTTTTTGGCCTAATAACATGGCTGAAATGGATATATATAATGCGCAATATAAAAACGATGATTCATCAAAATTTTGACCCCCCTATTTTTTGTTAAATTTTCAAAAATATTTTTTGGCCAAAAAGCAAGTTATATGCCCTAAATTACTTGTTATTCAAGGTTGGAAACCATAGAAATACTGCTACTTAAAAAAAATTGCCAATTTATGTTTACAAAGTTGGATAAAGTTGTACATTTTAATTACTTTTACTTCTACTGAACAGCTAGCAATGTATACTGATTCAATGTGTTCCTGACTGTTCAATAGAAGCAAAAGTAATCAAAATGTACAACTTGATCCAACTTTGTAAAATAAAATTGGCAATTTTTTTTAAGTAGCAGTATTTCTATGGTTTCCAACCTTGAATAACAAGTAATTTAGGGCCTATAACTTGCTTTTTTGGCCAAAAATATTTGTTGAAAAAAAAAAACAATCGTAAGATTGGCATCTCTGGTACATATGTGACCTGCTCCCACAAAATGAGCGTTAAGTCGCAAGTTGGGAGTTTCAAGACGTTCCTACTGTTGAGTTGCTGTTCTTTGCTTGAAGACACCTGTATTGACAATGGTATGTCCTTTGTGAATGGGGACAGAATTAAAGATAAAAGTACAGCATAGTATGTCCTATTCAGAAAGGACATACTACTGACTATACAGGTAATAAAGAACATCAATTCAACAACTGGAAGGTCTTGAAACCACCAACTTTGGCTTTACCCTCATTTCATGGGAGCAGGTCACACATAACTTTCTGGAATTTATCATTTTATATATATTGTAAAAGACACAGCTGGAAAATATATATAACACAAGAGTTATATCAATTGCAGCAAAAAGTGCTTGATGCATCATTTGCAGGGCTTATTACAACATAAAGTTTTATGTTATATATATATATATATATATTGTAAAGGCACAGCTGGAAAATATAGCGTCAGCCTGCTACGCTAATTGCCTAGTCATTTTTTGTAATTTTCAGAACAAAGTACAAAATATGGTTCAAGCATGCATTTATACATATTTATTCACCAATCTTTGCACAAGAACAAATGATGATACAAATGAAAGAGAATAATCCAAAATAATTAAGATGATTACGTAACTGATGCATGCTTGAACCACATTTTGTTCTTTGTTCTCGAAATTACAAAAAATTTAGCAAGGTGACGATATATAACACAAGAGTTATATCAGTTGCAAAAAGTGCTTGATGCATTATTTGCAGGGCATATTACATTTTAACATCACATTGGAGGTGGTGATACACTGCAGATATTACTAAGTATCCCCCCTAAAAAACAAAAACAAAAACATGCTGGCTCAAAAATACAAAGCTGTCTCAAAATAATTAGTACACTGTAAAATGTACATGCCACAATATTATGTACAATCTATGCAATGAAAATTAACAGCAAATAGTAAATCTATTATGGTATGAGATGTAGTTATCTTGATCATGAAATGTTGGGGTAAAAATAAGTGATCATGTATGGGTACTAATCATTTGGGGACACCTTGTACAAGAGGATGCCATGTATTGTGTGTGGGTGTGTGGAAGTGCATGCTTTGATGTATATGAATATAGTTAGGGGATCTGGAATGAGCGTTTTGACAGTATTTTTTTGTGGGGCATGAGAGCACATCAGACATCGAATTGCATTCTGAATATGAAGAATGTCTTTCTGATATCAAATAATTTTCATTTTTTGAAATTCATGATATAATACAAATTTTATGACAAATTATTAAAATTTGATATTTTTCACATTTTCAGTCCTCGAAGTAAATTTTATAAATCCAATGATATATTTTTAAAGTGTATGTAGCTGGGAGGAAAAGCCGACGATCAATTGAAAATTTGACCTTTCATATTGAAGATATGGATTTTTTTCCAAAAAGACCTATTTTGTTGTTGATGTTTTGGGGAAAAAATCCATATCTTCAATACGAAAGGTCAAAATTGTCAATTGATCGTCGGTTTTTCATCCCACCTACATACACTTTAAGTATAAATCATCAGATTTACAGATTTATAAAGTTTACTTCGAGTACTGTTAAATATCAAATATATCAATTTTTAATCATTTGCCATAAAATGTGTATTACATACATTGCAAATTAAAAAAAAAAATCAAAATTATTTGATATCCGAAGGACATTCTTCGTATTCAGCATGCAATTTGATATGTCTGATGTGCTCTATGTCCCACAATAAATACTATCCAAACATTTATACCCCATCCCTTAATCAAATAAATTACTTTTTTTTTTGTATGTTTGCTATATAAACAAATAACCATGTTTTTTCTCCAGGAAATACATAAATGCTGTATATTTATATTGGACATTGCTTAACAAATTCATTGAAGATAATTCTTGATTCAAATATATACACTATTAAGGAGAGTATTGTTATATATGTTGTACATAAGATCAATTATTTACAGAAATACAGATAAGGTTGGACGGATTAAAACAATGTAAATGAAAGAAATATTATTGCCCTGTGTACATATTACCTAATTTCAATGACAAAAAGCAAGATTTCAAAAATGACAAAGTCCCTTGTCCCTTTTATAGAATGCTTACTTCATTTAAGAGGTTCTGCGTTGTTCAATTTAGGCCTTTTGAGCAAACAATTGACTTTTTGTCATTTAGATGAGTATATCTTACAGAAGTGAACTTGCATCATGTTATGTGAGGTATTGTCATGTGCATCTACAATTTCCCTGATGATGAAATCAAAACTCCACCAGCGGTCAACCGGAGCTGGTTTCTATTCTAAACAATGGAATGCGGTTCAACCGCATTCCATTATATCCCCTAGGCACTTCATTTGTTAACTGTCACAGCAGAAGGTGCCTTAACTTCAATCCCAGAAAAAATGTGTCTGAACACCTATTCTAATTTCCATGTTCTTATACAGTGCGCATGCTATATGAGTCACTGGAAGAATTATAGTGTTGTTGCAATGTTCATCTTACGCGTAGCCCCTCCCCTTTCCCCACCAATCAATGTTGGGAGAAGATATGGTGAAGATGAGCATATTGGGCATGCCAACATTGTACATGGGTAGAAGGGGGGCCATTTCCAATAAGGCCTTGTAAAGTGTTCAAACAATAATTTCTAAGATTGTAGTTTTTCCAATAAGGCCTTTTAATTGTTTGAAGATTGTAGTTCTGAGATACTGGTGATTAAATATGCTTCACATTGAAAAGCATAATGGTATGATATTGTTTCATTGCCTGATAAACTAAATCAACACTTCCAAAATATTACCCTAAGGTACCTTTTGCTGTGATAGGGTCACATTTTGTCATATTTTTTAAAAAATTGCTTACCATGGCCTTAGGATATTTTAATTCATACTTTCTTCTGGAATGAGTACACACTTTTCTATATTATCTTATTACACCTTATAATCATCATCACACTTGTGCAGTTTTGGAAATAAGATTCTGAACCAAAGTTTGTACAACTTGCTGGTCTGCCAAAAAATATACACATAAAAGAATATGAAATATATATTTTTACTGCTGCAGCTTCTTACAATGGAATATCTTCATAATAAACTGGTAATGAATGCCAATTTAATTTAATTTCCATGAACCACAGCACAGACCCACAGCAAATGTCCACTTATTTCTAATTCTGCACTTGTGTAACCATTAGGTTAGGCAATCCATAACACACATAATTAAACCAATGACGATTTAACTGAATAGGGACAACCTCTTCTTCTATCCCATTTTCTTCCTTTACAACAGCTACTTTTTCCTTCCCTTCACCTTTAGTCCCTGAGCTATGACTTTCTCTTTTCTTGCCACCACTTTTCATTGCACTCCTTGGCTTATCCTTCTTTCCCCCTTCTTCCTTGTTCTTTCCCTTAGCTCCTTTTCCTGTTTCTCCTGCATCATGTTTCCCATGGGATGTATTGTTCACATCATCTTTCCCTTCTTCTGGCTCTTCTTCACCCTCAGGTTTCCAGTACGGAATAAATAATCGTCGCACTGCTTGTCCTGTGGTACGGCCTACTTCTAGAAGACCTGTTAGAAGAAAATACATCAGTATCTCAGTATAACAACGATTACTGCAGAAGTTGTAAGCCCAATCAAATATTTAAAAAAAATAAGACTTAGGAAATCAATATTTTTCAGAGTCACTATTTCCAGCAGGCAAAGGGAACCAAATTCAAACAATTCTTTCAGAGATATCATTTCCCTAAACACCCTTCTTCTTTTAAAAATTATAGCTCTTTCTTATCATTTGCAAGTCCACCCTGCCAGGAACGTTCTGCAATTGTCGACTAGTTTATAGCATAAAAAGACACTGTTTATAGCATAAAAAGAATAGGTTCAGGCAGTATCACACAATGCTACATGAGGTATTTTCTTCATAATATGATTCAACCAGCCAATCATAACACTATTTTTGTGTTTACGCAGTGTACACACTAATGTGGCGAAAAGTGCCAAACTTCTCAGTTTTATATTTATCACAGTGAAATAAACCCTATTGAAATGGTCATCATTCAAAAGGCCCATGACTTAATATTCCTCTAAATTATGTCTTGGTAATAACTTACCTTTCATGAGTGTATTGAAAACATCAGCATTATTTTGTAATGTACAATGCCATTGGTTAGATAACACACAGTTGACTCCTGACAAACTCAGCAACATAGCAGTTTCTATGGGCTTCTCAAGTGACAGATCATTCATACTGAAAGGGGAATTGTACAGACATGATTAATTTCTAATGCAATTGATATGTGTGTCAAAGCACCTTATTACTCACAAATGCTTAAATCACTTTGGATTTGTACTTCTGCAGTAGGCAGTTTTGGTGATGGGTAAAACTGGGGCTAAGCAAGCTATTATACCATTTTGCACCCTGATGTGGCAGTGACATCAATGCGTTGAGCCAGCTTTTGTGTGCGCATATCTATGCGGCACCTTGAAGTGTGTGCACGCCAGCACTTTAGGTGAACGTCTGCAATTTGAAGCTGCACCCAATGAAATGCGCACTGACGTTACTGCCACAACAGGGTGAAAAAACAAATTGTGGGATAGGCTTTACTGCCACAATAGGGTGAAAACGGTATAGAGTATCCAATAGTGCATTAAGTACAGTAGTCCCTTGATAGTGTTAATATCCATCCTCACAAGCATTTGTTTCATTTTACACTTGATCTGTAATCAGTAACTAGGTAATGTGTCGGTCGGTTAAAAATATATATCGAGGGTTAATTTGTAATGGTATAGGTGTCACACAATCTGAGCCACTCATTCCAAAGGTGGGAATTGCGAACCAGACAAACGCACAATCAGGGGCTACGAAATATGTACTTAAAGGGACATTCATAGATCCATCACTACACCATTCCCTACACTGGCCATTTTATTTGCACATTAAGAATGTTAACTAACCCAACAAATTATAAATAAGCTAGACAAATTGTTTTCATGTCAAGAGAGAAAATTCTTTGTACCCAGACAAACAGAATATTCTGTATGCAAATTCACAATGAAATTTCTTTGCACTGATACATGCCATTGTTAATTTTGTTTGTAATTGAAACATCGCACATGAACTTTACAAAAAAATGTTTTGACGTAATCTCAATATATTTTGTTGATATTTCCAAACACAAATTATTTTAATGTATTCTTCCGATTTATAAACCATTTAAAGCAATTTTCTTGGTTGTCGACAGATCTCTGAATGTGACTTTCAGACTGGCATCATAAAAGCTCCTAACAAGCTGGTTCTGTGTGGGGATTCATTATTATATGGGTGGCAATACTGCACATCAATGGATTGCTTTGTGTGATGCTAAGTATATTATCGAGTGATGAAGCTCTCCTGAGTAAATGCAAATCAATGATATAGCAGATACTTCTTTCAACTTTGGAGGCAGGTGGTTTGAATCAGTCTCCTCCAAAAGCAAATAAATGCAGAATCTATAGAATTGCATTTTCAAATCAAAGTTACAGAAAATACGGCCACTCATTGCTTGGGTTGACTATTGAATATTGTGATGCAAGGTGGGTGGTGCAGCAGGACAGGGTGGGTGCTGTGTGCAAACATATTTGACAGGAGGGAATTGGCACCTTCTTATGAACACTCTGTATAACCTACTTGCCAGGCATACCCCAATATTCAGGCTAAAATTTGCATTCATATTTTCCTTTCTATGTCTGTATACGTGTATTTATTTTTAGCCAGTTTTGGAGCATTTTAACCCCATTTTAGGTGTTTTTGTTAGCTTTAATTATTTTGCATCATTTTTAGATTTTTACTTGAAAGTTCATCCTCATTAGATTCAGGAGTAGGGGGTACAAGGCTCTATATCACCTTTTCCCATGGAAGAGTCTTCCACCATAAATTGATGTGACAATATGCTGTATGGCCAACTAAAATGCTGCAACTTGTGCTTCTATTAAATGCAAATGTTATTCTACACTGGCTTTGTTGTAAGAATCTGTTTTGTTTTTACAAATGGTAAACTTCAATTTAAGAAGGTCACAAAGTAGATGGTATACAAAGCTGCACAAATCATAATGAAATGTAACAAAATACATGTATAATCATTATTATTATGTAATATTGAGGTTTCTATCTTACTCATCAATTATTTCAGTGGTTTCATAATCCACCCATCTTGCAAAAGTATAGCAACAGGAAATATGAGATAGACAAAATATAATCATTATTCTAAATATGCTTTTTAAAAAGTAAATAAATAAGTTATTATGTATCTTGATTTGATACAGTTGACTTAAACCTTAATGCATAATTAAAAAGTAATCAAATCTTGTTTTTTTGCCAACAGTTAACATTTTTCAATTCTATGATTATTTGTATGAACATCTTTAAATGTACAATTAAATTAAAATTCTATACTTGTATTTAGCCATAATGTTACTATACTGACCTTTTATGAACATCAATTCTTGCTTGTCTCATGAAACTTTCATTTGTCTGCACCAGGTCAAGGAGTATGAACAGCTCCATTTCTGTAGTGTCATAAAAAGGAATTATTATCAACAATACTTAATTATCACATGTCAAAAATGTGGCTATTTCTGAAAATTTTGGCTAGCAATGACCTGTTTTATATATTTTGCACTCATTTACTCATGCTCATTTAGTTAGCCACTTATTCACTCACTCATTCCATGAACTCATTCACACACTCACTAATTCACCCCCTCAGACAAGCACCAAACCACCTACCCTCCCACCTCACTCACCCACATGTTCATTCAATTAATCAATCAATTATTCAAACATAGAACCAACCATACAATTTACCTGCTAGGTTCATTGGTGCCAGTTTAGCAGGAGGCAAACATGAGAAGAGTTTCTCCAGGCCATAAAATATGAATGCTTGACACTCATGCATGTATTGTTCCCATTCTCCAATGCTGAAAATAAAACACAATTTTTTTATAAAAGGTTTATCAAAAGTTACTTACTGTGAAGTATATCACCAAAAACATAACAAAAGAGAAAAAAACCACATTCAGTCAAATCAAAACCATCCTCATAGCGGAAGCTGCGGCACCTTTAATGAATTGACAAAACAGTCAAACTACTCAACAATCTTGAATCAAAGATACTCATTTACAGTTGGCAAAGTATATTACATTATCATCATCTGAGTAACAAGGCATTTTGAAATGCTTTTGAAAATTGTCCAATGGTGCAGGTAAGTTACCCTCCTGGCAACCCTGGATATAGTTACCTTGGCACATGGTCACTCCCTAGCAGTCCTTCCCATCGTGCTGTAAACTGGGTCTGGTAAAGTTTCATAGCCTCTGACACTACAAAGATTGGACTTGGAGATTCTAAAATAAGAACACACAGTCAGTTATATTATTAGTTAGGTAATATTAATGATATTGCACAAAAATAACAATGTTAATGCATGTCTCATTTCTTTATTTTTTCCATGTTTTAAATATTTTATCACATTGCTTTCTGTATCCAACCACTTCAAAGAAATATTGATATCACAGTTTTTTGAACCAGTGTAATTCCTCAGAAGTGTTTGCAACATACATTTAATTCTACATGGTTAATGCATTTATGCTCTTTTTGTCAACTGATTTAAGTATTCATCACTTTTGATCACCCAGGTGGTACTGTTGGAATATAGTCAGGTGGTAACATTATAGTGTAACAAGGTCAATCTCAAATCTTAATTACTGGATTTAATTTCAATAATAAGTAACAAAATTACAGTGAATGAGTTATTTTGCGTTCATCCCTTAATCTCCGCAATCATTGTACCGATCAATTATATCTGAAAGCAAATTGTCAAGGACTTTTCTACAAATTATGTTAATTAATGAAATATAATCTATGAAGCACAAATCATGAAGCCTGTAACTAGGATGATTTTTGTTTATTGGTGATTGGTATGGACCTTTGTTGTTGGTTTTAAAAAATATAGGGAGGTAAAAACCGTAACTGGTGCAGAATTACCAAAGTGTGGACCATTAATGGGAGGGGCCCACTAGCATTAAAAAGGTGGAAAATAAGTCCTACCAACTGATTAAAAAAAAAAATGAAAGCCATGCAAAATTTCCCACAATGCAGGAGTTATCACAATATCCATTTTTTTCACTAGTAATCTATAAAAGGATACACTTGAAGCTGTGAGTGTCCACTGGAAGGCAGCCAGGAGGTATAGGTCGGTCGATTGGTACCTGAAAATAAACAAACATATATCAAATATTAAAGTTGAAATATTTGTTATGCTAATCAGAACTTTTTTATACATTCTTTAGAGTTAACATAAGCACTTCAAGCCTAGAGACACATACATTGTTATTCCATCATGCACTGTTTTTTACTGTTTTTAAATGACCCTGAACCCTACTCCACATCTGTGGCATCTTATGTTGGTTTGAATCTTTTTTTTTTTCAAATGAGTGCCAACAAATTGGCATTTGAAAGTCCCCTATAGAATACTGTGTTAATATTTAATGGATTTAATAAGCCACTCTAACACATTTTCAAAAAAATATTCTGGCTTAAAATAAAAAAAAAAATCACAATACTTCACATAATTATTGATGAGAAAAATAGTTTTCTACTGGGGATGAGGCAAATCCTCCCTTGTAATCCAAGGATTTCCATTTTGATTGTTTACCATTTTGATTCCTTTCGCCTTCTCTTTAGCAGCTTTTTGTTTAGCAGCTTCCTTCTTTTTCTTCTCTTCACTCATTTCCTCTGTACACAAACAAATACAAATAGTAACAAATATTAGTACTCTGATGCAATAATATACCAGAAGAGGTTCAAATTCTATTCAGATATACAAATAATAGGATATAAGAATTTTTTTATTTGCCAATTGTCATTTTGGTGATTGTGTCAAATGTAGAAAAACAAAAATAAGAATTAATTAGATAATTTTGAGATAATTTAGAAATGAGAGCTATGTGACACAGTGTTCACAGCCATTAACCCTAACCGTACCAAACATCAAAAAACCTCAATTCCAAAAGCATATGCATGGGTAGGTATCCCATGTGATGCGATTGCATCATCATGCAAACAGTCATATGGTCGTGGAAAGCTTGGCCAGCCAAGTTACACCCCTATGGCAAGGTATGCCTGTGCACGTCTCTGGCACCTGAAGGGTCGGTGGTTCGAAACCGCACCTGAAAAAAAAAGTATTCTCTTCTTCTTTCTTCCTTCCTTCCCCCTCACCAAAAAGCAACTGGGGCGCTAGGGATAATGTGGGTAAATGAGGTCACAGGTTAAATTTTTGGTAAATGCCAAGGGTACAAATTAAAGTGGGGTAGATGTTGTGGATGACAAAGAACTCACAGCCAGCTCCAATCAGGAACTCACTTTTTTACAGCTCAGTGGGCATTAGTTTGGCCCAATTGTACACACTCACATGCGCAGTGCATCAATATTTTCAGTTTCATACTATTTGAAGTGAAAGTTGATAGACATTGGGCTCATTTCATATGAGCTTACCTTCTGGTTCCCTATGTATGCGGTTATATAGCATCTGTAGAGAAAAGTCCCTAGTAATAGATGCAATATCAGGTGAAGAAAAGATGCTTAGAGCCTCCAAGGGCATCTCCATCAACCATTTATCAGCTAGGATGATGATGCACTCATCAGGGTAAGATGCCTGTGAAGACTGGAAGCTACTCTCAATTGTCCTGCAAAATAAGTAAACCAGATATCATGCGAATGTTAAGTAAATTATAGGCATGCTATAATTATCTCTAATATCCAGCACAAACCACACCAGATATCATATCCCTATGCACTACAATCCCTGTCAAAATGTGTTGGGACACCTATGGAAAAAAATCATACAATGTTATGGCCTTATTTTTGTTATTTTTTATGTGACAAAATACTGCTTTTTTTGGCATCAAGTCTAAACCATTTCCTAACCTCCCAACCCCCTTCCCCACCAAACAATGTTGCATACTGCTTGGCACGCATGAGCAACATTACATAATTCAACATTGTTCAGGGCAAATGGGGGGGGGGGGGCTCAATTATATGAACATATCCTTACAATTTTGACAAACATTGTGGGTCATAGTATCTCATTTTGTTAGTAAATGCAAGGTGCTTTAGGGTGTTCATAAAAAATATGTCCAGCATGGCTTTTAGGTTAAAATTGAATTGGGATACAAAGACAGTGAAATTCAGAAGACTAACTGGTTCTTTTTTTAAGTGGGATTTTCAATGGGCAGGAAGAATTTTTGGATTGGGAGGATTGAGGTTTTGACCTCACCCCTGCCACATCAATGTCCCCATCATTGTCAATAGCATTATAATCATTGACAGAAATCATTGTCTTCATCATCACCATTATTATTAATTACTATTATTACCTGATAGTTGATTCCAAGTAGGATGTGATGGGTTTGAGGTAATCTTCCATGGCAGTCACCAGAGATAGGAACTGCTCTTGTAGTCGCTCATCTGTCTTGTCTACATCATCACCAGAAGATTCCTGAAATAAGTCCCAATTCCACATGAAAGATGGTTAGAATAATGCATCACAGCAAGCAGAAACTTGTGCTGAGATAAGTCATGAAGGTTTAAATTCCTGCTACATTTATACAAGGAAAATTGCCAATCATTCCCATTCTACCTAAAGAACTATCAGATACATGAGATCCAATAAATGTACCTAGTTTCATTCATAATGAATGAAATGAAATCAGAAGTGGATCAAGATAACATTGATGGATTTATGAGTAAAGGAGAAACATAATCAAATATTTTTAACTCCCCTCCCACACTGACTAAACTTGTTTTAAGGACACTGTGGAGCTTATTTGAACATTTGAAAACATTGAATACATTCTGATATATCTATTCAAATTTAGTCCAGGGATATGAAAAGACTCATAATATCTCGAAAGCATTATCACATTTCAATAAAAACCCTGTGTATATCAAGGGCACTGTATCCATTCTCATCCATCATATTATTTTCTCACATATACTTTAAACCATGTACCTTACATATACATATATTAATTATTTATATTGAATATTAGTATCTTGTTTGTATTTTTATGATGATTGGATAAAACTAAACTGAACTGAACTGCACTATGTGGTTTACATAATTTGAATTGATCACTTCAATACAGAAACAGATGCTTAAATGCACATGATGTTCTTCACATTTTTGTTATGCCTCTTTTGTGACATCTTCCAACTTTTGTTTACTAACCTGAATATCTTGTTTCATTTCATCTGATAGATTTTCCAACATCTTCTGTCTTTGTACTTGTTGTGACCGTCTATATTCAGCTTTCAGTAAAGCTTGAGTAACATCTTGCTTGTATTGACGGAATCTAGATGTAGAAAAGAAACGCATCAACAATGTTCAATTGAGGGCAGTTTCAGGTTAAAGGTTTTGTACAAATTAAATAGAACCAAATATTTTGGATTGTTTTTTTTACTACTCAAACAAGTTTTGAGCATCCCCCATAGTTAAATGCTATTTAACTACAAAACAAACAAACAAACAAACAAACAAACAAACAAACAAACAAACAAAATACAGTAAAGATAAATAACTTGCAACTTACTTTCTATAAAGGCTGTCAAGGATTTGTGGATCAACATTGGTCCTTGTAACCTTGGCTCTTGAAACAAGTGCAGCTCCTCCCTTTGATTTACCACCTTCTTTTCCTCCCCCTGCTTTTGGACGGTCTAGTATAGAGCCATATAATACAGACCTGTACATGGCAACAAAGTAAACAAAATATATTATGTGGCAAGTATATATATATTGGTGCTCAATATACTGGCTTAAATTAAAGCAATGAAGTAAGTTTACAAGCAAGACTAAGTTTAAGTGTGAAGTACCTCAACATACAGTGAATTGCCACCTTGCAACAACTCTAAGCACTGATACTTGGCAAGCACTGACCTCAGTTCCAGTTGCAACATAATCATCAAATTATTTGAAAAAACAAATTGCCTGTTTACATTAAATTCCAGTTCAAAACTGGGGGAAATTTTGAAATCCATTTAGATTTTACATAAAAAGCCACTCATTAGAGAACTTTGAAATTCCAAAATCTGTGGACTCAAGTAGAATAACCCATTGATATATACATATTTCAGGTAAAAGAATTGTTAAAGTAGCTATTTCAGATGGCCTACAAACAAATTGTTCCTTGCCTTATTTCCATACATCGCCTATAATAGTGGTACATAAATTTACATTAAAATGTTTGATTCTGTGTACCTGACTTTGGTAGTATTAGTGAACCTTAAGTGTAAGTTGATATGCCTTCAAGTTACTTTTAATCCACTATGAGTGTGTCTGGAAGTAAGTTTCCATATATGCTTTTCTTTCTACTATCATTACTTACCTATCTTCAGAATGCTGCAGGACAATGATGTTGAAATTGGGTGGTAGTTCCTTCATAAGACTTGTGTGTTCTGGGCTTATAGCAAGCCTTCTCCAAGCCTGAAAATAGATATGAAATATGAACTTAGATAATGTACACTTTCTATAAACAGTGCAACTTCATGTAGGCTAGAGACATATTCAATTACTAACAAACACACAAATACATATTATGGATAATGTGTAGACACATTCACCAACAGCCAGACATACACACCCACCAGAGGCGGATTTAAAGAAAAGGGCCCTGTCAGCAAAATATCCTGGGGGCCCAATAGCAAAGAGCTGAAATAAGGAGCGTGCCTGACCCTTTTGTTTGGAGGGTGGCAAGACAGAAATGTAACCAGAGAGCATTAGTTTGGCCCATTGTTATGAGATATGTGCGCGCAGTGCGCGAATATTCATTTCATTTCATACTATATGAAGCAAAAGGTTGATGTACACCTGGTCAATATTTCGCGCGAAGCACACGAAAATTTGCAATTTTATACTATTCTATACCCAAATCAAAGGTTTATGAAATTTGTGCGTGTTTAAACGGGACTAAAAACAAGGAATATTTTCTTTTCTGTATTTACTTGATAGTCAAGAAGCAAGCAAAATCCCTTGCATTGTTTGTGATTTAAGGTCCAGAATCAGTTTTAATATCATAATCTGACCTTAAGGGATAGAAAAAACTTGGGTGGCAAAAATGCACCTTGCTCAGAAAAAAGTTAGGGTCATACAGGGATCAAATTTCAAAATTGATCAGATCATGTTAACCACTTCAAAGTATTGCTCAGATCATAACGATTCAGACAAAGTATGGTTTGACCTATCTGAGATGCACGGTTTTCCAGTTACAAGCAAAAGGGTTAAAGGTCGCATTTTGGGCACCACATGGGTAAAAACCTTAAAAACTCTCTGATTTTCATAAAAATGGTCTCTAATTGTATAAATATTGATATGAATTTTTCAAAATATTTTTCAAATAAAAAATAGTTTGCACCACCTAGGATGTCTCGCTATATTAAAGTAAACTGGGTGAGAGGGTATGACCATTAACCTTCCTGCGTATAACTCGAGATCTATATGTCGCAGATAGGCCAATCTATACATTCTCTGAATCATTAATACTAGAGGAATACTTTTGTATAGTTTGAACAACATTTCACCAAAATACCCACTGAACCGTACCCGGTACTGACCTTGACTTATTTGGCGATATTACCTATGTAACTAAATGGTTCAAACTATTCTTGAATTTAATTGCTCTTACAAGACAACTATTTGAGATTATTGTGTCTAAAATTGGAGCATTTGTTAGGTTGTGACCCCTATGGAGCCCTAAATGCTACCGTTAACCATTTTGTTTATAACTCCAGAACCATACATCACGTATACTTTTTCTGAATCGTTTTGACCACATGAGTACTTTGATGAGGTTTTGAACGAAATCTGATCAATTTTGAAATTTGACCCTGTATGACCTTGAGGGAGCCAGGGAGCCATAACTCTTTTTGGAGCAAGGTGCATTTTTGCCACCAAAGTTTTTCTGGTAATTCTGGTTCCAAGCCTTAATCAAAAAGCCTGCACAACTTATGAAAACCATACACTTTGCACGGGACTATGGGTTGCCAGGGGCAATTAATCCTGGTTCAAATGCACGTGAAGCGTGCAGCGTGACTGAGTACCATGGCGCGAAACCGTATTAGGCCTACGGGCGGGTCCAGGACCCCACCTCAGGGCCCCCGGTATGGTGAGATAAAGGCCACGGCAGACGGCAGAGGTCCAGGGGCAAAGCTTTTGGATTTGAGCATTTTAATATAATGACATATCTGCACGAATATAGAGGGCCCTTAGTACCTGTACCAATGTTTTACACTTGGAGACAAGTATGTCAGTATACCAACACAGTGTCCTGAAGCGGCTTTATAGGTTAAGAAGCGGCTAACCCTTTGTTTTAACAAGTGGGCCCTGTAGCCCATTATATTTGACATTATGAGGCTCATGCACCCATGTAAAGGTACACTGCCCAAGTGCTATGGGTGTACCAACTCAGAACCATGAACTGTTATATTTGCTTCAAATTACTTTGTTTTAACATTTTAGGTCTGAGGGCAGAGGGCCGCAATGTTAAGACAAGGGGCCTATAATATTTGACGTTTGGAGCTCATATACCCATGGATAATTATTGAGAAACGATTGGCCCTTTGTTTTGACATGGGAAACAGGATCTCTTGATTTTGGATATCTGGGCAGCCAAAATTGGTAAAATTCATATCTAGGAGGAAGGGCCTTTAGGCCTAAGTGTATCACGGTCCACATACGGGGTCCTTTGTAGTTTTATAGCCAGCTTTAATGATACCATTATATCTAACATTCAGGGCCCTGGGCCCATACTAGATGACCTACTTGTATTTTGAGAATGTATAATGCTCTTGGATTATCAGTGTGAACTCGTAGTCCTGATTCTATTGAACTGTATTCCCAAATATTAAATTTGGGCCCCTATTCTACCCACCGCACCTCTGAACCTTGCAGAAAACAATTAAAGCAAAAAACAAAAACAAAAAAACAAACAACAACAACAAAGAAAACGGGGGGCCTTAGCCAAACTAGCAGGGGGGCGTTGTCAGCAACTGCTGACTTGCTGACAGCTTAAATCCGCCACTGACACCCACCCTTATGCATTAATTGTTGCCATACAAGTTTCGGTTATGAGGTGATTAAGTGCCTGGCTCTATTCAGAAAGGGTGAGCATGCAAATCCACAATCCACTCAATGACAAGAAATTATCTTGTAATGTCATCTGCAGAGCACATCCATTATACCTCTTAACTAAAACTCCTGACTTTCTTACTGTGGCATGTCCTGCACCCCAAAGACGGTTTTTTTTTTTTAAAGGATATTTGTGTCCTCTGGCACTTTTCAAGGAATCATAAAAATCATCAGTTTGGAGTGATCACTGCTGTGAATAAAATATCATATACATAAATGCTCTCATTTGTTCATCATATTTATGATGCACATAATTACCTCTGAGTTATGATGGAGTTTACTGGTAACAGCATGAGCCAAGTCACTATTAGTCCAATTAGTAGAGATGCTGTTCTTATTCTTTAGTCTTCTCTGTTGCAGTAAGGTTGCTTGGCATGATGTACTAGGATCCATCTGTGATCTGTACAATACCTCCTCTAGATTCTTGGAGCTTAAACAACTCTGGGAATATCAACCAAGACAAGTTGTGGTTAGATTCTACAAGGACTATCATTCAATTGCAATGGGGAAATATTGCATGAAAGAGGTTCCAACATGTAAGAGGTCTCAGTTTTAGATAAAGAAAGAAAAAAAAGAGAGAAGAGGAAGATTGGAGGGAGGAAAAGAGAAGGAACTAAGTTATATATCAGCCTCTTCCTATCCTCACTGAAGTGTCAAAATATCTGATTATAGTATCAATTTTCCGTTGTTGATGATCATTTAGCATAATAACATACCTGGTACAAGGCCAAGTAGTGTGAAGCTAAAGCCTGATCAAATTGACCACAGCATTCTAGCAATTCCAAACAGGCTGCAGCAACAAGCTCACGGTCAGCTACTTGAAGACTTAGCTGTACACTCTGTGCCAACACCTCTGTCGCTTGAGCCAGGTAGTTCTCTGATGATGATTGCCAAGTCTGTGTACCAACAACAAAAACAACATGTCAAAAGGAGGATTAGGCCTTCACTCAGGTACCCTACGTGTCATCAAACCTTACATTATAAATTAACTAACAGAGTATTAAATCATAGACAGACTGCAAAGAAGCAACTCCTGTGAATGTCACATATACATGTTTTTTACTCAGAAAAAATTAGATTTTTACCAGGGTAAGTCTTATGTAGTTCGCCCTTTCTCCAAGAATTAAGTCTTTCTTATCCATTAGAGCCAGAATGTCACATATATCATTTGTGAAGAGACATTAAAGTAGTTTGCTGAGACAGGTGCCCTGTTCAATCCTTAGTAAACCTATACTTTAATGAGATCAGATTTATCCTTCATTGCATTTATATCTACAAATCTCCTGTCAATATATGGAATATCATACAGCAAAACATCAGGGTTGGCAGCATTACTGAAAACTTGTATATTGCTCAAAATATATGATTTAAAGCACAATGTACCTGTATCTTAGTAGCCATCTTGTTGTATTTAGCCAATTGAATATCATTTATTTCCAGTTCCTGTCCCCTTTCTTCTCCCTCTCCTTCTCCTGCATCTTTGTTTTGGTTCCCATCATTGGTTATATGCTATACAAAACATTAAACAGATGTAAAAAATCATGAACATATCTCTATAAGGTGTTATACAAATGATTGCATCTATCAGCTTGTTATAGGCGGGACTCATAACATCCTGGATTGATACAGAATGGCGTACACACAGCTGGGTGCAGCACCTACCAAGACTGCATTTTGCATATTATGTGACTGGTGCAGGCTTTTGTGAATTTACGCAGGTGTAAGTTGGGACTTTATTGACTTGCGCAGTAACAAAAACCTGATACTAGCTGATCATAGTATAGATAGTGCATGGCTCAACAGCACAACGATGTGTCCTGACTATTCATGTAGAGCTTGCAGCAAAATGACTTATAATGTTTTGCAGATTTCCCTTTACAAATTAAGCGTACTGCTAACCGTCCAGTGCATATTATTTTCCACAGGCCTATGCACACATTGATGTCACATGTGTATACGCAAGTGTTAATACTTAAAAAGGACCTTCCAAACTCCATTTATAACTAGAATTGAGATACAAGCTCAATAATGTAAACAATCCACAAACAAACATTATCAGTAAAACACTTCATTTGTCATAGTTTCTTACCATGTACTGCAGATCCCAATGACTTGGCGGTGATGGCCCTGCATGTAAGCCCATCATACGCAGACAACGACCCATGTTATATAGGCACTGAGGTCAAACACATAACATTAACAATATTATCAACAACATTACATTCACTTCTAAACATACAGCACAACGAGAGTTAATCCCTGACTATTCAGGATTTGAACCTGGGTCAATCCGTTTGTGCTCTACTGAATGAGCTAATGAGTTAGCTGAGTAAGCAGACCTGATTAAACATTACAGGATTGGAACCTGTCACCTCAACTTTACCAGTTTGGTGTTCTTAAGCTCTAACAAACATTTTAGGACTGGTACATCTGCACTGCAATACCTTTTATTGAAGTATGTGAAATTTTTGACACAATCTATTTTGCTGTTCTAGTGTTCTGCAATGAACTACTGCACTGCATTGAATTGTATAATTTGCAGCATAGCTACCAACATGGGTACCCATGATGATGATCACATTTGGTCATGAGCTGGTTTTCTTTTCTAATTTTAAGAAACTTTCATTATCGTAAATGTTCGCCTAATGGCACACCTGGGCTCCTTTGCCTTGGGGTAAATTTAATGTACAAATAGAGAGCTCCTCTAAAAATCCCAACAAGAATTTTGGTTACGTGCCCTTATTTGCTGGTGGGATTTTATGGGAGGGTACTTTTAGTTTGTGTCTAAAATTCCAGTTACGTCAAGGGAGCCCATAGCGCCAACGTAGGCGAACGTTTATGGTATGTCATGTTCCAGTAAACAATCCTTTAAACCTGCTTGAATGGCCTACCTTTGCTTTGAGTGGTATAATTGCACCAATGATATTGTGTGCACTTTCAAGTTGAACCAAAGCAGTTGAAGCGAATGTATTTGCAAGCTCCTGCCATTCCTTGTCTACATCAGTAAGGTCAGGTGTAGATGATACAAAATTCTCCACAAGCTGAAATATAAATAAAAGCATTCAAGTGAAAAACAAACATAGTGTAAAACAAATCTATATAACTTGACAGCAGTCAAGTTAGCTCAATCGATAAGGCGTTCGACTATGGTGCGAGAGGTTGCGGGTTCGAACCCTGGTGGTGCCTATTACGCTCTCGTGAAAAACAATTTTGAGTTAATTGAAATTCCCCTGGACAAGGAACTAGCTGATAATTGTCTTGTTGTAACCCGTACGAAACTCGGGGAGCTGATCCTGGTTGCGATGGTTATTTGTGGAATGTCTAGGGTGTGCGCTCTTGAAGCAGCAAAGTCCCTGATTTGTTGTTAAATGGTTTATGGAATGATATGGGCCGTAGTAGTCAGTGACAACCTGTAAAGTGTACTGAGGCTTGTGGATCAACGTCTAGGTGTTATACCTGTGCGTAGCGCACTATAAATTACTGCGCTTTTTTTTTTCAGGGAGTGTTTTTCCCACAAGAAATTGTTTTCAAAATATGCAAAGATCTAAAATTTACAGAAAAGATAAGATGAAGGTACAACAGAATAATTTTTTTTTTCTGTAGAACACATGTACAATGAAATGCATCACGAGTCGTGACTTATTATGAATATGCCGGCTTTAACGCTGCTGCTCATTTTTCTTTTGTATACATGTAGAAAACATCAAAAGCCAAGAATAAATGCACAATATCTTAAAAACATGATGCAATGCACATTCATAAAACAAATAATGGGCAATTTTAGTTGAAATCCATGCACCCCTTAAGGAAGACATGACCTTAATCTTCCTCACAGGGAATGTGAATTTCACTTGAAAGAGTAACTCCATTTGAAATCTACATCCCTTGTTTAGGAGGTTATGAGCATGTCTTCCATAGAGGGTGTGTGGCTATCAACTGCAATAACCCAATGATTCACAGAAATCTGAATGCTTTTAAATGAGTACTCAAATAATCACCTTAGAGACTGGCATTTATCACTATGCATCTATCTGAAAGTAGGATGATACTTTAAAATTTAAAAGCATAATTAAATTGTTTAAAATGTCTACATTTCCTTACCTTTTCCACAGAGCCTTTCCTTGCTTCTTGTAGTTGTTGGTGGCGCTGTTCATCAGCATAGATAGCAAGCATATCTATAAGTAGCTCTGCATAGGTAATCTTCACAATGCATAGCTCCCTCTGGATAGGCATATTCAAGCTACGGATCTAAAAAATATAATTAATCGATCAACCAACCAATTCCATTGATGAATATAATAAACAAGCAAACAAGCAAATGCATGAACAAACAAACAAATAAAAACTTGGTTTCCTTTTGCAACCTTGCACATTTTTTAATGACATTCTATGGTAAGTTTCCCGTATTTGGAAGATTTTCAAAGACAATTTAGCCTCAAAAACTACCAAAACATATGACACTACAATGAGATTACATAGACAATTTATTGCTCTGCTACTTAGCCAAAGATATTCAATAATATATTCTCTCTACTGATCAAGTCGGTCTCTCAGAATTTAGAGTTGCTAAATTGGAAATTGGCTTCCTTCATTGTGCCCTGATGCTGCTATGATGTGGTGTCTGTTGCACTTTTTTATCTGGCAACTTAAGTTTATTAAATTGATTGGGTACACTAAGTGAAAATATTACAATTCTTGCCAGAGAAGAACAGCAGTTGTTTACATTTTGAGAGCGTGCAGAGCTAAACACGGAAGTGGAGTTCTGATTGGCTGAATCAAATGTCTGACAATCATAGCAATAGACAGATAATCTGATTGGCTGATTATATGTTAAAACGTTGGTTGGCGCCTTTGAAAGAAACACAAAGCTCCACGTATGCCGCTCATTAACAGGGTGCTCGCGTCAATCTGAGCAAGAATTATGACTACCATTCTTCTCAAAAAACGATTGTAAACACACTATGATTTTTTAGTTCACGCTTCAATATTAACAAAATAACACGTGTTTTTCTTTGGATCTTTCAAAATTGTAATTTAAACTAACCTCTATCATGTTTGCTGTGGTCTGGGCTTTGTTTTGCAGCTGTTCCATCATGTTAAGTGCATCCCTCAATACTGCCAAGGCTTGCAGCAAGAAGCTATGCTGTAGTTCTTTCTCTTTGCTATCAGCAGCAAACAATCTAGGAAATCAAATCACATACAAAATAATGAAATGTATTGCAAATATCAAATCAAATTAACTACGAAGTGCTGTGTCATGTATGGGCATAAACATGATTAAAGGCCCATTCAGTGATTTGCTCACCCGGACGATCATAAAAATTGTGAAAATTCAGATTTTGGTACCTTTGTCATTGTCATAAATGTGTTAACATAGCCTGCTAAGTGGTCCAGCCAAAAGCTGTGTATTTAAGATAAAAATAAGGATTTACATGAATCTGTAATTTACTACATGTATTTGAATGGAGCTTCAACTTTGTAAATACTGCTGTTTTCTTTGTTTTTTGCCAAATTTTTCATTTCATAAATACTACATGACAATTTGAATGACTTATCCTTCACTTTTAAGCAATTAATAAACAATTTTAATTTTTTTACACTTTCCCTGGGATCACTGAATGGGTCTTCAAGTGCTATTTGCTTGTGTGCATATGCGTATGTTGGAAAGATGTATCAAACCTAGACCCATTCCTGAAACACTTCACCAGGGTATAAACCAGAAGGGTCCATGGTATGGAGATTACAATCTGAACATGATTTGAACAGTGTGCGATTGACACATATCTCTGTATAATTATGTAGAGGGTATGTGATTGTATGTATGCATATTGAAATGCTACAAGCTTTAGGCATAATAGAAAAGGGAATGTATATCAAGTTCATACATTCTTACATTGCAACTTGATGTTAAAATCACACAAGAAGGGGAGGGGAGAGGTGCATGTATGCACACATGTTGACAAACATGGACCCATTCCTGAAAAACTTCACAAGGGTAGAAACCAGAAGGTTCCATTAAAAATCTGAACATATTAATGTTATTAGAGAAGCAAGTGTACATCAAGTTCATACATTCCTACATACATAGCTAAGTGCAACTTAATGTTAGAATCATACCATTTACATCTGTGACTTAAAACTGATTTATATCTGAACCCATACCCAGGACCCTAAACATGCTTAGTAAGGGCTAGACCTTAATTTATGTACAGACTTACCTTAGCACACTGGCATGCTGTTGCATCAATTGAACAGCCTCCCTGATATATCCACATAAGGCTAGATCCTTAGCGCTATGTTCAAACTTCTAAAATAGAAAGAAAAAGTAAATGTACCATAGAAGAATCAGTTGATTGATTCTATTAGCTTAAATTCATATTTCATGACAAAGAAATGAAATATCATGTGAAATCTGTGATATCATTTCTCTAATGTGTTGTTTTACTTTGGGAAAAATGATAGTTTGACTCCAAGTCCAAGCAGTCCTAAAAAAGGTGATTTGTGCACTCTACAGCCATAAGATTGGCCTGGGTATGTAGATCACTTTTTGGTATAAAAATATTTCACAATTTGACAGCATTCACTGATTACAAATCTCATTTGGGGAAAGTGACAGATCTTCTTCTGTTCTACATACAGGAATTTCATACCTGACAGGCTGTTTGGAGTTCCCTGTGTGCTTTTGGCTTCATTGTGTCTTTACTTTCTTCAAGCACATGACTGACTTGCACACTCGCAAATCTGAAAACAAAAGATATATTGATTAATCACAGAGATGTATAAATATTGGAGAATACAAAAAGGATACAACAGGGACGCAATAATAATGAATAAAGGTAAAAATAGGTGCAAAAAAAAACTAAACTTCTGTGACAGTTGAGATTGATTTTATGAACACATTTTGTTTCTCTCTTGTCCCAAAGGCTAACAGTCAAATTGTTCACTTGATTTGTTGGGAGGTCTTTAATCATGTTGCTTTATTATCTTTCCATATAGGCCAGCATGCTAATATACACTTTTAAATCTGGTTTAAGCAATTTACTTGAGCCTGGTCTCCACACAGCGCAACCATTTAAAGCCATAATATGTGATTTGCTCCACAGCGACGCCCTCAATTTTTCTTTAATTTATACTTTTTGCATGATTGTAATGCCCAATAGTGTGCTAAAATATCATGTGAAACACTAAGCCTGAAGTGGATTTAATTGCAGTAAAATGCGGCTTAAAATGATCAGAAAATCCTCCTTGACACGCAGTTGTTACTAATAATTAAATGTAATAATGTCTGGCAAAGAATAACAAAATTAAAATTTGAATTAAATCATACATTATGGCTTTAAACAATTGGATGGTGGGAACACACATACCCTGAACAGGATTTTGTCAAAATGGTCCATTACTTGTGACACTTCTGAAGTACAGTTGTGCACTTATTTTGATTATGGTGTTTTGTGCTTCCCATAAAAAGCGATGTAAGTGCATCTTTCAGTGGTTGCAATACTGAACAGAGATGACACACATGTATATGCACTACAGAGGCACCAATTGGTATCACACTACCAGCTTCCCATTCTTTTATGTCATAATTTTCCTAATAACAGTACCTTTTTGCAAATTATGGTGTATTGAAGAACAGTGAATAAAATATGTCGTTCTCTGTTGTCACATCATGCATTTAAACAAACTGTGTTTTTTTCATCAAGTGATTAACACAATCAAAATTATGTAAATTATTTTGAGGCTTTTGTATAAGGTTCTCTCATCATAATCATCATTTGTAAAGGACTAGCAGGACACCCCACGCTTAATAACCTCTGGCAATAAAAGATGTTTACTGAAGTGTGAAGAGAAAAATAAAATTCTTTCTTGACAATTTGTTACTATAGAAGTTCCCCATTCTAACACAATAGGCTTATTCTGTCAACTAGTGTGGCTTATTAATGAGTCCTACAAAATTCACTTGCTATCTTACAAATATTTCATGCCATTATATATTATCACGATCTTGGCGCCACATTTATTCCTGTACTAGTTCTTAACAATGTAAGTTTGCGTACTACTTGGAGAATTAAAAATGGGAATTTTGCATTATATAGCATGGGTGAATGCCAATTGTTTTGACACTTGCCAGCTGGGCCAGTAATTCTAAAAAGCTACTCGCTCAAACAAAAATTGATGACATACACATTCACACTAAATTACATATTCAACCTGCCAGCAGGTTGGTAATTCTGGAAAATTGTATTTCCTGCTGAATATTTTAAAGTATTTTACAAGTATTAAAGTTGTATATCCAATCAGAAAATCAGGTTCATTTTTTCATGAAAAACAAAAAAAATCAAACAATATGACAGCACTTGTTTGCACATGGATCATTAAACTTGACTACAAAGTTAAGAAACCATACTCGCTCATCCAAGCATGGTTGACCATGCTTTGTGCTGAACAGCCCGGCCTTTCCCCAGAATAATTCCTTGAAAGATACCTGTCTTTCTTTATATGCATATCTTATCAACTACAATCCTAAACCATAATGTACCGCTTACACATATTTGTTTTTTTATCTTTCTCTATATTTTTTCCTGGAAAAGAAAGAACATTATTCTCTATAAGTATAATGCATATCGCTGTGTTCAAAGTTCCCTCTAAGTAAATAAGGTAATTTCATGACATAGGTAATGCTGGGCTAATTTTGGACCATACATCCGAAGTGATGACACTGGCTTTGTTATTCAAAATAATTCATATCATTTTCTATCCCATAGACCATTTTCCCATATTCAGTAACTGAACGCATAAAATATCGGTGGTGATGTCATATATCTCTAAGCAGGGAATTTGGGTATGAATGATAATCAGCTTCTATTGGTAGATTGAGTTAAGTACCTAACTTGTATTTAAATGCACCTAAATATCATTGTCCAGTTTAGTTTTCAACTGTACAATATAAGGCAATACATTATAAGGCATTCATTCTTGTCTGTTTAATCATTCATTCATACTTACTTTGCATCTAGTGTAGCCCTAATATATGTCAGCAAACTCTTCTTATTAGGTCTATGTCTAATGATATCATTGTATGTAGATAGTGCTTTCATTAGTATTGCTCTGGCCTTGTTGTTACGTTCTTTGTCTTCTATCTCCCCCAGTGTAGCGTCTACCAGCAGTAGAGTGGTTGTCAACCAAAATTCCTCATCACCTTCAAGTTTCTGTTGATAAGAAATATAACAATGATGATGCTATGATCAAAAAGGAACCAGATCTAAAGTAAAAAAACACTGAAAAGGCACCCCACCCTATTCCCCATCCACACACTTATCAATAAAACCTGAATCTGATAATAATAATAACAAGATAATATTTTCAAAAGGTCTCTATGTATTTTACCTGTGCTTCTTTGAGCATATTCACTGCGAGTCCATAGTTGCCTTCCTGATATGCTAGCATTGCCAAACTCTGTATAATATGTGCCTCTGTTTGCTTGTCTTCAAAGGCTTTGGCAGCCAGGAATGCTTCATTCAACAGCTGCCTTGCAGCTTGGTAATATCCCTGTAAATAGTGTGAATAAAAGAGCAAAGTTTCTATTAAGGTGGATCATGAGGTATTCTTTACACTTCTATGTTTTGAACAGATTAATTGAGTAGGGTAAAGTACATAATGATCAACATGAAATTTGTTTGAAGCAAATACGACATGCATGTTAATATTATTTTGTGTATCTTATTATTTTTACCAATAAACAATGTAGTTAATGAGCTAGTATTATACAAATACAAAATGCATGTGTAATTTTTGTCAAAATTTTGCTCAAAATCAAGTATGCATCAATGAAGAGTTCAGATACAAAAAGTGATATACACCATTTTGTGTTAAGACCTTCAACATGATACACTTGTCCTATAGTATAATGCTAGCTTTTAATTGACACCATACTAATGCATATTTTTGAAGATCAAAAACAACACATATTTTTTTATTATGTTCATTATATTTAATGAGTTATATTCGCCTATATCTCAAATATGAGGGAAAACGGATATATCGCTTTTTGCATCTCAACTCTTCAATTGCTCAGAACATTTTTATATTACAGAATGTTGCCTTGAAACTTGGTCAGTGCTTTTAATGTTTTCTAATGTATTTTATTGTCTACCAGGCCTCCAATTTGTATGTTTACCTAATTAATTAGCATGTATGCAAATACATTATCACTGGCTATGACATGGTTTGAGGTTTGACCATGGCAAGAATTTGAAGCTACTTTTTCAATGATAAAAAATACTTTTTCTAAGGTGAATTCTGAATCTGAAGTCAATATTTTCCATCATGACAAATTGGACATTTGTTGACAAAATTGCCTACAAAATGCATTTTTTCTTAACAATACAAAATAGAGCTTTTTGACCATCAAATTCATAAAATTCAGAGAATTTTACCCTAGAAATGTCACAATTCAAGATTTTCACCCCTAAATATGATTTTCACACTTTTCAAAACAAATCATTATTTTTATCTTTTGCTAATCATGTCCAAATTAGAAATTTAATTCTGACTAAATGTTTGTGAGATTGTTTTGATGTTAAGTGAATATCGTAATTGTGATTTGCACACTGAACCATAATGGTAATGCAAAGCTAACCATTGATCATGACATGACCCAACAAGTTTTCACTTGAATGGGCTATCACTATAGCCACTGCTGCACTTAATGACTTAGCTGCATTTCTATGAATCGTGGTAATAATCTGCAAAACAAGAAATTCCTACACTTTAAAATATTCTTTCCCAATCTTTTTCAGGAATAGAAAGAGATAAATAATTTTAAAACAAAAAAAAATGTTGGTTAGTTGGTTTTCATGTTTTTTCATATTGTGTTGTGTATCTCTCATTGGGACCAATATTTCCAAATTTTGAGTTTCAAATTGCACTAGCGGTTTTGATATTAGACCAAAAAACATGTTTCACAACTGCCCATACAACAATATTGGTGGTAACCAGTAACTACCATGGGGGATGAGGCAATTTTCATTCATGATATCTACAGTGGCGACACCAGGATTTTTTTCAGGGGGAATGAGGAATAGTGAATTTCAGGTGGCAAAAATCAATAAATTGCTGCCAAAGTGAAAATTTCTGCAATTTTTGTATGGAGGGGGCAAACTGGGGAAGCAAGAAAGCGTATTTAAGGGGAAAATCACCCCTAGTATGGGGGGGGGGGGTATTTGGTTAGTAAATGTCCCAACACTTTTTGTGGTAATTTTTGTATGCAATCCACATTAACCTTATGAAAACAACTCTACGTGACATGCTTCATGAATCCGGGTTCAGTGCTTACAAACCTTTTTTTGTGAATAGATCATAATTTCTGTTAGAGAATGAAGGGGAAAGTACCCAATCCTTACAATGGAAAACTCAATCAGGTGTAACATACAAATACAATCATGCTATCAATTAGACTATCTACTTAAAGTTCAGGGCACGTATGATCATGATTTTTTCACTATTACTTCCTTCTAAGTCGCAACAGGTATTCAAGTGAATCGACACCACAAAATTTTAACAGTAACATCTTGATCTTCAAAAGCGGAGGACAGTCAGCTAATATCAGGATCGGTAAAACACTGGTCTGTCTATAGACAATGCTTTTAAGACTTTGACATATATGGACCATGCATACACTTGCTGCCTGATTTGAAAATGGCACACAATGTGAAGCAACTACTAGCAGTCATCATGGTATTTGTATGTGGTGGCATTATGCACAAATCATCAGCTGATGATACTTATGATGATCCAGAAATGACATTTGCTGAAACTGACGAATATACTACATCTTTATCAAATTTGACAAATAATAGTGCAACAATGCAATGCTTGAGACATATTGCTATAATAAATTTACCAATAAACTTGTCCTGTACATGCATATCAATGGTAGCTTGCCTGGCTGCATTCATCATCTATATCCTTATCAGAAAGAAGGTACTATTTCCTAGTAACGCTATGAATGTGGATTCTACCAAACATTGGATTCATTTTAACTTCATCATATCTTTCATCATTCGTGATCTGGCATTTATGACCATTGTGTCACTGTACATTGATCGAGGAACAACATGGTCTAATAAGTTACCTGCTAGAAGAGTCAGGGAGGCCTTCCACGTATATGCAACTAATTGTTATATCTACTGGATGTTCGTTGAAGGGCTGTGGGTATACCTCGGTGTACATAATGCGATGGAATACCAACGGTATCGGCATATGAAAATAAAAACCTGCCTTATTGGTTGGGTGACACCAGCAGTTCTGACCTTCATATGGACAATGGCAGAGACCTTCCGTCACCACAGCGTTAGTGAAAATGGTTTTGGGAACCTCCGGTATCGTGTGTATTCTTTCACCAATATATTTGATTCTTTTCCTGAACCTTTTGATGATGATAAAAGTCTTGTATCATTTAAAAGTCATACTAAAAAATGATCGCAATGCCAGAGCCAAATGGCTAAAACTTGCCAAAGCTACTTTGGTTCTTTCCATCTTATTAGGTCTGAACCTTATAATACCAGTGATCATAACTCGTCCACTAGAACACATGCCGTGTGCTCATGCAGTTGTAGGTTTATTGAATCAAATATCAAGCACATTGCAAGGCTTGGTTTTTGCTGTACTTTTTGTTTTAGTAAAAACAGAAATCCGTGAACACTTAAAACGTGTTACAGAAAGAAGATACAATCGACTGTCACGTGGGTCACGCTCATTGTCACAAGGGTCACAACGAACAGGAAGTACCTCAGGAGGTACTTCATCACTTAATGGAAATCCTCACAGCAAACGGGGGTCACGCTTGTCACAAGTATCAAGAGGAAGTACTGCATCGTATAATGGAAACCCCCCTAGTCCACGCTTGTCACAAGCATCAAGGTTTTCGCAATCTTCTCTGATGGCTGCTAGAGGCAGCACTGCGTCATCTAATGGTAATCCCCCTAGTCCACGTAGATTACGCTCATCACAGGTATCACGATTATCGCAATCTACACCGCTAGCTGCTAGAGGAAGTACTGTGTCCTATAATGGAACTCCCCCTAGTCCACATAGGTCACGTTCATCGCAAGCATCAAGATTATCACAATCTTCACTGATGAATACTGTGTCGTGTAATGGAAATCCCCCAAGCCCAAGTAGGTCACTGCCTTCCAATGGAAATACTGGACCATGCAACGGCAATATTTTGCATCCTCCCAGTCCACGTGGGTCACGTACATCAGAATCAACATTGACTGCTAGTTTTAATCCACACTCATCACAAGTTACATTGACAACTAGTTTTCAGCCCCTAAAACCATACGAGTCTGATGAGTCATGCTCATCAGAAGCATTAATACCATCACCACTATTAACATCAACTCCGAACGGAAGCAAAGAGTCACATCATGGAAACGGTTTACATCAATCAAAACAGGACAAACATCTGGTGGAAGACATCAACTCCAATGATATCATGGTGCTTTTAACTTCAAATGTATAATCATAATCTGTCTTATCAGAATGGTGGGGCCTTGTTTATTTAAATTAAAGGCAATCAACAATCAAATTGACAATTTTTCTGAAATCATGCACTGTTGCTTTTAAATCTGAAGTGCATTTCACTAACATTTTGATGTATCGTAAATTCGTTAACCAATCAGAAGTCCAAAACCATTTTAACTCTAAAATATAAATCCTCTGGACGACTTACAATGACTTTGGAATTTACTAATAAGTATTGGACTTTTCAATGTATCATAAATGTTATAAATGCACCCTGATTAGATCCATATCATGAAATGTATTGTGCTAATAAGTGAGTGACAAGTGGCATTAATGATCACAAGTATCATTCGGTAAAATGAAACAAGTATCAACTGTACCGGGAGGTGGGGCAGGGAGGTGGACTCAAGCATACATTGTACATATGCCTGAAGAAAACACCAGACAAGTAACTCAGGATAAGCATTAACCCTAACACTGGACCCTGCTTTTTGGGATCGGAAGTCAAAGAAGATCCGAAAAAGTCAAGGAGAAGAAGAATTTTTGACTTGGCACCTTCGAACCTTTGACCCCTCGCATGCCAAGCACACGATCACGGACCGGTAGCTACACGGGTTATTGCTGCCCGGCCAGCAATTCCGTCCGCATATAACACTTGGGGTGCTTGCGGCATCGCAGACCCTGGGATTCATGCATGCGCTGATTTTTTCATCGTAAGATTTTGTAAGATTTTTGGGGGTTAGGGTTAAGGGTTTCGAAATGTTAGTTTCAAGAAAAGTACTACTATTTTTGTGTGTGATTTTACATAACCTATTCAGGGTAGTTTTTCAATAAAATTGTTAATTGAGTTAAAAGACAAAATTTTACAAAGTTATTACAAGGTCATCAGGGGTCATCTGAGGTCAAATGGGTAAAGAAATATGGATTTCCATGAAACTTGATCAAAATAGAAATTACGATAGGTAATGCACTGATCGCGTACAAATGTGTATATATTAGCATTATCAGTGGATTGGCAAATAATCATTTGATTGTGAAAATGGTTCTGAATATAATTGTAAATAATCAAATATAAATTTTTTTATTTTGTTAGATATATGATTATTAATAATACATCAAGTGCTGGTTTCTTTTTTATTTCAAATTGTGGTTATTTAGAATAACAATTTTAGCTCATAGCTATAATGCAAACTTGCAGTGCCAACTTAAACCATGGCTATGATTATTTATATAATATTGAATGGCTTTGAGTGTGATACAAGAAAATATTGCAAGAGATAGAAAAATATTGCACGAGTCGAAGACGAGTGCAATATTTTTCTATCGAGTCAATATATTCTTGTATCACACTGCAATAAGCCATTCAATATTATTATTATTATTTATATCAGGCTTTTGCTATGTGGTAAAATGAAATTTTAAGCTTGCCTAGCCACCGGGTTAACCAATAACCAATGTGTTTTGTAATGTAAGCTTACCTTTTGACCTGCTTGTTTTCTGCTCTTTACTCCAAAGACAATTTCGGAATAATTATATATAGGTTTATTTGTAGATGTGGATTATATTTCCTAAGTTATCATCATCCAGAATTGCCGCGAATTAAGTTTGTGATTTTACTTGTTTGTACAGTACGAAATCTCCAGTGAGCCGTTACGGTGTCTGAAGTGTATTGTTGTGCTGTTGTATCATGATGCGTGTTGGTGCTGTCAACCTGGTAACGCGCGACGCGTACGCGATACGCGTACAATATTTTAAAAATATTGTATTGCATCCGGTATTTTGCAAATATTGTACAATATACAGTTTTATTGTATCGCTCAAAAGCCTGATATAAATAATAATAGTGAATATTGCTTTTTAGAATTGTATCTTGCTGGTCAAGTAAAATATATGATAGCATCTAGAGACACATTGAAAACAGTGATTCAATCCAGAGTATATCCTACTGCATCCTCAGTTTGTGAGAAAATCATAAAATTACACTTCCTTGCCCGAACTTTTTTGTGACAAAATTATACAATGTTGTCAAAAAGAACTCTAAGAAATTGATGTGTTAGTAAAAAATGTCAAAATTATGCGCAAAACAGTTTTACTTTTTAAAATGGTAAAGACTTGTATGCCTACAAATACTGTATCTGGTGCATGGTATTAATTTGCATCTTTTTGCACCAATGAATCCAAAATGTCTGCATTTAGTGCACCAAAATTCCAAATACTCAAAAAATGCAAGTGGCATTTTGAATGAAATATTTGTATTTGCATGTAGTGGATGCTGTAGAGTTCAAAAAGCATGGCTAGGATCAGGAACATATGCGGGGTGGTAAGCTGCACTCACAAGTATAAAAACATTCCCCAAAATCCCAATTTGTGAGCGTATGATTATTTTCCTTTTTGGTCAAAAAAGTCCAAATTTTGGGCCAAAGGACCATTTTTCACAAAATCGCCACACCTCTAGATAGAAAAAAGGATCCAAATTTTCAATATCCGCACCCCTAAAGAAGCCTGTGTAATGGGCCTGGCTTGCATAAATGTATGTCAGCAGTTGACACTGAGGATAGGAAGTTTTTGCAATCTTTTATTCAATAGACTCAAGACCCTGGGCCTCAAGGAAGAACAGATGATTAACTGTGTTTTCAACTGATTGAGTGTCCCAGGTTAAAGAAGAAATAAAACAAACAAACAAACAAACAAAGATATTATAAATGATCAAATTGGTCTATATATAATTTTTGGGTGTTTCAAGGTGTGATTAGACAAATAATTCCTTTAAGTAGAAAATTATATTTATGTAATATATTTATCAATATATTGTGATATAACTTGTAACTTGTTGACAGCTAAGTGTATTTGAGAACTATGTTATTCTCAAGAAGAGCCATTTTTGTAATATAATGCTTTGTAGAAAAGGGTCACAAGATGTAAATCCCCTAAGATATTTTGGTATAAACAAAAAACTACTTGATCAATTCTCAGTGAATATGGTGAAAAGATAGTGAAAAGGTAGCAAAATAATCTGCTAACATGATGCATAACTAAATATCAGTCTGTGATCCAAACTTTAAGAAGAAAATTGGTCAAATAGTTTTTTTTATTATACCAAAATATCTTTAATAGAGGACTTACATCTTGTGGAGGGTTCAATTGTGCTTGCCTGTATATAACACAACATATACATCAGGGTCTTAAAAATATATATGACTCAAAATCACAATGTGACCTTCTATATTATCAATCAAATCAGTCTGCAATTGTATTTGACAAAACATATTCACAAAAGTTTCCTCTTTGTTATTGTTAAATGTACCAGCCACAAACTTGACAATCAGTTCAATATACTGCACAGATTTCTTTGGGTATTTGTATCACAAGAAAAGGTAACATAGAAATCAGAACATATGGGCCTACAGGGCCTATCTTGTCTAACATAAAATTCTGATTTCATAATTGAATTTCATTATATTTTGAATTATTTTGCAGAACTGTAAAATAAATAAATGCAGATTTAAAGATTTATATTATGTTGTATTGTAGAATACATTAAATTGCAAAACAATATAAAAACAAGTATTTTATGTAGTTGAAATTTTGCCAAACAGCGCCAGTAAACTTTCTGATTATATTTATCCTTGAACTCCAGAAGATTCAGGATTATATATTTTTAATGTACATAAAAGTAGATGTACATAGCATACATTAAAGAAACATATATAACATGATCATTGATTTTTATGTTTGATAATGATACTCTTTTGCATATTAAATCTTCATAACTGATGTTACTATGACATCCAAGAATCAAGAGTGTAATTATGGCATATTAAACTAACCTTTTGAGCAATTGGCCAAATAAAATCTGGGCATGCCTACAAAACACACCTATATGGTCAAGAGATCACAGCATCATTTGCCTCTACAAATCAAGGAGATATTGAATGATCCAAAGTATTTTTGAACTCATAAAGGTAAAAATTACACTAAATATTGGTGTTATTTTGAGTAACTCTGTTCACATTTGAACAAATAAGGGAAAATGTATACAGATTTAGTATGATTTTGCGCAACTGAGTTGTTTCTGGCTAATTTTGTGTCTTTGAAGTGTAAACGTAACTAGTTACGGTGAACTGAAAATTTTGGACCTTTTTCAAAAATAGGTAATTACTTTAACCATTCTTTTTCCAAAAATATATACTTTCCTGAATTTGGCTTTATTACTTTAAAAGATATAGTGAGAATAAATTTCTTGTCAAACAGGATCCTACATTCACCTTAAAGATTCTCTTTGCTTGAATAGGTACTACAAACATTAATTCTATAAATAGTGTGCTTCATGGGACGTACAGGCCTGTCTTTGCACATTGAAACACTGTGTCACATAATGTTGATTTACTACCAAAGAGATTATACCCAAAGAGTTAGAATTGCCCCTTGTATAAAGCCACCATTTTGGTTTGCCGCTCAGGAAGGGAAATTGACCTTTTCGGTAAATCCCATAAGCCTTTGCGAGTACACCTGAGAACTCATCATTTTACGTCACGCCAACTTGCAATGCGTAGTAACGATGTTCGATAAATGATGTGCGCATCGGGGCAGATCGGCGTGACGTAAAATGACGAGTTCTCAGGTGTACTCGCAAAGGCTTGTGGGATTTACCGAAAAGGTCAATTGCGTTTTGTAGCAAGAGCCAAAATCGAACGATAATTTATGTATTTATGCTTGAGGGTTACAAAGGAGTACATACTCAGAAATTAATGTGCAGGTACAACACTTTACATGCATAACTCAAACAACCACACACTTTGAATCAAAGTTTGCTGAGTGGGCGCATGACAAAATCATACGGCGGCACAATATTTGTCCTCAATGAGTGACATGCAAACATGGCAGAGTTGGTATTCTTTAGTTCTACTCATAGTCCACTTCTGCAAATTAACATAAATTGACGGGTAATGGTGAATCCAATGGAAGAGGGCACAAAACACATCGTGGATCAAAAAATGATAGGAGAGGATACCTTGAATAAATGAAAAACTGGAAAGAAAAGAGTAAGGTGTTAGTACCAACTTGATGCAGGGAAATAAGTAAAATTAATACTGAATAGAGGGTATACAGAGGGGGAATAAACAACAACAAATGCACACAGAAGTAGGTAAAGTTTGATAGCCAAAATTTTGCAATTCAAAGACCCACAGAAGTGTTAAACTGCAAAAACAACAGGAATCATGTGAATACAAAAGTGCACTGGAGCAAGTGATGCAAATCACTATGCACATACACAGACACGCTAAACCCCACAACAAATGCAGGCATAAAAATAGGCAAAGTTCAATGGCCAAAAATTACCAATTCCAGAGCCCACAGCAGTGTCAGGTGAGAAATACAAAATGTTATTCATTGGTTACAGGTTAAATACTCCCCACTTTCAATGTGGTGTTTTATGTATTTGGAAAGTCACTTATTGTCTCCTATTCCATAACCATGAAAGTACAAATTTGAAATTTCAACATACAACATCAAGTTACAACATACAATTACACAACATGCAAAGAAAGAACCAATATAAATATTCATAACATTTTAATAAATAGACGGTTCACAGTTCAAACAAGAACTAGTTGGGGTGGGGATGGGTGGGTATGAGTGGGGTAATTCATAATAGGGATGGCGGTCCCAGATAGGTTGTCCCAAGATATGGGTAGTGAACACTACACATAGTAACACACAAACAAACGACTCGTGATGCCAGAAGGTCTTTTTCTTCACATGACCTAAAAATGCCTTCTTAATGGATAGTGATTTTTATCTAGTTTATAACTCAAAAACATGTCTATCAACTTGTTTCAATATTTGTTACAGCAGGTCATGAAGCTACCAGTACTGAATACATGATGAAGTTTCCTTTCACTTTCTATTAATACAAGGTTCCTAACATGAGACAGCTTTATTTGTTCTTGTTACACATACCAATGTGCAGGCTGAATTCTTAACTCATTTTGCACAACAGTAATATTTTGGGAGTAAGTGATGTACTGTATTTGTTCCATTCACCACCCATGCCCTATAAGTGCCCACCCATTGACTTTTCATCTTGAAAAACAATACGTTTCAAAGATCCCACCTGATTAATTCCATTAGTTTAACTTTTCAGTGAAGTTATTACCATTCAGCATGAACAAATTCCAAAAACGCTCCCTAAATATCTCTTAAATCTCAAAATGTGTTTTTTTCATGCCCTTTTGGGCTGTAGTCACCATATATATTGTCAATAACTAAAAAGTCGTGAAAGGTCCCTATCAGTTGGTGGCATCATAACGTGTAAGTTTTATGAAAACAATGAAAATAATAAGCATCCACAAAACAGACTTATTTAATCACCCTGGGTGCTTAATGGAATGAATATGGTAAAGTGTGCTTTCCAAAGATAATTGTGCACCTTAACTCATATACACAAGCACCCAAAGTCAGTATACACATTTGTCAAAGTGTTTACATCATCGATTTCACTGAAGTGAAAACACTATATAAATTTGCCAAATGTGACTCAAATTAATCAAGCATATTGAGGACAAAGTCAGAAACTAAACAAGTGGAAATTTTGACACAAGGAAACAAATATGTTATTGGCAATAATTGGCCATCCATGTTAAAAAGGAAGAATTTCACCAAAATTTAATTACTCTGAACATGCCAAAATTCATAATTTAACTGCAGCACAATATTATCCAATCAAAAGTGAACAATGCTGGGCTGTTGGCTTTAACCAATAAATAGATAATCTTTGGCAAAATTCTTTGACTTTGACAATAACGTGTGTGCCAAAATTAATTTCACCATGGTCAAATATTTGTATTTCTATTTTGTCAAAATCTCTAACATAAAATGTAGTCAATCATGAGCTATTTATTTTTTCTTGATAAATTTATAGCAAATTTTGTTTTTCATATGCACCTTTTGATCCCCATTCTTTTAAAAGTGCAAATAGTTTCAAATTTTCAACAACAAAATAGTTCCAAGTATATTATGCTTTCTACATGTGCCCAAAGTTTGATGTATAGCTTTGCATACAGGCTGAGTCAAAAAGAAGTAAACTCATGTTTGAGGGGCTGTAACTCGAGATCTGTAAGGAATCTGCTAGAAATGAAAATACCACTGGAAAGAGCAAATACTACACGTCTAAATACAAAAAAGAATTGTTGCAATTGCTCACAGCAAACTCAAGTTATACTCATTTGAATACAACCACCCATTTTTGTAACTGCACACGGTTTCACTTCCCAAGTAGGGGCATACCTATTATATGCATTGGTAAGGGGCGATATTCAAATGCAAATAAAGTTCTGTGGCAGGTGTGGTTTCGATCAATAATTCCTACATGTTAAAGGGCTCTTTTCAATATGAATTTTACCTCATTGCACTACCTTATAATAAAACGGGTCAAATGACAACATGGCACCACAATTTACCGCACGGGAGCGCACGTTTCTGTCGACGAAGTATCATGAAACTAAGCGTCCCACTGAAGTTTAGCGTCTTTTTCGTGTCCAATTTCCTATAGCTAACCGGGTTTCATGTAAGGGAGCAGTATATAAGAATGTGAACAAGCTCAATGTGCATGGGACACTAAGGAACAGACTACCGGAAGCTTCAGGCAGACCACGAACTGATAGTGATAGATCACAAGTGAACATTGCTAGAGTTAGACATGCGTTACAGCAAGACTAAAGATCAGCTCAATCCTTTACCCAACATTCCCCAATCAAGCTTCTGCCGGATCGTTCGTAAAGACTTGAATTTGTATCCCTACAAACTATAGTACAGTCATGGACTTTGTTGAATATTAATTAAAAGCAAGAGTTGTCTTTTCAACAATAAATCCTGTTAGCACTTTGCTGATTCGTCGAAATTGAAATGGATGAAAATCAATCAGCCGTGTGCAGCTACAAAAATGGGTAGTTGTATTCAAATGAGTATAACTTTAGTTTGCTGTGAGCAATTGCAACAATTCTTTTATTTATTTAGACGTGTAAAATTCGCTCTTTCCAGTGGTATTTTAATTTTTAGCAGATTCCTTGCGGATCTCGAGTTACAGCCCCTCAAACATGAGTTTACTTCTTTTTGACTCAGCCTGTATGTACTTGGTTGCTACTAGTGTTTTGAATGGAGTTATAATTGGAATCATGTTAAGTATTTACAATTACAATACCTGTAATCTTGTGCAAAATTGGTTGGAACATTTGCTATTTTTAAGGTCCTATGGACATTAATTATGTGCAAAGTGGGAAATGATTCTATTCTGTCACAGATTTTGTGCTTCCTCCCTTCCTCTTCAAGCAATGTTGGGGTAGACATATAGCACAATCATCTACCCTTCCATTCACCACTCAACAATCTTACGATGTAGTGTGTATATGTAAAATGCATAAAGTGTGCCAACATTTTACGTGCATGATTGTGATTGCTTCTCCTATATTATATGATGTCATGAGTAGTGCCCTTTAACATTGCAGTACTAAAACCAGTAGGTGCGATATGCCATTACTTTGCTGCAATAAAACACAAGATATGATTGAGGCTACCTCAATTTCCTACTTTTCTATGTCACTTTCATTTACTAGCATTCGCTCACTTTTATTTGAAGCAGAAAATTCAGTATCAGCACAAGCTGAAAACTTAAGATACAAGTCAAGATGTGAATATGTGGAAAGGGCTAACATCAAGCATCTTTTAAGGGACATCACAAATCTTTTTGGAAACCACTGCCATGCTCTCTGTTGGAAAAAATGATTTGAGAGAATAATAATTTCAAATTAAGTTGCAGGAAAAGAGCTGTGTGACTTTTTCTTCCAAACAATTCGCAGAGTACCTAAGCGCTTTTGCATGCAACATTCGATTAGCTAGCCCGGGCACTAGCTTATAAGATCAGGGCTTGTGTTTTATAGTCTGCAAAAGCAGCAATTTTGAAATAGCAATTTTCAAATTTTTTTGGTCAATGGTCAAAAGCATATTTTAGAGATGTAAGTGAGGTAATGATCTACTCCCTGAAAATCATGCGAGCTGAGGGCGAGGCGTGCAACAGGGGTCCATGGGGCAGAGCCCCTGGTGGGGGTTCACCCCCTCACTCCCTCCTATGACAAATTATCATCATCCAATTCCGGAAATGTAAAAATTAAAAAAAAATTCCTGAAGTCTTACATTTATTTCTGCATATTTTTTTGGGAAAAAATGTACACCATATGAAACACAGGAAAAACATACTAGTTGGCAGATCTGCTAACTGCTCCAACAATTGACAAATGAACATAAATTCGTAAGGGTTCATTGGCCTATCATATTGCCGCTTATTAATGTATGTTTGACACGTTTCCAAACTCAACTGCTAGCCTGTTTTCCTTGAGGACACAAACCTATAATTTCTTAAACTTGACCTTCTTCACACAAACACACAGTTTCATAACAGGGGTTATTCTGTTACTACCAAGTGCAATAAGAAATGTTAATGCTGGATCTCTGCATATCCCTGTTTGTTCTTGTGAAATATCTGAGCTAACATTTGAAATCCCCTGGGCAAATTCAGCAAATTCCGGTAAAGTGTGCTGATGCTTTTGGGTTCACGCCTGTGTGTTGCGGCGCACTGTAAATCACTGCGCTAGTTTTTTTAAACAATTGATATGAATGCACCTACCTGTTTCATCAAGATTTGGGATTGTTCAGTCCATGCTTGCTGGTAAGACATAGCACTTAGTGATTTGCTTAAACCATGGACAGATTCCCTCACATCCATCTGTTAATTAAAAAACACATAACACACATTTAAACAATCATTTTTGGCGTACAAGGCCAAAACAAATATGGTAAGTCGTTTGGGTCACACACACACACCCCTACATAGCCAGATTCCAGTATTATCAATCAAACTAACTTGGCTGCTTTTATAAAAAAGTATTATAAGTTTCAGAAAGCTTTGTTTTCTTCTTTTCACATCTACTCTACCTTTTGGTCAGCTGGTATAAGGTTTCTTGTAGATTGCCTAGCTTTAGTTAATTTCTTATTCCCTGTCATTTGTCTCTGTAACTCCCTTGTACGTTCAGCTTCATTGCGTACTTGGGCCTGCCTTTCCTTATACTGAGCAATCTCTTCACGACATCTGGAAATGATAATAATAAAAAACAAAATTTGAAAAAAGATTTACATCTTGCAAATATGGAGAGTGCATAAAGTATTTATAATATTATTTACTGCAAGGAACTTTACAAGTACTATTTGGATTTTGAATGTACATGTATACTTCATAATCTACATTATGGCATTTGTTACTTATGTTTTCTGAATTATAGGTTATTGAACGCGTATTACTTGTTGGGAGAGATTTTAGACAAAATAATGCATGTGCGCTGATGTTGATGCATCTAATGCACGAGCCCCGAAGGGGGGAGTGCATTAGGCGCATCAACATCAGCGCAAGTGCATTATTTTGTCTAATTTCTCAAGCAACAAGTAATACGCACTCATTAACCTATTTCATACACAAGAAGAAAAATAACATATGAGTTTTGATGTTTTTATTACAAAATAATCATTAAAAGTGTTGGAAAATAGAACCAAATATTAATGCATCAACCCGCCAGAAAAATGAATCAATCCTTTGCGATGCCAGCGTGTGCGAAAGCCCTTCACGTGAGTACGCAGAGTGCATTAGACACAATCAATGCATGGTTTGCATTTTTCTAACGCTTGTCTCCGATTGGTTCTCGCTATCAAAGAGTGTATGAAAGTAGAATAATGATGAAGGCTAACTGTTTTTTGTTTATATATTATGATGTTGGAAAAAGAAATAAAGTTTAACACAGTGCAACAAGTTAAACTCAATTTACCCTTGCTGAGAAATGGACCAATCCATGTTATTGTTTACCGGGTCAGATGTCAATCATTGTCATGCAGATAAATTTGTATTGTTTGGCTCGACCGGGAACCAATGGGATTTACCGCCAGCGGGTTTCGAGGCGTGATTAGGTGGTGGTTTATTCACTGTTGGTTTTGTATTGGACACGACAACAACAAAAATCTTCCCACCCACCGCGCCCTGAGTGGACATGTGAGAAGGAAGTAAAATATAATTATGTGTGACAGTAATGAGATAATGACCTGTATAAATACAGATATATTTTATCTACTACATGGTAGTGTGTTAAATAATAGCTAATTAAAGCATTTAACTGTCTGTAAGTTTAAAAGAAAATCAAGAATTATGGTCCCTGTAGATAAGGAGGAGGAATAAAGAGTTGACGCCGATCATTAAAATTACATGTGACTTGCAATTAATTTCCCTTTCTCAGATCTTCATAGTTACAATGTACACTGTTTAATTAGATCATGTGTTCAATATGTTGCTACATAAAATTTATATAATTGTTCTGTATCAAACTTTTTTAGAATGATAGTTCAAGAGGGAAAGTAAGTCGTCAAAATTATATAGGCCTATATGTACAGGAATTGACAATCGTATTGTTACATGCAGGCACAGGTCCGGTGTCATCAAAAACAGTAAAGTAGTCTTTTATAAGGTCAAAGACTTCACACAGTAAGCAAAAGAAAATAATGCTGGGTTTTGAATGATCTTTTCTGTATTTATTTATTATGATATATGTATATGTCATAGAATGCTAACATTAAGACTTGATCCCTTGTAACTTCAGGTAGATCACCTGTTGAAGAGTCTCAGGAATTCCACTTGGGAGCGTGGGATCTGTATGCACCAGTACCATAATTTATTGTTGAGTTTCCAGCCATGATATTTGATGAATGATCCACGGGTTCGGGGTCAAACGCTCAGAATTTAGCCTCGGTGGCGGCCACCAGAGTGCAAGTTTGGATCACATTTGGTTTTGCTAAAGCGAGATTTTCTGCGCGCTTTGGTCGTTGTTTCGCTAGAGTCTTGGGTTGGGTAATTAAGCTCGATTAGAGAATCTCCTATTATATATTTGGCTATAATACTGGCTGAGAATTTGTTTGTTTGTTTGTTTGTTTATTTGTTGTAGGTACTGGTGGGGTCTTAAACAAAAGTCAATAAATGGTTGTCGTGTCTGATTGCCAACATGCATGCAAATTTTGCGTCCGAGTGTTTTCAATTTCTCTGTCTTGGGGTAATCCTTAATTCATTTTTTCTTTCTAATCTCTATCCCCTTTTCTTTGTTCATTTTTAAAAGGCTGCCTGCATATCACTTCAGAGGTTGCCATATATTATCTCCTGTATTAACTTTGCCATGCAACAGTACTGGGAGTTGCCAGCACCTGTTAGGCATCATACAATAGAGTCCCTGCAATTTCAAGGCTTTAGAAAAATCCTTTTATCACACATGACCTGATCAGGCTTTGGTATTTATATAAAACATTCCTGCTGATTTTTCAACTTAAACTGAATCATTTTAAATAGAAGTTCAAAGTTAGTGAACAACTAAATATCTATTCAGCATAGTAAATACTGAAAAAGCACCTTACATGTTACAAGTTATTTAGGTTTGATTAATCATGTGCTTACTTTTGTTGTCACAAGAACCTGATTTCAAGGCCACATACTTGTATAAGGTAACAAGCTTTCACTCTGCAACACAATAGTCTCTTTGCTAATGGTTTAGTTCAACTACTCCCATTAACATACATAGTTCAAAAATTGACCCCAAGATGTAAATGATGAGTTTTTGTACCCAATGAGGTCATTATGTGTACTTGCATATTGGGGATAAAGAACCACATCTTGGTAGATGGGAATGTCAACATGACACTCTCTCTCTCTATATATATATATATATTTCGGCGGTTTTTTTCTACCTGGGTAAATCATTCAGTGTTCAGATACTGTTTGCCTATGGTAACCACTGCAGGGTGTACAACTAGACTAGAGCTACTTTGATTGGAACTGGCTATGAGATCTTTGTCAACTGCTGCTTCTGCCCAACGATACAAATGCATTAATGTAGAGGGAGCGAATAAATCTGATAATGTTTGCCTCCATCTTACATCTGGGCCTCTCGCACCAGAGTTTTTAAAAAAAACTTTACCACTGTGCCACACTGCTCTTATATCACCATGTTCAACTGTTCCATTCTCTTACCTAGCTTGGTCTTTTTCATTTAAACCAGGTGAACCAGCAGCAGCTTCATGGAACTTTGCTGATGCAGATAGATTCAGCTCCAAACAAACATCAGCAGCACTAGAAAACATAAGAAAATATTAAACTGCAATTAATATACAAGGGTCAAATTTGTCTCAAAATGTCATGCATGATGGTCAGATGCTTATATCATCCTTTTCTGGTTACCATGGTTACTGTCATCTGTTGTGCTTCTGCTAGTTACACGAAGTTAGTCAAAAGCAGTTTAATTTGAACATGGTGGAGTGGGTAACACATTAGCTGTCTCAAACAAAACCACCCATAGGGCTTTATGTTTATTATTTGAATTTGTTGTGTGTGTGTTCCCATTTTTCACCTCGGTGATGTTGTTTTATATTCAGTTTAGAAACCTGTGATACATATTTGAGTCAAAATGCTAAAAACAATTGCTTGTGTTAGTATGTGCATTGGAGCAAAAGTTTGTAAAACTTTAGAAAAGTATCCCAATATTGAATCACATGTTGCAGAGTTGGATCTCTAGTGTTTCAATCTACAAAGTACACACCGGTAGTAGGAAGAGTTGTTAAGCTGTATCTTATTGCCAAAGAATTAAAAGATTACAAGAAAATTGATGCTCCTTCAAAAAACTATAACTTAACCTAAATAGCATTAACTTAGTATGAGAAGTCATGCTTAAATGGGCACACACAGGAACAAAAATACTGAAAAGATCAACTGATAAAGTAAAGAGACTTGGTTCAGTTCAAATGTAACATAGTCATGTTGAGCAACTTTTCCATTACTTTTCATTACTTTTTGCCCTTAATTGTATAACTATTAGCAATAGCCTGTGAATTCAGAAAGAATATTACAAGAAACAGAAAATAACGATTGAATTTTACAGTTAAGACCACAAATGCAAAAGAATGGAGTAATGAGGTGATTTCTAGCTTACATCAATCTGTATGTGTTCCCTGCTATGTTTGTATTCAGCATATCTCTGGCAATAACCTCCCCTAGATTGAGAGCTGGGAATACCAGATGACTGAAGCCAATACTACGCAGTTCTCTTACAAACATTTCAAGGTAGTATAAGGACAGAGTCTGTAACATAAAAATCAATAATAAAAGAATGTAAATATCATTAGTCGTGTTCCAATTTAGTCTACACAAATCCATGTGCACATACACACACCCCTGTACCGCCTAATCAGGGACATTTTGAATATCATTTTTTCAAAATAGTTTTTGTTTGATATATATGGGACTTCCACATCCCCCACTAGAGATTCCTGTTTGAAAAAAAGTCAAATTTTGGCATATTTAGAAGGAGGAGGGTTACGCTGTTAAAGTGGTGAGAACCGGGGACAACCTCAGTTGTTATAAAGTCCTCATTTGATGTGAAAATGTCCCCCATGTGTGCAAAAATCAGGCACATTCCCACATCCCCTGCCCACACATAACATGCACCACACACAAAGCCCCCAAAGTAATTTTGGAAATTTCACACCTATAAAAAAATACTGTGTATGGGCCTGCCTCGAATGGATGTACATGCAAAACATGGGCAAATGTGACTGTTGCTCGTGCAAAGAGTCAACCAGTCAAATATAGTTGCGTATACGTATATTACTCACATCAAACATCTATATACCTAATTTACAACACTTACCGGTTTTAGAATAGTGCCACTGTTAATGCCTTCTCCTGTGTTGTCTTCTTTAAAAGCTTCTCTTATCTACATTAAGAGGGTAATTATTACATTGTTAATAAAAATTCCTTTAAAAAGGAACAGGGCGAGCAAATGAGGAAGTGTCAAGATAAAGGTGTAGTAATTTTATTGTTTGAACTGTTTCTATAATTCGCATCGATCATAATGATCTTGCAATGAGACTGTACAGTGTATGGACGGTTTTTATAATACACACAATTATTTCTTTGCATTGTATTATTTTTATCAATAATCAATGAACCAATATGACTGACTCGAAAGTGCTCATTAATATTCAATAACATTTTTATTTAATAGAATAGTGGTTTCAAACTTGGTCAAAGTGTTCCTAATGACTTCCAGATAATTAATTAGTTAGCTGCTCTACTTTGCATAATTAATTTTTCCATTTAAAAGCTTACAGGGTAGTATTTGCACTTATTGAGAACATTTCATTAGTTTCCGCTGAATGTTATATGCTATAATAATGCGCATAATTATGCCCCCATCATCATGATTAATGTTTACATGATAGGCATACGTCTGTTTTACATGTCAATGTCGTTCATGGTTATTCGTTAAAAAAGCGAAAATAATTGCACCTAGGCCTAGATAAAAACATTTCTTCTTTATCGATGAATGAAGAAATGAAAAAAATTATCGAAGAAATGAAAAAAAACCAAAAACAAACAAACAATCTTATTAGAGATGAATTCAAAAGTTCAAAACATTACATGATGTTCCGAAAGTCATAACAGAAGAAGATCAAAAGAAGTTCAAAACATTACATGATGTTCCGAAAGTCATAACAGAAGAAGATCAAAAGAAGGTTGATTAATACGGTTGTGGTTATGCCAATAATGGCCCAGAACCACCTTAAGATCTACGCATGACAACATCATAAACTTTTTTTTATTGTCATTGCATGCTGTAGGCCTATTTAACTATTCTACTGCTAGCAACATTTGGCATTTATTGAACATTGACTTCAACGTGTACAGCTGTATACCACCACACCATGTTCAACCAAGTTAGCAGATAAAGGGCAACCAGTTATTGACTTTTCTCCTGGTAAATTGGTCAATAAGCAAACATTCTTGGTCTGAGCAATCCGACAGCCTCGCCTCATGTTGACATAAATTAATTGACTGTAGTATCATGAACAGATTCTATACGCTATAGCAGAACAACAAGCACATACAGGCAAGTATTTTACCAGTATCAATAAAACTATAATGAGGCTATTAATGTAGCCCAACTGTACGCATAATCTGGCAATACCGCTAAATCTTAAAGAAATGAAAAATATCTGTTGCAATTTTTTCGGATTTGCATAAAAGTAATTCTAGTTCATCCAAGTTGTAAAACAATTATTTCTTTTAATACAAACACATTCCTTGGTAAGACAACTTTATAGCGCTGTTTGAATATCAACATGAAGTAGTAATGACAAATTTAAATGTACACTATCGCCTCTGTAGTTTCCTGATTACATAGACAGCACGATTATTTTATTTTTATTCTGCAACGCTGTGAGGAAATAAGTAAGCCAAAACCCATCGCAATAAGGACGAAAAATGCTTTGCATTTTTCGCCCAAAAAGTACATTACATATTGCAAAAAATAAGGAACATAAGAAATAACAGTTTTATATTGGATTTGATTTGCTCCAATCAGGCCAAAGGCAGTAATTGTGAAATTGGGACACAGGTAAACATAGGGAGCAAACAAATAATAAACACATAAGAAATTTGGCATTATAAAAACTCCTAACTTCACAACCAAGTATGTTCTGTGTGCAAATATCATAAAATATCAATAAAACAATCCCAGGGAGCACTTTTTAATCACTAATCAGGGTTGAAATTTAGGATCTTTTGTACCTGTTCTGAAAAAATGTTTGAAGTCCCATTTATCATTTATTAGAAACATTATTTATAACAGTTTTGTTTATTATTTTACTCCTTTCTACTTCATATTTGATGTTGTTCACTATCAGGACTTTGTAGGTGATTAGATTTTCTCTATGCTATTCAATAGAGGCCGTCAGCCTTTCGCCATCTTGTGGGTACAATTGATACGTGTGTTCATGCGTCGGACACTACGCGCAGGGCGCAGCTTGCCACGCAGCTGTTATCACGCATCACCACGCATGGAGATCGAACGACCATCGCAGTGTGTACCCACAAGATGGCGGCATATGACGTCACGCTGACGGCCTCTCTACCTCCATCTATTTCACATCTTGCATGCACAATTTTCACAAAATATGTTTCTACCACATTTATTTCAATACTTCACATATAAAAAGAAAGACAAATGCACAAGGGAAACTCAAGTGCATATCTGATTGCAATAGTTCCATGATAAACCAGAGATAAGAAACATTGAAAGCACAGATTATACAATCATTATGTTGAAAGATAGGGCACATCTGCACAAGTCCAAGCACTACTAACATTCATAAACATTGAAATATCAGAGGTGCACAATTGGAGGTATTGTTCTGAAAGAACTGAACTTTGGAGTAAGGATCCCATGTCTATTCCATTCATTTATTGCAAAGTAACAGAAAAAATTAACACAACTGATGAGTCTGAATGTATTGATGTGATCACTGCTACAAGCAAGCAGATAGTCAAGCCTGGCATTTAATTGTGATTTAGAGGTTAATGACTGCACATCAGTTGTTTTGAGGGTATTGTGAAATATCTAAACATTGTGCTTTGGAACCAAGGAATATCCCGAGGGGTGCAGCTGGAGTCATTAACCTCAGTCATAACCATCACTTTTCACTTTTGCAATTTAATTTACGTCAAATTTTCTTCTTTTAGATTTGAAAACAAAACAATTTTAACTGTATCTTTCATTTTCCCTGTAAAAAATCGAATAGCCGAGTAAGGAAATACTGCTGGTGACCAATCACACTAGCACACAATCATGCGATGTCCAAATACAGCAGCCAGCATCTGCGTAAATTGTTCGAATGCATAAAACATCACTCAATGCGGTTATTGTAAAGCCTACTTTTAGCTACATCATGAGATGCGGTCGTTATACTTTTTTAATAACCTACATTTGCGCCCACACATTTAAAAGTTATTATCTGTGATTGGATTAAACACATTGCGTATATTTATGAGGTTATGAATTTGGATCAATCAATAGGAGAATGAGAGATGTGATTTGAGCAAAAACATATTAATGAATACAATTATCAATCAGCAAGTGGGTGTGCACTATTTTCACCACCAATTTCCTAGTGCCTGATCTACTTGGTACTTTTGTGCAATATAACAATCAGCTTTGATCTTCTTTGCCATGTTTAAATAATTATACCAATCAATCTTCATATCTTTCTTCTTTTTTTTTCAGTTAAAAGTGCATAACTGGATAGACAGCCTTATCTTCTACTTTATGCCATCACAGTTGAGATTTGGGCATTTGAGAGCATTTTTTTTTCTCATAAACTCAGGAAAGCTTTTAAACCTGAGATGTTTCATTTTAAATGAAGTGGTAGTCTCATCCTTCTGGTGGTGTACCACACAAACTGTATCTATAAAGACAATTAAAAAAAAGAGGAGGGGATAATTTGGCAGGCTCCCCCCTCTCTCCTGGTGGTTTACCACCCAAACAATAAGCACTAGGCAATTGTGACACTCATTTTATGCTTCTAATAGTTAAACTGCTGGATCAATTTAACTCAACCTGATAATCAGATTGCTCTGGTGATATATTTCTGATAGGCCTCTATGTAAGGTAGAAAACACAAAACGAAAATACCAGACCACCTATTTATATAATAGTATAACTTGACAAACTTCTTGTTCAATTGCTTCAAAAAGAAATTTTACCACAAAAATAGTCACTATATTAAATAACCATAATATAATAATGCTTTATTGATGTAAATTATAAATTATATCTTGATTCTACAAGATTCCTTTTGAATTTTTATATTAATTTTAAATATCTACTATTTGAACAATGTTGGACATTTGGCATGCAAAGGATCAGCCATAACTGTCTCATTAAATTTTATGGGGTCATTCTCTTTGCAAGAATATGGGTCATACTAAAGGGAGCGCTCAGATTCTGAAATTTTGGTTGACTTGTGACCACAATAAGTCAATAAGCAGCATAGTCAACACTATAATAAAAGTCAAAAATAAAAAACAATTCTGTCAATCAAACACCGTTCATAATTGGTTAGTATCAAGTAACTAGGACAGTTCCTTTGTTACGAGGTACTAACCAAGCATGGGCCGTGTGGAATTTAAATGACAGAATCATCAAACGCAAACTAGCTTGCTTTTTTTGTTCGTTTTTTTTTCCGATTTGTATTACAGCACTACTATAGCTCCTACCTCATCGGGCACATCATAATTGGCCCATTCTTCAGGGTTAGCAGGTACTGCATCCGATGGTCCTTTCCTCTTAGGTTTATCTCTAGGTGTCTCTTGTTCTTTACCTCCTTTATCTTTACCACCTGCTTTCTTGCCTTTATCTGTGCCACCTTTACTGTTGTTCAAATCTCCTGCAGCTGCTGCAGCTTTGGCTAACTCCTTTGCAACAATGCCACCAGAAGGAAGGCAAACCTATAATGATAATAAGAAGTGTTGTATAATTTATATCCATTTGCTGATATGTTAACCCTAACCCAACCTGTGGTTTTTTTGCTATCGGAAGGGAAAGAAGAGAAGGTAAAGAAAAAAGTCACTTGGTACCCCCGGGATTCGAACCTCGGTCCCCTCGCATGCCACGAAGAAGATCACTGACCTGTAGCCACGGAGGTTACACTGACCTGGGCAGTGATTCCTTGGGTATATATGACTTAGGCTGATTGCATCATCAAGTCACGTGGAATGCATGCACGCACAGTGGTTTTAATAGTGAGCTTTAGTGCGACTCAGTTCTGTTAGGGTTAATGCATCTAAAGCATTTTTTCAACAAGCACAAATACAAAGTTATTAACTTAGTTTTATACACAACAAAGAAAAAAAGTAAAATCAGAGTCATCACAATCTTTCCATTCAAATAAATAGTTGTATGTTAAGAACTCAACAGCTTAGCAATGGTACTAAGTAACATACATTTTAGTAAGCAATTTTCTTATATTTGTTGGCAGTTTTCACATCATGCTTCCAAACTCTGTTATTTGTAAGGCTGATTGGTTCAGTTTGAACTCATTTCCTATCTCCTCTAATCATAAATATTACGATTGCTATCAAGTTTGTACTAACCTGCCAGATTCTTTGTAAGAAGCCCCAAGCCATCATGCAATAGCTGTTATGTGCTAGAGAGCCTCTCCCAGCCATCATAGCAAGCATCACATGCACACGGACCAAGTGCTCTAGCTGGCGAACGCTTGTCAATTCCGCAGCCGTCAAATTGATATTAGACACTGACAACCCAATGATGGATTCCTTTTTGACTGGAATGATATCCTTGGTAGGATCATTTTCTTGGATGCTGTTGGATTTGGTTTCTGTAGGTGCGGGTGTGGCCGGTGCTGACTGTTGATGCTGGTCAGCAGCTCTGTTGGCTGATTTCCTGCCACGCCTTCTACGAGAAGATTTTGCTGAACCTGTTATTATAAAAAATAACATTTAAGTAATGATATACATGATGAGTATTCTATGATCAATTTATTTGATAAATACTAGCAGCAGATGTCAATCTTATCTGCGCAAATCCTTCATATCTTTTATTTCATTAAAATACAAACAATATACTAAACATATCCATTTGAATGAGGAGATGCTCAAAAGGCCAAGAGGTCTGAATCATGCACATGAGTAAGTTAATCAGTATAATAATACTTGGCAAATGAATATTAGGACTAGAGTTTAGAGCTAGGTGAGGATTAGGGTTATGGTAAGCATAATACATTGTGTCCCTAAAAGAACTATCATCAGAAAGTTTAATTGTTGGGTATTTTAATTCCTGAATCAAATAAAACTAAAGAGCTGATGTGGTTGAGGAATAAAACAACCCCATTCTAAGAATATAAGAATTTTATGAAAATATCTCATTTTCAAACCGTTCCAAAGATTTAAATATCAACCAATGATCTATATCTGTATCAATTATTGCGCACAAGGCATCTATTGACATTGGTGCTGTCAATTGTCAAATATCAAAAGGTATGTGATAGCTGTTTTATTCCTCAACCACATAACTATCAGTTCTGTTTGGTTCAGGCATTAAGATACCTAAATTTGTGTATTGTTAGTACTAATGAGTAACACTACAACCATAATTATAGAGATGTCTGCTTACCTTCAATTTTGACCCTTGTGTGTATCTTCATTTTGAGCAGTATATCCACAGCCCATTCTAACTGATCCATACAATCTTGCAATGGAAATTCATTCAGATACAGCCATTCACTGAACTCTATCAGATATTCCACTTTTTGCCAGTCACTTGCACTTGACTGAAATAAAATAAGCAAGAATACACCATCAAAATTATGTTTGACTTTCAAGAGAAAAAATACTTGTTTCTACAGAAACGAGGGAAAGAGTTTAATAAGAACGATCATTCATGTGACAATTGCTTTTTGAAGAAAAATAAAACATGTCTCACACTGAATTTATTAAATTTATTGAATTTGTAACCTCCAGCTTACAATAGAACCTGTCAGTGCGTACCCAAGTTCGAGAATTCGTTATTTTGCCTATAGTAAACCAATTTCTTATGCAAATGTTGCTTGCTGATATAAAAATAATACAGTTTAACGGCCACTATCCATTGTATCCTACCTGTAATGCCGCTATAGCATTTTGATAAGATGCAAGCTGTTCTAGTTGGTCCTGTGAACACATAGCTACCTTGTGCCACATCAAAGACAAGTAATCTTCACTTTCATCCTGTCAACAAGAACATACAGTTAGCATTCTTCAAAATCAGAGGTTATTTTAATATGTTGCTTACCTACCCCACTAAATTACCAAGTAGCACAATAGGTTAATTTGATTATGGTTAGCTCTGAATGATTATTTCATACAACATTGTAAATAAGTTTGTGTTACTATTCCACTGTCAATTACTTGAGTTCATAAGTGATCCATGATTTCTGAATTTGACAGTCTTATTTGCACTTAAGAATAACACACAGTTATCCTATTTTCATGCTAAATGACAGATTATGTCTTTATTAGTATGAGCTCATATTTGTAATTTACACGGTTGTTATTGATTCTTGATTCAGAAATGCAAATATCTGATTTTCACTGAATTTTAGCAGCATTCTGTTTTAGCAAATTACTAATTGTCGCTTTAAAGAAATCTCATGTTGCCTCATTTTGTGACATATCACATGAACAAAAGCTTTCCTCTATTCCATGTTTCTTTTGCATGTTTTAGATTTTGCCTGGATACTCTTACAGCAAGTTAGCATAAATATAGGTAAAGTTTGGGAGCAAACCTATGGTCAGGGTTGGACAACAAGGCAGGTGCAATATTTGTAACATTTCTAATCATTCACAGCCTCTTAACATCACTCATGGGAAGATGGGAAGGACACAGAGTTTAATTTGGAAATATTTAGGTTCACTAAAGCTATAATACTGTTACAGAAATGGATAGATTGCATACTAGGACACACACAAAAAGCACTACTGGTATATTCAAAAAAAAAAGTGCTTCACTGTTGTTCTAAAGTAACACTTCTGGCTGGCACACCTATTACATACATTTTTAAATTTCACCTTGGTTTTCAAATATATCATTTGTGACACGATCTGTTCCAAGGGGGCCAAAGGAGGCATTTTTGAAAATTGAGTTACTGTAATTATTACATTATATATACAATCTAGGCTATCATTTACTGAAAACACCAAAGGTGTAGCATACTTGGTTCTAAAGTTATGAAGTTTTTTGATGTCTATTTTCTTATGTATTTTATTGTTTTTTACTCCATATTTTTACCTTTATCTCAGTTTCAAATTTGCCGCCATGGACCAGATCGTGTCACATTTACGAATATCATGAATGGGTTGAAATCTCAGGGTTGCCCGAATTGTATTTATTAGTAATCACTTGACAATTTACTTATGCTGCAGAAAATACTTGCGGAACAATTTTTGCATTTGAAAATATTATACAAAGCATTTAGAGCAAATAAAGGAAGAAGGTGGGCACAAACTAACAAATGCAATTTTGGTTAACATACATAAAATCAACTTCCAAATTTTACTTATTGTAGGTATAATCACTAAGCATGGCATTTTTGTGTCTATACATGATATACACAAAAGTAAAGAACACCACTTTTATGTTTCTGAAGGTTAACAAACTTAACTATTTCAGGACAACAAACTTTTACAGTCAGCCATGCCAAGCCATATTGTAAATGTGAAGTGGCAGTGTTGTCTCATAATAATTTGTCAAATTTTTAACTTAACTAATTATCAGATCTGTGTTGGCACTGCAGCTTGTTTACCAGCTGAAAATACCAGCTCTGATAAAATATTGGGAGCATGAAATCCCCTAAGAAATTCATTTACACATAACCATGCTTGGAAATCACACTGTTGCTCATTATACTCAAAATACAAAGGAAAATGCAATTTCTTTTTAACCATCTTACCTCAATAAGTTTTTCAAAGTCCGTAAGTTTGCACTGGTGTAATAACCAATAACATGATAAATGACAACTTTTGTCAGTGGTTTAGTGTTAAAGGGTATGGGGTCACATTCTCCCATCAACTGCATACATAATTGAGAAATTCCCTTCTTCAATCCAATCACATTTCAGCAATTGTTCAAACAGTAATTACATTTGGTGGACCTACTCATAATTCATCAAATGTGGATTGATAAATGCGGACAGAATTGTAAAATCCTCAATATTATACTAATTTTCAACTTTCAGAACAATATTTCTGGAAGACAATTGTTCTAAAAAATTAAAATGAAAAGTTGCAATCTATTGATTTAAACTTCTACACTTTTTACCAGTCTACTTCACTGATATGTAAAAAATCCAGCTTACTTGAAGACAGCAACAAAATCAAATTTCTTCATGTCTGATGTCACCTGTCAATCAAACTCCCTAAGACCCATGATTGGTTGGCATAGGGTAAACAAGAAAAGAAATGTTGCCAAAATTCCATGGTTACACTTGGGTAACCAATCATAGATCGTTCAGAGTTTGGATTGACAAGTGACCTCAGTCGTGAATCTGGGTTCTTTGCATCTTCACCTTTGTGTACAAAGTTTTAAGCATTTTCAGTTTGCACCAATCCACATGTATTCAGTATTCAAAATGCACCTTAATGACTAATGACTAGGTAATTAATTTAACAGGTTATTTACCTTGAATTTAGCAATATCTACATGAACATCCCTGCCCAATTTAGCTTTGACCATCAGTCGATGCTTGAAAATCAACCTAAAATAATGGAAAAGAAAACGTGTCAATAGATTAAAGTTAAAGGGACATGATCTGATTGGAGAGGTTGTAATTATGACAAATATAAACCCCACTGGGAACCTGTGCAAACTATGCTTAATTCCGTTTAAAACCTGAAATGTTTGTTACATGTCATTATGGTCCACTTAATGCTGACACTTAAAATCCTTGACAAAGCCTGTGATAGTATCACAGTAAATGCTTGAATCAGTACCAGATATGTGGGCCTCATAACAGCACAAATTGATACTGAATAGAATCAGAAAAGCGAGCGTAGGTGCAACACAAACCGCGTCAGACATAGTGGGTTTATATGCAGTACTTGCCAAAAACGGGACATGTAAGCCTATGTACTTTTTGTGCACAGAACAATAAAAGGTCAAACAATTCTCACCTATTTTCTAGGTACTGATTAAACCATGAGAGTAGAAATTTAATATGAGAGTGTTCTGGGGAAAAATGCCTCTTGTTGGGACCAGGGCATGAATCCCACTGAAGCTATGCTGGAAACTTATAAAAAGACATATGAAGAGATTAGTTTCAAAACCCCTTACACATCCACTTTAGCAATTTTGAGAAAACATCAATAAATCATCAAAAAAAGTACTGATATATGAGGGTTTTCAACAAAAGCAGTTTATGGCGGGATGCTCATCCTATCCAAGCATCCCGCCAAAAACTGATTTTGTTGAAAACCCTCATATATCAGTACTTTTTTTGATGTTTTCTCAAAATTGCTTAAGTGGATGTAAGGGATTTTGAACCTAAACCCTTCATATATTCTTCAGTAAAACTACAGAATGCTATGAAAATTCTTCATTTGTTTTCATTTGCAATCATGGGATGATAACCCCTCCCATTGCCCAGTCTACTTCCACCCTTTGTAGTGCTGCCTTTGGATATATGTATCAAAATTATAATTTGCTGCTGACCTTTTTCAAGCTTTTGATAACAAAAGGTGATGAGCATGAGGTAACTTGAAATAATTTACCCAGCAACTGTCACTTCCCTATCTCCAGTGGCGGCACCAGGAACTGATTTGGGGGTTTTGCCTCAAAAGTGGGGGGGGGGGGGGGAAGAAAAATAGTGGGGTGGGGAAATGCCCCCTTGCCACTGCCAATCTCTCACAAGTCATTGTCATACTTACAGTCTGTGTTTGGTACGAGGCATATCCGTGATGGATTTATCCATAGCAGCAAGTGCTTCTTCCCACTCATTCTGGCAATTAAAGAAATACAATGTCAATCAACCATTAATCAACTTTACTCCTTTGCTTGCTGGAATTATTTGCTCACACACTAAAAACCAAATCAATGATTCTATCAATTTCCTACCTGGTCTGCATAAGCTTGGAATAGCACTCCATACATAGCTGCTCTCAATGTCAAATCATCTTCTGGGTCAGATAATATCTGTGCAATGGGTGAAGTTGCCGATACCATACCAGTGCTACCTGTAGGGCTAGAACTACTTGTTGAGGACTTAGAAGGATTACTTTCTGTTGAAGCTTGGGATCCTGAGCCTGGAGGTGAGCCAGATTTGTTCTGTAATAAATGAAATGAATGTGGAATATATCATAAAATATCAAATATACCACACTGTGCTGGTTTTTGATCAGGAAATTAAAATATCAACAGTGGTACAACTTCAGCACACCACACTGGAGGTAGACTCTGAACATTTTATTTTTATAGATGAAATAAAATAGAATCTATTCTCTTTCTATATTTAAGAAAATAGAGAAGAGAGAAGAAATTTGTTTATGCAGGCACGTATACAGAACTTTAGAAACGGGGGGGGGGGGGATCATGAAATGTCTAAATATAACATATTGAAGCTTAAATGGTAAAATATGGTTTAAAATGGAACACATTTGTGTGAAGCAGGCCTAATGTCAAAAAATGGTCAAATATGGCAAACAGGCTTTTCTTTTTCTCCAATTTCTCTTCTCTTTTTTTTGAAACCATGGGCTACTGTTATGAATGGATCTAATTTACATCTAATTTCCTGAATTTACATGAATATATTCAGGATTGGAAATACAAATACTTGATAAAAAATTAAACATTTAATTTTTTTAGCCCAAAAAAATGAGGAATGTGAAACCAAAGGAAAGCCGATAAATGTTTAATAATCCTCTTTAAATAAATTATGTACATTTTTTTGACTCACATTACATAAGTCAACTGGTAATTGTACTCTAAATCATATGTATTACCCAACTCAGACCTCACATACTTGATCTCAGAACTCTGAACTCTCAAAAAAGTTAACCCATATATACATTAAACTACAGTCTAGACAAAATGGGTGCCACTTTCAATGTAAATATCAGTAATAGCTTTTGCATACACCAATTCAATGGGTCTCTTTAAACCTGGGGCACTCAATAGCCTCAATATAAAGGATTTGTTTGTCCCAATAATTACTGCAATTAATGGATTGAATTTTGGTATTTATCCAGGGAAGTAATATAAGTAAGGTTTTGATGTTGTTACCTGAAAGCAACAATTTAGTTTCATGTATCTTTTAAAGCTGTCTGACCATACTGAAATTAATGCAACTAAAAGCTACTAAACTAAAAACTGCATAAATGGAAAGATTTTTATAGACCAAAACAACTTGTTTAATAAAAAAGAATGAAAACTTTGAATATAATACTAGTCTATGTATGATTGAATGAATGCTAAAACAAATGGCTACACTGTTATCTGTAATATAGCAACCAAATTAAAATGTTCAAAGGAAGTAAACAAGCAAATAAAGCAAGTAAGTAGATAATAAACAAAAACATAAACATTATGTTCAACTATGAGTGTCACAGGCCTATACCACTCAAGTCAGGCAAGTTCAGACTTGTCTACTTGGGGAATCCCGAAAAAGAGTTTGGGGGCAAAAGTTTAGCTGGTTTCTACAAATATGTCAAAGTTAACCACTGAAGAAAATCTGACTTGAATAAAAGTGCAGTGTGTGGAATGTGTCATTCTGACCTCCAAAATACAATGGAGATTTCCTTGTGTAAGTGGTTTTAGGTATTAGAATTGTCAAGAAACACATTATTCAAGCTACAAGGTGAGAAGAAGAAGGTAAGATGCTTGTGTTCAGCATAGATGAAAATAATTCATCTATAACTTTCTCCAAATTATTGATTTTCATTTTATTGATATTAAGTTATTTCAGTAATGTTAGGTGTGTGAGTAAATTCCACTTTGAGTTATGATCAACATGGTATTTGGGACTTTTTCTGGGTAGTGAAAGTTCAAGCATTCATCTGTTGGTAACTACATAAAAATATGTATACAAATAATACAAGTACTGGGGCAGGGATATTCAATTTCTGTGATGGTTTATGATTCAATGTTCAGGTAGGCTGGGTCTATTCATCTAATTTCAGGTAAGCTTAAAGCATGTTGCTGTTATATTATCCAGGCCTATGATTTAGTTGTAGCATAGTTGGGATGGGACTTATAACACAGGGGAGGGGTGGCGGATCAAACAAAAAAGCAAGAAAATGGATCATTTTTCATGGTCAGGAAATAGGGTATCCAAAACGGCAATAAATTCAATAAGTTTACTTTACATCTCTTTTAATTTAAATACTTGCTTTTAGGTTATCAGAACAAAATCAAGAGGTATATCTGAATAATACTTAATATGGTGTTAAAATTGCTAACAAAATAACTTACACCAAGAAGAATAAAAAAAGAAAAGAAAAAAAAAAGAAGTGATTTATAGTGCGCTACGCTGAGCACAACGCCTAGACGTTGATCCACAAGCCTCAGCACACTTTACAGGTTGTCGCTGACCACTACGGCCCCACATCATTCCATAAACCATTTAACAACAACTCAGGGACTTTGCAGCTTCAAGAGCGCACATCCTAGACAATCCGCAAATAACCTTTGCAACCAGGATCAGCTACCCGAGTACAACCACGATATGCATATTGCGGAAATAAATAAATAAATAAATTAAATTCTTTGTATGAATTGTTTTATTTAGCATGGATGACCCAAAGCGATGGACAATCAGTAGCATAAATCGCAAGTTGATAGTTACAGATGTGTATGTAGAGCAGATCAAAGATCACATGATGCAGGGTGGAATTATGGAGTGTGCTGACTTTGAGACAATACAAAACTCAGGTATGTACATGTAGTACCAGACACTAAAGCCATTATATACCTTCTTTTTAAATAAATTTCTTTTGAAACCTGATCTTTTGATATAGTTGTAATGTTTAAATGTGTTGTAAAATGATAGTTTTCACTATCACACATCTCCTTTTAATTCAAAAGTAGAACAAATGAGGTAAAACAAAGAAAATCTCTATTTCATTCCAGCACCTATAATTATTTTCAATGCCTGAATCAGCGTGCGCCAATCATTATTGAACAAAGCTTCACACAGTAATGTATAAATAAGATGAAATATAAAGATGAATAATGATATAAGTCAATGATTCACAAATGCACAAGATATTTCAGCCATCACTAATATTTTGATTGGTGAACACAGTAGTCTTTGCTTGTTTGTTTTGTTTGTTTTAAATGATCTTCCCGTAGGAACTTGACAACAACCCATAATAGGAGAGGGTTAACGGCTCGCACTACCCCCATCCCCGGTCTACGCCAAGCTGGCCCAAGTAGGCCAATTTCGACAAACTTTTACGTCTTTCAGGAAATGCCATTTCGTAAGACTTGCATCTTGACAATCCTTTTTGGACGGTACAATATTTGCTCTAGCCTTATGGGTAACGAGAAAGGTTTTCACATGGTATTTTAGTGTTCTATTGGCCATTACAATCATGCAAAAAGTAGATATTCAAGAAAAATTGAAGGTGTCACTGTGAAGTAATTTATGGCTTTACCGATTAAGATAGTGATTTTCCTTTCAATATTCTGGCTTAATATGGATAGAAAACCTTCCTGAGTGACAATTATTACTTATAATATTATCTTTTTTGTGAAACAAAATTGAAATTTGATAGAAATCACATTATAAAGACTGCAAAAGAATTAAGGTATCAGCTGTATATCCTAAACAAAGACAAATATATGTCAAAATTAAAACCAGCAGCCATTACCTGTACCCTTTAGCTCTGATTTATACCTCATTTGTTGAAATTGGTTGATAATTAAAGAAACAATGATCAAAAACCCACAGAAGGAACAAAATCAAAAGTTGCACTTTAATGTTATTATCAAGGGAAAATACAGCGCTAGTTCTCTTGTTCAATAATGCTTTGTGTACAAATCAATAGCGCATCCAACTTTGGAGCAAACTGCAATCTTTCTTGGCATTCTAGATAAGTGTCGCTACAGACTAACTAGTTTTGTTTTCTCATTTCTGTGTTTTATTATAAGTATTTCATTCATAGAGTATTGACTAGAATTTCTGGTTGACAAAAAATACTCACTGATGACTAAGCAACTGAGGGATGCAAAAATCGCCAGAAGTACTTCCAGCCAATAATATGGGAAAGGTGGATCCCAGGGGTCATCAGCCAAGATGGTTAAAGTCTAAAAAAACAGCGAGCATTTTTGAATTTGTCAATCAGAAAATCTGGTCAATTTTGATCTACAATCCTACAAATGCATCAACTTCATACTTCAGAGCAATCATAAATTCTTTTCTTTTTGTTCCTATAGGCAAGAATCATAAAGCCTGGGCCAGTGCATTTCTAGATATCTTGGTGACTAGAGGCTCCCTAGCATTTGATACATTTTGTGAGGCCCTTGATGACAATCGACAATCACATATCAGTGAGAAACTTCGCCATGATTCAACCATGCTTGCTAATCAGATAACAGGTAGGTAAACTGTCATCTATTCCATACCATGATTTCTGCTCTTGGTAAAAATGCAGGACTTGATGAATAATGGGCCACATAAGCCAGCCATATACTTGTGTGGTGGCTGGAGTCATCTTTTCACTCATTCAGAGAAAAATTATGTGGGGAATGAGGGGTAAAAATAGTAAGTTTATGAAGAAATTTCTTTTAAGAAAATTGTCTTTATTTTACAGGAAAGGGATGAAAATAAAATTGTGCACCTAGGCATAGTATATTATCTCAATTGAACTATGTCACTTTTCCCATTTCTCATATTTTCATCTGTAATATATAATTCTTAACTTATTTCTCTTTTGTCATTGATCAGGTAATAAAGTAACCGTAGATGCATCAACACTTCAGAAGCTCCTGCAACAAAATGATGAATTACGGGAGTCAAGAAATAAAACTGTCGTTATGGAGAAAGAACTTGTAACTTTAGAGAAGAGAAATGTCAAACTATCCAACAAACTGAACAAAGTCAGGAGGAAATCCAATGAATTATGGGAAGAGAATAACACAGTCAGAGGAAAGCATGAAGAAAGCCAAAAGATCTTAAACACAGTCACACAATTCCTTGAAGACAGTAAATCCCATGTTAAGGAACTCAAGAATGAGAAAAATAACTTGGAAAGAAGAGTTGCCGAACTTGAGACACAACTCAAATTACAAGATGCAGAATTGAGGATTGTTGAACAGGAAAGGAAAGAACTTGAAGATCATGCACTTGAGCAAGAATTGGAATGGTCTTATCAAACAGGTATCATTTCAGACTTAAAACAGGCAGTTACAAGGAAAGATGATGAAATGAAAGAAATGTCACAAAAACACCAAGCTGATGTAGCTGGACTTCAAGAGAGCATTCAACATTATAATCAAAATGTGACTGATCTTGAGAATGAACTGGCTGATGTCAGAAGAAAACTTCAAGAGATTGAAACTGAAAAGATTGCCAGTACTGCAATGAATAAACAGCAGGAAGAGTGCATTTTCAGTCAAGAAAACAAAATTACTCAGCTTACAAAACACTTGAATGATATCAAACATGGTCTTGCTCAAATGAAAGACACCATAACACAAATAACAGACGAGAAAAAGGTGCTTCAACAAATGGTAATTCACCAGGAATCAATCATTAAGAGGCTGAATACAAATCTTGACAATCACTCAAAACTGAGCAATAACCGTGAAATGATCATACAACATCTCAACTGGAGAATTCATACTCTTCTATCTGATAAAGACTTAGCTGAAAAAGAAGTGATCTCAGCTAATCAAAACTTACAGCAGATTTTACTGCAGCATATTAATCTTGCACAGACTGTGTTGAAAACACAAAGCAATCAACTTGGACATTTAAGATGTTTAAAATACAAGCCAATGGAATAAGTCATATTAAGTCCATTCTATTCCTGATTCCAGAAAATAAAAACACACCACAGCACTCATTGTTCTGAATTTTGGAATAAGAGGACAGTGATAGGTCCAGCATAGGCAATGCGTGATAAAATGTAGGCCTAATATGTGTCCCACTCATAAAGCCTGTGAAACCAGAATATTGATAATTTTTAGTTTTACTTCACTTGCTTGACCAGATATAGGCCTATAGGTTGCCCCTCCCCCCTCCAAAAAAACAAAACCAAAAAACAAAAACAAGTGGGCCTGTTAATGTAATGCTATCTTGAAATGTGTTTTAAACAGTCATTCAGTGTTTATATAATGTGCCTTCATCAAAAACGATGGGCAGCCGATGATTATGATGATGATGCTGATAATGATACTGTATATAATGTTATAATGTGAATGCCACATCTTTCAGCTATTGTTGGCAAAAAAACCTATTTGATGTGAGTGCATGCAATGTACGTTCATTTCAGACGCATACATCAATTTGAACTTTTTATATTCAACATGAATATATTTTATATTTTTTGGAAATCAAAAGTGAGCTAAATACTACAGGTTTACTTTTAGAAAAGCAGCTGCCAAATCTTGCTTTGCCTATATTAGTGCTAATATCACTTCTATCTTCTTTGAACAATATACATTCACTTCTGTTTCATTATTATGGAGATATAGAACTTTTTTCTTTTAGAGGGTGCAAAAGACTATTTAATTAAAGGTCTTTAATCTGATCGACAGCCTCATCACCCCCCCCATTTTCTCAGTGTTGGTGAGTTTTTGGTATCATATAATAGATCATATTTTATACCATCCTGAAATGCTCTAAATCTATGTATTTCTGAAGAAATAGTGAAAAAACAATCGATTTCTGGTAATAATGACTATTATTTATACAATATTTCTGCAGCCTGCCTTTGACGGACACATGCACTTCAATACTGTATGTAATGGAGTCTTTCTTCTTTCTGAGCCAGTATTACTGTTATATTCAATTACATTGTAGAAAAAAAACTTGTTTTGATGTTTTATATGTGACAGTGTAATCACCCCTATCAAAATTGGATAGACAAGTGAAACATTCATTCAATGTTTGTGAAACACAGACTCACCCCAGTATCTATCTTACCCTTCCCCACTCCCAATCTTTCAAAGTTGGAGGGTCTCATGAACTTTGTTCAACATTAAATTGGGGGAGCGCGGGCAGAGATATACCAAAAGGCAGCCAAAGTGTGGGTAAAGCGATGGTATAAAGTATTATTCAGATTTCCGTTTACAAATTAACCATCGCGTGTACGTGCGCGACGTCAAGCGTGTGCTTTGAACCATGTGCAAAATAATATGCGCTGGACGGCTAGCAGTGCGCTTAATTTGTAAAAGGAAATCTGAATAATACTTTAAACAGATTCATTTACTGTCATTAAATCACACACACTCACTGTGATTAACCACTGTATAAAGATATATAAAACTTTTATTATTTGTTATGGTTAATCTGCTGCATGTTTTTTAATATGAGTTTATCGAGTCGATTAAACATTGTTTATTATACAGCAGTATATACTCATTTCCTCTAGACCACAGCGCATAAAAATACAACAACAACATAATATTTACAAAGCAATAAATAATCAACAATCTGAGTGAAAAAAATACTATTGAAAGAGATGTGTTTTGAGACCTTTTTTAAAACTGTAAATGAGCTAGAAGTATGGTTACTGATGGGTAATTTATTCCATAATCCTGGTGCTGTGAGCGAAAAACATTTATCGGCAACAGAGTTAGAGATCTGTGAGAAAATGTGAGCTTTGCGAGACATGTGATATCTGATGATGAGCGAAGTCCAGAACGTCCAGAAAGTCCACAAATATGGCGTGGCGTGATCTTGTTTTCTAGCACAAAAAACTAATCTGGCAGCCCAACAATATTGCTGGATGTTTCCAAGTCCATGAACCAACGAATACGAGTGATGTTACGTAAGTAACATAGCTCAGTGGACAAATTCTCACTTGTCATGCTAGAGGTCCCGCATTCGAGACTCACTGCAGCCAGGCCCCCTTTTTTTCACTATATCTTTCCAACTGTGACATGATCTGGTCCATGAGGGCCAACGGAGGCATTTTTGAAAATTGAGTTATTGTAATTATTACATTAGGCCCTTCACAATTGAGTCTTAGTTTCCTGTTTCATGGTTGAAAACAAGGGATGAGGCGACTTTTAATTATTAATTATTAATTATCTATTATTTTCTTTATTTTAAAACAAGTGGTCGCATCCTACATCAACCTGTTTTGATCGGAACATGCATTTAATTATTTTACAACTATGTTTGATTTTATACATAAGTAATGGTACAATTATGTTCTTTGTTTATTCATCATTATAGTTGATACAAGCAAAGTCAGAAAGTAGCACATGGAAGTCATTAAAAGTTATTTTAAAAGAGAAAATCCAAAATAAATATAAAATAATTAAATATTGTGCAATTCTCTACTTTGAACTAAGAATTAATTGTAAAGGGCCTTATTCATACAAAAGGCTATCATTTACTGAAATCACCAAAGGTCAAGCATACTTGGTTCTAAAATTATCGGGAAAATTATGAAGTTTTTTGTTGTCTATTATTTTATTGTTTTTTACTCCATATTTTTACCTTTATCTCAGTTTCAAATTTGCATATATTAGTAGGCCTAACTGTACTCTCCTATAAGGTGGGCTTACACCATTTTTATGCAAATTTACATGTCTCTGTTATTAAATACACCTTTCCCAAGAAAAATATTTATAAAATGTCATATTGAATCTGGGGTGTTTAATATATATATATTTTTATTTCTGTTGTTTTATGATGTATTGGTTTGCCCATGGAAGGCTACTACTTCCATGGTTTGCCATACCACTTTAAACAGGAAGCCAGGCTGGCCAGTTCTCCACAGAAAAATTGACAATACACCTGTTACTTTGATGACAGATAGAACATGGATAAATTTTAACCTTGACTAATTCCCCAAGGAACTTGAACCAAAAAAGGGGCTTTCACTTTAAAGGGAAAACACACAATATGAATTTTTCTTATGACCGATCCCTAAATATTGTTTAAATTGTAAATATCCATTAGCTAACAGTAGTGCTATAACATTATGTATCGAAAAAATGACATGAATAGGACTAATATTAAAAACAGTAATGCAAGTGTAGCCCTTACCTACAAATATTCTACATACATTGTGAAAAACAAATTAATGCAATCTACTGAAGATAGCTGTAGGAGCTATAGCATGCTAAACAAAAGTTAATGCTATCTATGTGTGCCTACCTTTTTTTCCAGGATTGCAGAATCACAAAATGCTCATTTAAAGGGAATTTTACATAACATGCTTGCATGTCAGTGGCCTATTGGGTAAAACTTCAAAAATTACAAATTTCCACTCCTTGTCATCCTTTGATAAAAGCATGCAAAATTACTTTGACACTAATTTGGCCATTTGCCTCAGTTGACTCACTTGCACAATGTAGCTACGGTACTACTTGTATGTTTTGAATGAAACACTTTACCCCCCCCCCCAGTGGTCAAAACATGATTTTTTTTCTTAATTCAAAATTTAAAAGTTTTATATTCAATTTTTTCTCTTGTCTTAAGAGATAAAACCTTGTTATGTAGGTATGAAGATTGGTGGAGGCAAAGCATGTAAGTTTCTCAAGGGGATCCATCTTAAAATAAACAAATTTAAAAACAATATTTCAAAATTAAAAAGATATGTTTCAAATCACAAATTAAACAAAAAGGTGACCTCTTGATAAAAAAAAAACTTTGTTATAGGTGTTGTGAGGGCTAAGTACATCAAGTTCTCAAGTGAGTGTGGGTCAAGAAATTTCCTCTCTACAACACCAGCCTAAAACCACCACCAAGGTATTTTTGACCACTCTCTAAATTTACATCACACGTCATACATTCACAAGTCAAAGGTCAATTATTCATTGGTAGCGATAGTTATCATATTGGGGAATCCCCTAGCCCAGCAGCTGTGCTGCCATTTTGTTTTCCATGCTGTGCTACTGTATTTTATCAATAAATATTCTCAACAATAACATGTTTATATGACTGTGTTCTGCTAGTGTTTACATTAGGTAAGTACTATAATACTAGCTTGGGGGAAGTAACTACATTCACTGTGGCTTATGACTTCATGTTGGCATACCTAAATGATAACATCATTTCCCGGGCATCGTTTATAAAGTTCAATGCCTGAATGATATATAAATAGCTCAGTGGGTGTGTGTGACTAATTGGGGAATTACTCTAACATTATCATCTACTTAATTCCAATTTGTGGATTCATTTCTGATGCATATCTTTTTAATTGTCAATCAATTAAGACATCTGTTCATTGTATTTTGAAAATAGCAAATAATAAGCTTCAAGCAATAAGCTTAAAGCCATCGATCACACTACATAAAAATTCTTATTTCGAATGGAAATTGATTGAGTGACAGCATTCACAGATGGAGCTCAATACCCAAATATAACAGTATCTATGACTACAATGTGTTTAAAGTGGTGACTTTTAGCTAAACAATTGCAATGATTACATTCAATTTAACAGCACAAAATACATTATATTTGTATAATGCAATCCTACAAAATCAACATCACCTACAGACAACCAGTGGTGGTGCCAGGATTATTTTGGTGTTGTTGTTTTTTTTTTTTTTGGGGGAGGGGTATGGGGAAAAGTGAATTTTTCGGGAGGGGGTGAATCACAAACCAAAATTCCTGCAAAAGTTGTAATTTTGGGTTTTTACTGGGGGCAACTTGGGTTCCCCAACTTTCTCTTGTATGCCGAGTACCAAATGCGTACTTTAAAATGAGGACTCATGTACAAAGATATAGGCACATGTACATTCATTGCCGATTTTTTATTGTTTGCTATACAGCACCTATCTTGTGCATGTACTTACTTTTGAAAAGTTTGTTGTAACCTGCAAAAAAATACATGACATTAAGTGGATTTAGTAGGATTCTAACCTGCAAACTATGTTTTCTAAGTCAATCCACTGCCAGGGTTTTCTTTAATGCACAAATAGTGCATATACATGCATTCATACACTTTGCGTATCCCTTCAAATCCAAAGTCCAACGTGCATAAAATCTTGAAAATATAGGCTTTCAAATATTCCATGGTTTGATATAGAAATATCCGATATTTTCACCCGAGAGTGATTGGGTCTATTATGCCTTCATGTAAGTATTGAATCATTTGAATGTCGCCAAGAGACAGTAGTCACCTAATGATAAAAAATTGTTTAAGATATTCTTAAAAAAGAATATTTTTGGTCACCCCCACCCCTATAAACTTTTAGATTCTTGACTAAAAAATGTAGTCAATAATTCAGTAAAATTGAGACACTTTGTTAAAAAAAAGTCTTCCAAAATTGAAAATTACCCATGGGCATTGTGTTATGAATACCCCTACAGAGGTGAAATTCACAATTGAGAAGGTACAAAAATACAGAATATACCCCTACAGCAAATTGCTTAAAGAAAACTCTACGTCCACTACTCATGATGCTACGAAAATACAGAACTAGTGCTTAAGCTGGATAACAGATGGTAAAAAAAGGTACATAGATGCATTTTTTTGGTGCTTTTTTTATATGCTAAAACAACCAACCTCAAATACTTATTTCAGTCCATGCATTCTGATTTTTGGCAAAGGTGCTTCATATTTTCCTATAGGCCAAAAAACCCCATTTTCATCAATAGATTAATTTCTGCAGTATCCATGTATGAGGTTTATAATAAGCTAAACATCTGATTTCTGTCCCCCGTATGTACACTATGAAACCAGAGTTACCTCCCACAGGCATTTATTTACCCTATGGATCACCAGGCTGTTGCTGAAGTTTGGCGGTTTGTCTGTTTTCAAATACATTATCAATTGATTTAAATTGGTTTGTTCTAGGTTTTAGAGCATGACGGGTTCGAGTAAGCAAAATCAGTAATGCATTTTAATTCATGATTTTATCCAGAATCATGGAAGACAGCAAACGTTGGGCACTTCAAATCAACCGCAAAGAACTTGTTAAGGATTTGCGTGTTGAGGAAATTCAAGATCATATGATGTTCAGTGGAATCATGGATGAAGATGACTTTGAAAAAATATCAAACTCAGGTAAGTTGCACTGGCATTTCACAACCTGTATTCCTGTAAGCTATACCATTTTTCACCCTGATGGGGCAGTGCCGTCAAGGTGTTGAGGCAGCTGTGATAAGTATAAATGCAAAATCGATGAGCAATGCATCGCAAAATTCATCGATTGTCCATCACTTTCCAAAAGTGCTGCATTGTAATTGCTTGGCGATCGAGTATAAATTCAGCTTTAAGCACATACAACTATGTCTGAAGTTGTGTAGTGAAAACTCCAAGTGGTGTAGGCGTGTGCCTGTAAAGATTGCCAATCCAGGAAACACAAATGAGAAATCTCAGATCTCAGAATGAGAATAGCATAAAAAGGCATTACAAACAACATCTGCAGCTAAAGGTATAGGGCGAGTTGGAGGTTAGGAAAAAAATTAACAGCCCAAGGTAAGGCCAAATTATCTCAAAGCTCCTGTGCACATTAGTTTATTCACGCGCATTAGAAAAAAAAAATTCTCCTTTTTTTTACTACCCAACTGAATAAGTCACCATCTCAGATGGTTTGACTGTCACCTATAGTGTAGAGCTTTATGTGAAAGCAAACAAATATACTTGTGCAAGTGACAGCTCAGCCTGTGTACGATTCCTTCTTGGATTTAGAAGCGTCAGTATTTTCGTCATGACCTCACCTGCCCATGAAGAAATCCTGAATCAAAATTTGCCCCCCCCCATTTTTTTCTCAACTCAATTCAAGCATGTGCAAGACAACATCGAAACAATGTTTTTGCTGTCAGCCTGTCACGACCCCAAAGGCGCAGTTCCAAACACGCATATTTTGCATGAAAGCAATGTTCAGTGGAATCAGTGGATTTGGATCATTTGGATCACAGGCCAAAGGTCAACAAAATAATAACACAATCACAAAGACACAGTACGAGTACGGACTAAAAGAAATCTGAACAGTGCACACTACACCTTGGTCTGGGGCGGACATTTTAAAAATGAATTTAGAAGAGCAGCAACGGCATCACTTGCATTACATTCCAGATGTTAAATCTACATCATATGCAAAATTTGAGGAAATTCGCATGCAGTCCGTTTTATTTTAGGGCCATTTGTCTATAACTGGTCTTTACATGTAGCCCTATGGAGAGAGTGCCCGTTGAGGGCGCTATAACCCCCATTTTTGGAACAAAAATGTGATTTATAAAAAACGGACTTGTGCGAATTTTCTAACAGTTTCAGAGTATGTAGTATGAACATGTAGAAATATAATCAAGTAGTTGCCCTACCTGCTCTCCTCCGAAAAAATAAAAAGTCCTATACCTCAATGATAATGAAACCTAGGTGACTAATATAATCGAGCCCAAACTAAGTATGTGGGGATGTGACAGTGTGAACGCTTAATAAATTGGCTTATATCGAACAATTACTATTTCAATAAGTTAAATTATGGAAAACTGATTGGGAAAATTGGGATATATTGCATTTTCAACACATTTGAATGAAGAATTGGAGGACATTGTTTCAGATACTTTAGGTGAAAAAAGTATGGGTGTCCGACGGATGACCTGCAGTGAACTGGTCAGGATGCCCGGATACCACTTAAAACATTAATACTTAATACAATAGCAGCATGAGGAAATTCGCACGAGTCCGTTTTATTTTAGGGCCATTTGTCTATAACTGGTCTTTACATGTAGCCCTATGGAGAGAGTGCCCGTTGAGGGCGCTATAACCCCATTTTGGAACAAAATGTGATTTATAAAAACGGACTTGTGCGAATTTTCTAACAGTTTCAGAGTATGTAGTATGAACATGTAGAAATATAATCAAGTAGTTGCCCTACCTGCTCTCCTCCGAAAAAATAAAAAGTCCTATACCTCAATGATAATGAAACCTAGGTGACTAATATAATCGAGCCCAAACTAAGTATGTGGGGATGTGACAGTGTGAACGCTTAATAAATTGGCTTATATCGAACAATTACTATTTCAATAAGTTAAATTATGGAAAACTGATTGGGAAAATTGGGATATATTGCATTTTCAACACATTTGAATGAAGAATTGGAGGACATTGTTTCAGATACTTTAGGTGAAAAAAGTATGGGTGTCCGACGGATGACCTGCAGTGAACTGGTCAGGATGCCCGGATACCACTTAAAACATTAATACTTAATACAATAGCAGCATCACTTTATTGTTCAATACAACACTTCATACAGTAGAATAGGACACTGAGGTTTTTTCACATTTGAAAAAAAATCTTTGAAAAAACAACAACAAAAAAATGCATTTTGCATTAGTTTTTCAGAGTTGGAGAGCTTTGAGACAACGCTTTTTTAATTTGGCCAAACACAAATGAAAATCAATATTTGTATCCACATTTAGACTCCCAATTGTGGTGTCACTATGCATGGTTGCCAGTGTTTACGTGTATGTGTTTGTAAGCACCATCAATTGAGGACACACACATGACAAAATGTATGTAGCTGTAGACATACATGCTTCATGGATTGGCATAAGGCACCATAAAAACACATTGTAAAACAAATGTCTGCAATTAGAGGTATAGGGTGAATCTCCAACAGTCCATGAAAATGAGGCAAATAAAACTCAAAGTGTATATTCTGTCCATGTTTGCTGGTGGTTACATGTATGGTTTTGTGTGTAATTCAAACCTTTATCAGCTTTTATCATGACTCTCTTTTTCCCATGTTTAGGAAAAAGTCGTAAAGAGCGAGCAAGTGCATTTCTTGATCATATTACAAAAAGGGGACCTGCAGCATTTGACCATTGTTGTGAGGCTCTTCATGACAACAAACAACAATACCTGAGTAAGAAACTAAGAGACGATGCTGTGATGCTGGCTAAGAGAGTAGGAAGAGGTAAGATTGGGTACATTTTAAAGGCATATTAAACTGTGCCCATGTAAATATTGTATATCCAAAATAATCCTGAGTAAGTCAGACCCATATCTTCTCTCAATCTATCTCCTATTTCTACCACTAACACTCAGTCACTGACCCCCACCCACCTGCCAACCCCACAAACATACAAGAGTTTCTCTTCTTCTTTCCTCACACAAATCTAAAATTAACCTCATGTGCTATGTTTATTTAACACTCCAGGAGCTAGAATGGAAGTTGACGCTGTGGCACTCCAACTCATATTACGGAAAAATGACAGCCTTGATAAAGCAAATTTAGAGTTACAACATCTACAACAGCAAAATGAAGAGCTTCAGAGAAAGAATGATCGATTAAGTGACCGATTGTCAAGAGAAAGAAAGAAATCTGCTGAGCTGGCTGAGGAGGGTCAAACCATGAAAAAAAAGGATGGTGAAAATGTCAAAAATATGTCCACATTATTTCAGGTAGTCAACGAGAGAAAGAAATATGCTGACCAAGTAGAACAAGATGTAAGAGATCTTGAAGAACAACTCTATCAGAAGGATGAAAACCTCAACATCAAAGAGGAAACAATTAAGAGGCTACAAGAAGGCAATCGGAAGGCTGAAGGTGATCTAATACAAGAGCGCAGAATGGTCAAAAACTTTAAAGGTCAATTGGAGTCTTACAAAAAGGACTTACAATTGATGAAACAGGATCTTCTCAGAGTAAGAGGTGAACGCATTGCGGCGAGAAAACAGGCTGATGCGCAAGGTCAGAAGGTCAAACAACTGCAGCATGAGTTAATGATATCAAGGCAATTGAAGAATAATTGTGAATCTGTAATCAAACATTTGAATGGGTCTGTTGAAAGTAAAGAACAACAAGCTCATGCAGATTTGAGTCGTCTTCTTCAACAGTATTTAGATCTAAAGCAAACAGTGTCATAGGCCTGGTTCAGGTTGGAGTTTTCTCCTTCAATTATGGACAATTGAACATGTATTAAGAGCAAGACATTATATTATGGAGTGTGGCCAGTAAAGCTCAACCGAAATTGCATGTCTTCCGAGCTGATATCCGATATCGATTTTATAATATCAGCCGATATCCGATCCGATCCGATATCGGTAAAAAAAAATTACGAAAAAAATTACAGTTTGTTATCCTTAACATGCAAACCATTAACTAATGTTTACCTTTTCATCTATCACATATTACAGATGCATTGGTTTTCCATGCATTTGTAATATGTGATAGATGAAGAGGTAAACAAACTGTAATTTTTTTGTAATTTTTTTCCATTTCTTTTTTTCAAATTAACTGTAAATAATCCTAGCACTTCAGAATAGGTCATGTGATTCTCCAAAGTTCTCAAAAACTTCAAAAAAAAAATAAAGTTTTTACCGATATCCAATCCGATTATCGGTTGAGCCCTAGTGGCCAGGTATCAGAGCTGTTAAACTAAGATGTGTAGGGGTGGACAGACCACAACATAGTGTTGTAACAAAATTGTTATTACGTTATAAGGAATAAATAACTAATAACACAAAAATTAATGTATAGCCATGACAGTCCCTGCTACATCAATTAGTACAGCCCTAATATTGTTTCAAAGAAAGGAACTTCACTGGCTTCCAGTTCATCAACAAATTAATAACAAGATTCTGCCCATACAAGAATATAACTCATCACTAGTGCCTTCAAAATTGAGTTCCTGCCTATTATAGTTCATTCTTAGTCAGTGGGAGTGATCTAGTTCGTAGACACATTTCTGATTGGACAATCGCATGATTTCGGGTGCCGTCTATCAGGCCGTATACGACCCCACGTCATCATGCGTCTTGATAATGCGTAACACGCGTGTAGAGGTGCTTGGCGTATGTATCGCGCTGGATGCGTGAACTAGTGCGGAATACGCGAACGCCGCTTAGCAATACGCCGCAACAGAATACGTGAAGTTGTAAACAAGTTTCGTTCATTTTATAATGAGGGAGTTTTTATGACGGTAACTTAGTTTTTGCTTAAAAAATTTGTTTGCAGTTATTAAAATAATATTTAACTGACTAAGAATGAGAATAAACGATAGGAATTTTTATTTTGCCTATCCTCTACCTATGATAGACGAAAGGCAGGTCCAATATTTTTATCGTAGTGGATACCCGCTGCGCCGGCATCCACTACTAAAAATATTGGACCTGCCTGTCGTCTATCACACGGTAGAGGATAGGCAAAATAAAAATTCCTATCGTTTATTCTCTAATTTGTCAATTTGGCTTACTCAAGGCAGTGAAGTCAGTATGTGTGCCAGTAGCAGCAGTATTAAATTGTGTGTGTTGGCGTGAACATGATAATTTTTATTGTATTGAAGTTGGTCATACCATGGAACAGCTTTCTTGTTCTGTTTCTGAGACATATTTTCACCATTTATGTTGTTCATTTTATGTTACATACCTTGCTTATGTATTGAGACATTGTTTATACACTGTATATAATTTTTCACTATTATTCTTTATCACTAGTACATATATATGTCTTTATATTAAATATCCACACATATAGTTTATATATATATATGACTATCCTGACTAAAAGAGAAAAGTTATAAATATACTATGATTCTCATCTCAGCTTCAAACACTAAATGTTCCTTTTTATTGTGTTGAAATTGGTCATACTAATGATACTATGCTATGGAGCTGTTTTGTTCTGTTTCCTGACACATGTTTTACCATGGTATTCATATATATGTTACATATATCTATCCTGTCAAAATAGTTGGAACATTTCAACATGGGTACTTCAAATATGCCCCACCCATTCCCCAATCAATGTTAGCAGTTGGGTTTTTGGTGTGTTTTTTTTGGTCATGCACCCATAGAGACATCCAACATTGATTGGAGGAGGTTTGTGCTAGTAGGAAACAGTTCAGACTTCACACCAAAGAAAACAAAATTGTAGTATGTCAAGTATAACAGAATTAAGGTTTAAAACAGTCCTACTTTTACAAAAGTGTTCCAACTACTTTGGACCGGGATTGTTTCCAGACATTGTGTATAGTTAGCATTACAAATATTTAGTGTTTGTAGAGGTTAGATAATATAACTTGTAACTTATAACTTGTTTGCCATTTCTCTTCCATATCTCGGTGTATTCTCTTGGCAAAGCCATTTCTATGCATAAATATCCACATATTATATATATCATATCACTACCCTGACTTAGTAAAAGAGCAATGTAATGGGTGCCATGATTCTCATTTTCAAAAACCTGTATGTGTGCATCCATATCAAAAGGATGCACTTGTCAGCTGCTACATGTGTCTCTTTTTACATAATAGCTACAGACCATTCCTAAACCATGTGACTTGAGATGTTTTCAAGTGACCTCCACTTGAGACAAGTCTGGCATTTATTCGTAAGCTATTATGTAAAACGAGACACATGTAGCAGCTGACAATTGCATCCTTTTGATATCAATGCACACATATTATAGTCAGAAATTGAAATGACTTTATGATGCATAAACCTGGAATGTAAAACAAGCATTTTTTCAACAGCTTTTACCTTGTTAAACTGCAAAAGGTATTTGGGTCTCACTTCATTTTGTGACCTCAAGAAAATCACATGTGGAATAGAAATATTTGAAGAGTTTAGATGAAAAACACATTGGACATCTGCTGTCTTGTATTGTTTTTATCAACATTGTTACTGATAATGTTATTCATTGTTCAGTATAATATTATAAGATATGCATTTTCTGAATGGACATAAAAGTAGTCTCCCTGATTAATACCAGGCTCTGTTATTACAAAGATATCTTCTTACACAAAATAACAATATCAATACAAAAATGCAAAAGGCAGCTTTTGCATATAATTTGTGTTGCATTTGAACTCTTCCTTTATTCCATGCACTCTTTGTGCAGTAAAATACATAATATTGATATAAAATTGGATCAATTGAGCTCAAGAAATCAAGATCGTACAGGTTTGTTTTTCACAAAGTCAGCCAAATTTCCTATTGTATATAATAATATATTGATTTATGTAAATAGATTGTCATGATTATTATTAGAGGATGGATTGGCGTAGTAGTAGTGGTCAGAGCAATTGCATTTCATAACTGTGGCCTAGGTTTAACTTCCTGCAGTGCCATAAGGCCTAGAATAGGGTAGGTAGATAGGGATTTTTATAGACTTTTATAGCTGTAAATTGCGTTTGATAAAGGTCTTGGAACTTTTTTTCTTTTTTTTAAATTTATTTTAAATTTATTTATTTCCTTTTAAATTTATTTATTTTTTGCAAAAAAAAAAAAAAAAAGTTTAGGGTCGGGCTTAATTTTAGGGTAGGTCAGGTTACACCAATCAAACAATTCTTTTTTTTTAGGCCTAAAAGTGAGCATAGGTGCCGATCCATAACCATCCTCGCACATTTTTGCCAAACAATTACTCCGGTTTTGCTCCTAAACTTGGACCTCTTCACATAATCCTGTCCTGTTTTACCCATCAGTTCTCCTCCTTATGTTATAACTGCATTACACTGCACTTCACAACAGCATTGAGATATGAATTGTGTATTATTTGATTTAGAAATGATTCATGTTTGTAGAAATGTATATTATTGAATCATTTAGAAATTCGTATCAAAATAGCTATACAATCGTATTATTATTATGTTATTCAAGTGTCTTATTGGGAAAGCTCATAATTATCTTTGTTCTAGATTCCATATTTAATGTACTTTTGTTTATATTCTTAAGTTATACTCTGTAACAAGGCCCCCTAGAATAGTAGTGCTTTGTCACTGAAGGAGCTACCCTGTATAATGAAAGTGCAAATAAATAAATATACAAAGGTACTATAGAAATCATAAGAAATGTTAACACATTTTGAATACCAGTAACCAGTTGGTCTTCTTGTACAAAACAAACACAAGAAATAGATTTTCAAATTGAAAGATGTGATAAGTGCCTTGTATTGGCTTAAATGAAATAACTCGACTGATTTAATATATGAAGAGTACAGATGCAGTACATATCATTTTTTCTTTATTTGGTGGGCAACTATAACTCGTCAAATATAAAGAACATAAAAAAAATATTTACTATTCATATTTTCAAAAATAAACATTGGATTTTAAAAAAAAAATAGGGTGTCAATTAAAAGCTAGCATTATATGCAGATTTTGGTAGCCTGAACACAAAAAGTTTGAAATGTCGTTTATCGGCTTTTGCATTTGAACTCTATATATGAAAAAAAGAAAAAGAAGTATTCTTGTACCTACTACCTCACTTTGAAACAAGCATCAAGGAAATATGTTCGTCTTTCAAAAATGTCTTCCCCTATATTATATTTTACTCACTGCCTGCACAATACTTACCTTCTATAGTCTATATATCTACCTCCAGTCAGCGGCACTACCTTTGAAGTTCAGCGTGTTCTGCGTTATCTTAGCGTTACTTGGTGCGCGTACATACTTTTACATGTGCGACCATAGTGGCGCATATATAGGGCCTACACACAAGAAACAATGTTTAGCCAACACAGCATACACTGAACTTCCAAGCTAGTGCCGGTGACTAGAGGTAGATATATAGACTATACTTGACTTGCCTTTTCCTTTGCTGCTGGAAGTGTTTGTAAAAATTACTGAACATTTACAAAATCAAGATTAATCTATTGACAACACTAGTGAGAATAAAAGTCCCAATAAAATAAGGCAAAATATTATTCAGCTGAACATTTTAGGGCAGAAACATTCAAGAGACCTTACCTCTACTTTCTTCTCTTTCCCTGCGGTGACAGCTAAACATTCCAGTATGATAGTCAAGGGCTGTTTAAGAAGCTGTCTTTCTAATGGTTCACTGACTAACATCAAGCATGCATTCCAGTATCGACGTGCAGCTGTGATCACCAAGGCATAGTTTTTAGATCTTCTTCCAAATCTTAAAAACAATAAGAACACAGAGTTTAATGAAGTGTATACTGTTTTTGATTACAGTACTTTTAAACAATATCTTTGTTGTATTCATCTTGATGAATTAGGGTTGAAGCTAATATTCTATGTTAAGTAATTTCACATTAAATGTTGCATGTGAAGTCTTTCTTGTATGATAGTTTTGTTTTGCCAGTTTTAATATCTTTATTTTTGTCATGTTCCACATATGCAATAGTTTTTATCTGTTTCAGGTACCCTCAATTCTCAGCAAATCGAGGCTGTATTCATTTTAGATTTATTTGCTTCATTGCATTCACAGCCATAAACCTCCTCTTGCAGTGAATGGAAATTGTCTAGTGTGGCATCATGAGGGGACACTCTAGCTGGAACCTATAGTAGGAATTCCAATTGAATGAACGCAGCTTTCAATAGTGTGACGATTTTTTTGAGTACACTGCGCGATGTACGCCAGCGTGTGCGACTGTGCGCGAGTAACGCTGAAGCGAAACCAACCATGCCAACGAACTTATGACTGGTTAGCATTGTATGCAGGGTCATGCATTTTCGTTGTAGTTTGAAATATGCGCTACATGATCACGGTTGGATCAAGTATAGCTGTTGAAAGCTGCGTTCATTCAATTGGAATTCCTACTATAGTATAATGATGTAACTTAAGTTTGTATTGACCTTTATTTTAAAATCTCTTTCATCTTTGTTTAATGTTATGATAAGTGATTTGGAAATAAAAGTTAGTTGATTGATTCTATAAGCTCAAATGTCTTGATTTCATTCTAAGCAATGAAAGTGCTCCTATGAAATCTAATAATAAATCATCATTCTAATATACTGCACCGAAAAAGTATCCTTACACTTGGAAAAAAAATCCTAATTTTAAAACTAAACCATATTTGGGTAAATTTTTTTAATAAATGCTTGTAACTGGATTCCCTCCCCCCCAAGTGTAAGGATGATTTTTGGCACAGTATATAACTCTTGTTTAAGGAATACCTAAAGCACAAAAACATGATTCAAACACTAGTCAAATAAAAGAACAATACAAGTGGTGGTTTACAATAAACTATAAACTATTCACATATATTCTGTGAAGTGCCCTACGAGATTTGCGGATTATGGGTAGCACCCATGATAAAAACACTTTGCACTGCAAAAAAAAAATTATACCATTACCCTATTATACATTTAAGTTTTTGTTTACTTTTGTCTACTACCCACCTCCATAGTTTACATACTGCATTAGTTTTTATCTATCTTTGTCTTTGTGTTGTTCCCCACATCAAGTTGGTATACCTGGCTTGAATCTTTCTGTCTAAATACGTAAGGTCACTTTACAGTTATCTGAGGTTTGTCACTTTGAGAAACTTAATTCAATACATAGACTTATTTGAAGTCTGAATCTTGCTTACCTGGCAGCATTAAGGAATGATTCCATAGCAGCCCTGCGTATGACATTCTTGCCTTCCATGTTGTTGACAAGACTACATCCCTGGATACAACTAGAATAGCTTAACATCTCATACCACACCATCTCTTTGTGACTACAAAATAAAAGATAATATTTAAGATATTAACATGGTTAATATAGAGTTTGTGCTGAGCTGAGCTGACAACATCACTTGATGTGCACATGAAGTGATGTTTTTAGCAACAAGCTTAAGATCTTGATTCTGCCCTATCCATATTATTAGCCTCTGCTGCAGCTTCTGACCATAGGATGGGTATTGATAGGTTAGTACATGTAAGTGCTTTTGACCAAAGAACCATCCCTGTCTAGCTAAATTGCCATCAACGCATATTATGTATGATGCTGTTTGAAATCTTCAATTCTTCCTTAAATAGGGCCAGGTATTTGTAAGCTTTGGTTTAATCATAATAGAAATGTGGAAATTGTGTGAATTAGACAATCTTTAGCTTGTTTTAGTTGTTGAAAGGGATTCAATCATGTTTCACCGTTGTTCATCACCATTTAACAACTCATGTCTGACACAGATCACGCAGGCGCGTCATTGTTAAACAGTGATGAACATTGGTGAAACATGATTGAATCCCTAATTAAAATTGATTTTGAGGAAAATATTCCTATCTGAGGAACCAAGAGTTCATTTGAAATGGTGTTGTCGGTTGTTGGAATTTGCAGCATATGATACTTGTTAAATAGACAACTCTAAAATGAAAGCAAGAAAATTGATACCATATGCCAAAAAAAACAACACCTCATTTTGTTTGAATACGTCACATACACAAGTGAAACCTACCTCTCCATTTTGCGCATCTTAGTTGCCTTGTCCTCAAATTGCAGAGCTTTCTCAGTACATCTCATAACCAACTGGTGATTCCTACTTCCTAGAGCCAGAGCTGATAGTCTTGTCCACACTTGTAATTCTACTAGTAGATCTGACCATGTGCAGGATTCAGCCATGTTACAAACCTAACATTGATAAAAACAACCAGTAATCTTATTACTCAGATAGTGCATACCGTAAAAACTTGATAGTTAGCATATGTGCTTACTTATTGAGCGCTTTTGAAAACATGAAATTGTACCAAAGTCTGGCGCTTTACCAACTGAGCTAATGGGGTTGAGACATAAATTTGCAGGTTTACTTGTTCGTATATAACTATGTGTATCGATGATTTGCTCAAAACCCTTTGCACCTTTGTGGATGGGGCACTTCATGTTTGCATGTTTACAGTTCTCAGAAAGGTCCCTTCACACTTGCCGATGCATGTGCCATATTCTTTGTACAAAATAGTACCAGGTCATACGATTAGCAAAAAAGTGCAAAAGAATGTTTAATCTTATCTGCACTAGTAACTCCATCTGGTCCTGCCACATTTAAAGTCACATGGAGAGTCAGAAAAGTCATATGGCAAATTTGGAGTTGACAGCATAAGGGAAAAAAAAGCTTTATCTTTGCTCAAGAAAACAGAGATTCAAAAGTTCATATCTTAGAATAAGAACACAATATGGCAAAAATTAGGGGAGTATATCAGAATCTTTCAATAATAATCATAGTATTTCGCAAACATTCAATTTAATGCATACTTGATAAATATCTGAGAGACAACAGATCAACTAAGCAGTAATACATATGTTGCTGGCTATTATTGGTCTGTTAAAGCCGACACTACTTACCTCAGCCAATGGTGGAGCTTCTTTGAAGTCCATCACACCATTGCCATTGAGAGACTGCATTTCTAAAGCAACTAGGCAGCGATTCATTGGCTGCTGGTTACTTGTCTGTGAAAACACGAAATCATTTTAGCAACATAATTTTATAAGTCAACCCATACATTGATATCAGCACCAATTATATAGGAATTGTGAAGGTACTTACTGTTGCTATGCCTTTACACATAAATTCACTTTTTGTACGATATCTGTTGCTTGTTGATTTAAGAATTAAAAAAATTGACATGCATATGCCATTTAACCACCTTTTTCTATATTGCAGCAGACTTTATGTGTCTCTTATTAGATCCCCTTTTCAGGATGAATTCCACATCTAATGATCCTTCAATGTCTTCCTTATTTAATTTTCACCCAATGACCTTTGTTTCCAGTCACCCATCCAATCATCACTTTGTTTGATGCAAATCTGTCTTTTCCTCCTAAATATTGCATTATCATATAGTATGAAAATTTACAAAATACCATACCACATATTGTATAATGCTACCTAATTAATTACCCCTTCTATTCACAGACCTCTACTGAATACCGTATTTTATCATTAATTACTTACATCATCATCTGAATCAACTGATCCCAGATTTTTGTTGATTTGTTGGTTGAGCATCTGTTTAACTTGTACCCATGTAATGATGAGTGGATGTCGTACAGCAATTGGGATGATGTCAAGCGGTTTGGTGCCATTGGTTACCTCCAGTCCGTAGTTACAAACCTAGGAAATAGATGTTTAAAAGTTACAATATATTTTGATTTTTCCTATGAAAACAACTGTTATCCTTTATACAATATAAACATTGATAACAATTATGATCAAGTATACACAATTAAGAAAATGTGAGCAGTGGAGAACTGTTCGTACCTCCAATGCTTGCTTGATATCATCCAATCCTTCCGGGTCAACCAGCACCGTTTTACTCTTAGCGCTATGATGACTAGCTACAGACTTGGCTTTTCTGGATGGTGAATCTTTACGTGATGGTGAAGTTGGTGGAGATTGCATCACATCCTTAGTTTTGCCACTTGGTATCCATTTCTGAATGAGACCAAAGGCTAAGGCATTGCATAGATTGATCAACATTACGGTTTCACTGAAAGAAAAATAAATATTACAACTTTAAACAGCTGTTCATATTTGTGGAAGATACATCTATAAGCTTGTAACTGAATATCTTTGATTCTAAAATGTTGGCATATCGCACATGTTTTGGTAGATTTGGCAAAAGGTCTTTGCAAAAGCCTACAAATCTAGTGCTTGGAACTTACCCATCATGACCAACTTGTTTCAATGCTTGCAGTAATTTAGCAAAAGTCCCCGTCAACTCTCTGTGCCTTCCACTTGACAGCAGGTGGTTATTATAATTCCAGAGATATGTAGCAGCACTGCATACAATCCATGGCTCATTCAATTGAACACCTAACTCTGCTGCTCTCAAGAAACCTTTGGTGGCAGCTTCTGAAAGCCCTTGAATCCAGTTACTGAAATCAACCATTAACAGAAAATAACATGAATTTAAGCTAGAGTCCGAAGTTTTCCTTTTATGGAAAACAGAAAAAAATCACGGAATCGGAGGTACAACACGGAAAATGACATTTTTGTATGATATTAAAAAATTGTTAAAAGATAAGAGAAATAAATGTTAAAAACAATCATGAGTTGTGTGCGTCAATTTTTATGATAAATATACTGTTTAATAATACTGAAATAAAGGTATTTTACCAAGGCATGAACCCCCTATATCCCTCCAAACATCGTAACAGTCAGCCTATTATCGTGAGCATATTCCAATCAGAGCATATTGATCACGATATTGAACACCTTATTTTGACATTAATATCATTGTTTATACATTTTAAGCTTTATTCATGAAACAGCGATTTACAAATTTTAGAACACAGATTACAACACGCAAAATGAATTTTAGAAAACGGTAAACTTCGAACTCTAATTTAAGCTTCAACATAAACTGATGCTTTATATCTGTTTTGTATTCATATTAAGAAATTGTTGCAAATTTGGTCACAAAACAAATCAAAAGTAACAACAAAACCTACAAGTTCTTTACCACATATTGCAAAGCAGTATGATTAAAAATGACCTGAATAAACAATATTTAAATTAAATAGATAGCACAGAAGATATTGTATTCCTGACTCACCAGTAATCAATCCAATCAGGATCATCTTCTGGTTTCTTGGCAACATAACCTTTAGGTCTCTTGCTCTTGTCCTCTGGTGGAATAGGCTTGTTGTTTAAATCAATACCCTCAGATCTCAAGAGATGTATCAGAGCCTGCAATATTATAATGCAACATTAATGGAACAACATTAGACAGATAATATGGCAAAGTTTTGTAATTCATATCTGAAAAGGCTTTCAGCATAAGATATTCTAAAAAGTGGTACAGGTGAACTTTGTAACATAAAAACGAACTAGTTTTGGATATCGGATGGACTTCAGTTGCCAAGTAATTCTTTGTTATATTAAAATTAAAAGCAATAGAAAAACTCCCTGTAAAAATATAAACATCTGATACATGTGGAGAGTTTTAGATGAAACATTTCTTGGCTGGATTGTACAATCAGGTTCACTATTCACAAGTTTTACTTTATTCCTGCACAATGCACTGTTCTTAAAAGAATCATAGGGTGTCAGACAGAAGTACCACATTGTACAAGTGCTTCCATTTCACATTTATACATAGTTCAAACCCAGTCTTCAACACTCACTTTTTTGTTGATATAAAACATAATGAATTTTTCAACTCACCTCAGAATTCAGGAAGTGTATTTGTGCCAGTGTTCGTATCAGATCTTTGTCTGAGTGGGGTACTAGTTCAGGCTGTACAGGCTGTTCCATTGCTGTTCTAGTTCTTCTGCTTGTTGGACTCTCTGATTGAGGTGGTGGATCTGAAGTTCCACCAGCACTGTATGTACAATTCAATGATCAAAGTCAAAATGTGTTGGCTAGGCTATTATTAATGCTTATAGACCTCACTCCCACTTAATCTAATGTAGCAAAGCAAAGATGATTCAGGGATTTTTGTCACTCTGTGTTTAGTGTCCGTTATTTGCCAAAAATGTTTCATTCAATTTTGAACAATTATTTGGTGTTTTTGTTGAAGGAATACTGGCATTTTTTTCCTGCTGATGATCTGTACTTTCCTGTCACAGATGTAATGTTTAAACACTACCAGATTCCTATTGCTGCCACCCTCAGAGGTACACTACTGCCCAGCTACTTCATTGGTACTGTGTGGTTACTCTAGAGTACACACATTGGAATCACATGTATTTAACAGTACACATGCTGGTACTGGATTGGTCCTGCACTAAGTAGATGAGCCACAAAGTAGCTAGACAGCAGTGTACCTCTGGGGTCACTAGCACTGGGAATCTGGCAGTGTATGTTTATAGTACAATTATGAACATTTAGCACTCTCTCATCCTGACCATGAATTTTATGTAGACTGCATGTGAGTAACATTTTACAAAAGCTGTAGATGATACTTCTTGCATAAAACAAAGGCATGTGTGGTTTACTTGTTTCAAGATTATGAAACAAATGCTCTATCTAGTACATCACAGCACTTCCATCTTACAAGTAGTCACTTCATCATTTACCAAGAAAAGTGTGACAAGAAACTCAGAATTAACTTTGCTTGCCCTAAATAAATATGGTCGGTAATTTATCTTACCAGCATTTCCAGATCTTGTGTACTTTAGGAGAAAATTGGCTGATTTAGAGTACAGAAATGTCACAAATCTATACAACACAATACATTCAAAGCAGACTAACAAAAAGATGTATACTATTTACATGCTGCAATAATCTTAACACACAAGAAAAGTTAAGAAATATCAAAGTTAAGTTTAGTGTTACATGGTTTCAAAAGACACATCTGGATGCCTTCTGCATATTTGCAACAGAGATAGGTTGTAAAGATATTGCTCATTGCATCTATATATACATTTAGGATTGCACATTAAGCAAAATAGTAACAACAAATACAACATATTTTCAAAGATATTGGGATTCAAACCAAACTGTCTGTCAATGAACAACTGTTGATATTTGTTGAATTCCAGTAAAACTCAGTCGTTGGTTGATAATAGACAGTTTTGTTTCTTTCATAATCATAGTTTTAAAAAGCAAATCGAGTAAATAATGGTGGGCTAAGAGAGTAAAAGAGTCTACTAAGATTCCTACTACAATAGAAGTAAATTTTGAAATGACAGAAAGATCCACACTCACTGGAAATACACTCGTCTACGCCTGAGAACAAATATAGTGTAAAAGTACAGTTTTACAACAAACATTCTATGCAACTAGGATAGTTGTACTGAACCAATTCTTGTATATTTTTTTAATCACTGCCATTCCAACAAATTCTAACATATTTTTAAATAAATGGAATGATTTGTCCTTTATTACACACCGGTCTCTATAAGAACCACTGAAATAGTGTTAATTTCCATGAAACTCAACAACATATTCTCTTGACCATTCCTATCAATCAGGCTGCGACAAATCGCCTGTCCGATAGCCCGGGGCAATCACATTTTTTGTCGGGCAATTAAAACTCTGAAGAGCTGTGCCCGATCGGGCAAGTCTAAATTTAAACCAATTAAAGCTTGATGATTTAAAATGGAGTATTTCTGTCCAACTTGGCATGTTCACAGAAGTAAAAAAACGTCAAAACAAAGTAGAAATCTTCTTGAAATGGAACTCAAATTTCGCTAGGCACTCGTATCCCACACCAGACTTGCAGACATATACATGTATATATGCTAATGAACATCACGCCGTTCGTGACGTATTGGAAGTTTGGCCAATTATAGAACCTGTTTCGTGCAAATATCATGACGTCAATGACATTAGCTGGCCATGTATTTGCATATGATTGAAATTGAGATGTATTAGTGGTTGGCGAAATACGTAAATTGCCGTGACTTTACTGATAAAATACACATTATTTTCCACATGTAAGAAACAAACAGTGAAATAATTGAATGAAATGTTCATTTTTTATGCATTTCATGAATACTCATTTATTTATCAACTTAACTGAGAAAAGTATTGGATTTCCATAAGAATGAAACTGCCAAATTCGGCACACTTACGGTACTATGCACTGCACTGCATGATGTGTACGGTATGTGACTTTGTCGACAATTGTTGCCGGGAATATTGGTTAATTTCGGGCAATTTCGGGCAACCAATTTTTGGATATTGCCTGCCCGATCGGGCAAGCTAAAAAATAAAATTTGTCGCGGCCTGCTATCAATGATCAAAAATGCTCATTTTGAGGTTACTAACTGGAAGTGATGATACTACAATCTATCCTGGCTTGTCTCAGTTCAAGATCTTACACACAAGCCATGCATAGCCTAAGTTTGGAGCATTCCATCCCTGTAACATTAACTGCTATATATAAATCCCATATTTATGCCCCAAAGAACATGTGTTGTTACTTTGCTTACCTTTCAGTGCGGGTTTCTGGTCTGCTACCAACAGGAGGAGCAGGAGGTTCCTTGGTTGCTTTCCATCTATCATCATCATAAAGGAGACAGAATCTAGCAGCCACTCTACACACATCCCATACCTCTTGCTTCCTGGCTGTCTTGGCTAAATCTGCCCATAGTCTTCCTCTGTTAGTTGACAGGAAAAAAATTGAACTGGTATTTACTTTATTATTACAAAACTGAGAGAGAAATTAGAAACCTGACTGCATGTGTCCAATGCATTTGCCTTATCAAGTGAGCGCAGTGGACACAAATTAATATTCATATGTTAGCATTGAGTTGTCTCATTTCTCTTGAAACAAGCAATACACATTCTTTAACATAGAAATACAAAAATTAGTTGTTATTTTTATTGTATGTGTGATGCTACATTTGTTCATCCTTGTATTCTTGTATTGGCTAAGTTTTACAATAAGGTATATACATCATCCCTGCGCTTTATCCTGTGAGCATGCATTCTCAATATATTCAGAGTGTGTATGGCAGGAGTGGTGTACCATATAAAGTTGTGACAAGGTTGATATAGCAACTATAAAGAAATTGCCACCCATGTGTTGATTCTTGGTTTGGCTTCTTGGTTTTAGGAGTGTATTCATATAATTATAAATTACTATTAAATGATTCTAGCATTGAATGGACAAACTAGAGGTATGCATCTTAAACACTTGCTATATACTTAATGGGTTTAGAGCAACAAAATTTTACAATCACATTCTAATTTGACACTTATGCAGTTTAGGAATATGCACAGATGTAGATACACTGTGCAGATGACGTCACAGGCTACTGTCCCATTATTGATTGTGTGGGATTAGGACTAGTAATGCTCATCACAATTGTCTGTTGACTTCAAGTTGTTAACCATGGAAGCATAATGGAATATGCTGGTAAAAATCCCACATGTTCATCAAATTCACCTACTATAAGTCTGATACCATTTAGGGTCACAAAAAGACACTTCTTAATCATTCTAGCATTTCCTTTTTTTAAACACTGCTTACCTGTCTCTCTCATTCTCATTACCAAGTCGTTTGATATGTCCATTACATTTCTTGACACATTTCTGAAAGTGTCTGCATTTTGAGCCTAGTTGATTGATGACTGTAGCTCCTCTGCCTGCAGCACCTGTTATGACATGGCACAAAGACACACAAATCCTTATAGTAATTAAGAGGTTTAAGAGAATTATCACAATGTATTCTTTCCCTCCAATTGGCCAAGGAAGAAAAAATGTCATCCTGACTAGAATTCAAACTTGATACCCCTTGCTATCCAGCCAGCACTCTAACCAACCAAGCTATCCAGGAAGCTATACTGTGATTCAACTTTTGATAGTGACATAAATACTTTATCGCGATTGCAACACACCACAAGTGTGCCAACAAACCGCCCTTGTACTCATGTGTGTATGCTCTGCACAATTAACTTTTGGTGCATGACCTAATAGAGCAACCATCAAAATATTCACCTTTGTCAATATCAAACTTGAGATGAACTATATTGACAGTGAAGTTTGAATGTTTGACTCAAGGGAGTGAAAGAATAAATAGCAATTACAGTGGTGTACAAATTTAATCATTTACTCCTTTCTTGGAATCTGAACTTACAGGCTCATCTCTATCTTTAATTGAAAATATATATAATTTGGTTTGAAAATCCTGTGATTATTTCAAAACTTATGATTTAAGATCACATACAGAATAATTGTCTAGTATGGATGGATTTGTGATCAATTTTGTTTTTCATTCTGTCTCTGCAAAACATAGGAAATGTTATTTTGGTTTTACAAAAAAAAAAAACTCTATGGTAGTCATGGTGTACTCAAAACCCATGTTCTTACATAACAACCCATTGATGGAATAAATAAAGGAGGAAACATATTTAATTAATTTGATGTAGAAAATGGAAGCATTAAAAAAGACAGCAAATTTATGATATGATTACAAACAAAGCGCAAGTGTTTCTTATAAGTTTATAAGTTAAGTATAAGTCTTATAAGTTAAAATTGTTAATGAAAACAGCACTTAAGCAAAAATATGTTTTCAAATACTAATTAACAATACGTAATAAAATGCCTCAGAGCATTTACCAAATTAATATAGAGCAATGAAAGAGCACATGGTACATGATTTCATTAACATTGTAAGTGGGTTGATATTGTCAAAGGGTTATCATAGGCAGTGCCCATTGTTTTGCATGAGTAGAAGATAGCAACCAGAAGAGGAGTTATCAAACTTTAAGAGAACATGTTTTAGATATGTGTTACATTAAAGACTACAATTCCATGTTTAGGGTATCATTAGGTATGCAGTCAATACAGTTTGTTAAGGGGGGAAAAGGCATGTTCCAGTATGTTATGTTCACACATTTTCAGGAATTAAAAAAAATGTAATTTACTGTGAATTATCGTTTTTAACCCGAATTTTGTTCTTTCCCACCCTTTTCTGGCTACTACATCTGATTGTGAGCTTCATTGACAAGGAACATTTGATATACAAAACAAAGGCAACAAGCTCATGAATATAAGCATGACTCCTCCACGTTCACCAAGGCTGTATGTTAGACATTTCAAGCAATGAAATTGAAATTTGGTGCAAAAGAATGGTAATTTTCAATGAATGTTTGAAGATATAAATCCTCCACCTGGTGCACCAAAATTATTGAGTAAATACCAAAGATGAGGCACCAAGGGGTGATGGATGGACCAAATGAAGCAACAATTTATGCAGATGAAAATATCCATGGAAATGCCTAAGACCTTGGTCAGAAGGGAAGGGAATGAAGGTCTGTGGAAGCTACCCGATGGGTATAATATCATGTAAGCATGAACTGGTTATCCAAATTATAGCAAAAATACAAACCAACTAGCAACATTAATCTTAATTCGGAAACAAACACTTCTCAAAATGGCACGATTTTTCTGTTAACGGGAGATTTTAATCAACAGCAACAATTTGACGCTTGAAAGTATAGAAGGTCATAAACTTGTGCTTCTCTATTGTTATGCACCGACACTCTTCTTACATTCAATCGACAACGTATAACAATATGTGATGATGGTTTCAACAATGAATCAATGTCAGCAGTATCAAATGATGAATGAATGTCAAATGCTGGGTGAACTGAAGCAATACAGCAAATGTTATACCAATTGATTAGTCATTAATGAATCAATCTTACTCTCTCCTGCTGGTTTGTCTCTGTCAGATGACACACGTCGTGAGTCTTCTTCTACTGAATAAAACACCATTTAACAGGTTGGATATATCATAATGTTACAGTAAATGGGTCATCTATAAGTATTATCTATAAGAAATTGAGTACTACTTGCTAAAACCTATATATAGTTTAGGCCAAGATAGAATTCATATATTATGACACCTCGACTTGGTTGCTATACATGTTGAGATACATACATTATAAAACATTCTGCATTTATTAGGTGTGATAGAGTAGACACTTATTCCAAAAATACAAAGCATTAAAGTTGATGCTTTCAAGAAGTGATTTGTTTACCAAGAATAGCTAATTCAACTCGCGTTTCTCACATTTCAAATTTTAACATCTTTGTAGTTGATTTAGTCCTACCTTTTGTTTCACTTTCACTCTCCAATACCAACAAGAAGGCGTCAGGAGACAGTGCCTGACCAGCTTTCATGAGTAGCGCCCTCTTCATGCGCACTGTACCAGCAGCACTTTTCCTGGCCTGTAAATTGAAAGAATTTATTTTTTAATGACAGAGTCATATTTGTGAAAACAAAGGTTATTTGAAATCAATTTACTAATATTGGTGATGTTACATTTACATTTGAATTGTTCCATTTGATAAAGAAACACTTTCTTGTTATAATTATTCATTTGATCTTCAGTTTGATCTCAAGGTCGTTAAATGAAGATGCCAGTTTAAACTCTTCACACCCTTGCAGGGTATAAGACAATAAGTAACAAATAATATATGAGTAACTGCATACTGCAAAAGTTGTCTTTTTCATGTGTGTCATTTTGGGGGCTTTGTTGGTGTTGAAATAATGCTTGTTTTTAAATTCATGATTTTGATTGCCTTTTTATTTTCACAGTAGTTGTGTTGAGCACAAAAAGCATGAAAATTAACATTCCACAAACACTACCACTTTTACAGTAATTTGATTGTCATGCATGTAATCATTTGTTGTGATGCTTTCATGCCCCTTTTGTATGATACTAATTAAGATTTGTTTGCATTAATCTTCAAGCCTACTGATGCTTTGCCCCTTGGACCAATTCTTGAGATTGACATGTTTCTTCAGATAAGAGAGGTACAGGTGTCAGGTACAGCACTTACCTGTTCAACAATCATGGCTGCCTGATCTTCTTGACTGTCTGGTGGTTTATACAACTCAGCTCTTAGCTCTAGTCTATGTAAGGCAGCCGTCAACCTTTCATTGTACTGCCCACCATCATCCAAACTTAATGCCTGTATCATACATATACACATATACTTGCAATTTAGGCACAAATTATCAAACTATTATATATTATATTGAATTGTAGATATCAAATCTTGCATGCAAATATTTTCTGAAGTAGTGTAGATTTTTGTATGTATACATTCTTATAATTGGCACCTTCCTGCCATTGATGGGGTGAATATCGATACCACACTGATGTCACATACTATAAAACAACAAAAGGGAGACTAAGAAGGGTATCACATGGTATTTTGTTATTTTATAAAAATGTGATACCCTTTATGATCACGCTTTTGTTGTATTGTAGTATATGATATCAAGGAGATATGATATATCCATGTTCACCTTATCAACAGCAGGAAGGTGCCAAATAACAAGGGTCTATATCATTCTAACCAACTGCTTAGGACCTTAAGGGTACAGCTTTTATTTTCAAGTTCTTTTAAGTATATTAAAAAAGTTGAGGAGGTCACTTTCTAGTCTACCTGCATACATGAAGTGATGGCAGCCTCCAGTACTGGTATCAACGTTTTTAAAATTAAATTAATGAATTGGATGTTACTGTTTATTCCTACCTTTTTGAGATGTTCCATTGCCACCTGTATCTGTTCTTCATCTTCCTCACATTTAGCAAGCTCAGTGTGAACTTGACAACGTAGTAACACCAGCAAACTGCATTGCAAACAAAAAAGAAATTCACTTTAATATCACATTATTTTAGCCAGTATTTGTTTCCGTATACCCTACCTCTACTCAACCTTAACTATGCATATGTATGTATAAAGGATTCTTTTTAGAAGCCCTTTTCACTGAAATGAGGGGTAGGGTATTCTAGACGAAATTCCGAACCAGACTTAAGTTTTGAGTGTCTTAGTTTTGCCATGGGTCACATAATGTATTGAAAAATAAACAAGCAAACAAACAAAGTTTCAGATTTGTATTGTAATACCTTTCCAAAATAGTAAAGGTGACAGTCCATACTTGCAAGATGTTCAATGACCAACAAATAGGCCTTTTCAAATAAATCCAAAGAGCCTTCTGAATAAATAAAGCCTACATGCCTCACATCGATGTGGACATCGTTACTGCGCAACTCACCATGCGCAGTAATGATGGTCACTAACAATTCGCACATTGGCATGACATATGAAGGGTTCAATTGCAAATGCTTCCAGGATTTTCTGAAATTGTCTATTGCCCATTTTGCCTACCTGGCAATGCTTTCTAATGCTTCAGCCACAATGGTAAGTGGCTTGCGTACATGCTCTCTCAGATTAGCTTGCAGTAGAGGTAAACATATGTTCCACATAGTGACACATCCAGCCTGGATTAGGTTGGGATCCCCAAGACGTACCACATTGGTGATGCCCTCAGTCAGACGATTCATAGCTCGGATACGAGTCTGAAATTCATCAAAGATAATGCACATGTTAAAACTGAGAAGATTGAATTTGTGTTTAGAACGCTACGCTTTGTTTCACCACCATTTTTGTAGCAAAATCAGTGCTTTTACACAAGCATGCTGACAAACGCCTTTGTACACTTGTGTAATTAATCTATGGGATGTGTTAATAAAGCTCAAATCGATATTGCAACCAGTGACCCTACCTCAATACCAAAGTTGAGGCCAACTAAAGTAAAGATGAATCTATTACTAATTCCAATTACAAATTGAAACAGTAAACCAATTTAACGTAAAAGAGCTATATTCTAATATTTATGCAAAGGGCGGTCTGATTAGCAACTTATTTTCTCTTTTTCTTGACCGAAATTAAGATTTTGGAAGTTGGGGCCTTTTATTTTCCTTTAACTTGTTAAATGACTTTTTCATGACAAGTAAATAATTTAACAGTTAACCATAGAAATTCATACTAATTCACATGTCGTTCTGCTGCAGTGCTCAATGATTAATATGTCACTTCACAGGTACGATACTCAGGGTAGGGTTATACAAACAGGTAACATGTTTATATTATACAACCTGTCTATATTTATCCTACATTCATCTATCTTAATAATACTGTCTGTATCACCATATTTGTAGAGTGGAACATCAATGCTACTCAATCAGTTGTATACAAAGGATATACTTATATAACATTTAGAGTTGGATTAAATATACTAGGGATATAACTATTTTGAATATAAAACCATATTAATATGGACACCTATGAATTTCTCACAAGTCAGGTTGTATTTCACTATGTGACCTCCTTTTTGATTAAACATACCTCCACACTGTTCTTGCTATAGTTCTCCTGCTTTTCTTTCAAGTTTCTAACCATCAGCTCACACTCCAGGAACTCCATCTCAAATAACATCTTCTTTTCCTATTAGACACATGAATAAATATATATAATACATTTTAGAATATCAACAGTCATATGATTTTGAAATATAACTTACTAAGAAAATGTAGCAAAAACTCAAAACAGCACAGGATAGCATAGAAAGATGCGTACTGGGCTTTACCAAACCAAAAGAACACAGTTGCATGGATCAGAAGCCAAACAGAAGTAAAAGATAAATCCAAACAATAAAGATAAAGAAATGAAATTAGGTTGGTCATTTTGCAAGATCAAAAGATAATAGATGGACAATGAATATCACAGAATAGAAGCCTTGGCTGGGCTCAAGACACCAAGGTAGACAGTATGTCAGATGGAAGGATGAGAAATCAAACTTCATATGGATCAGATGGATGGCAAAAGCAAACTAGAGCGGTTCTCGGCTTTCGAGATTCTCTGCATTGGCGGTTCTCGGTACATACGGGTTGTGGAAGTAGCCATGTGTGATTCTGGTTGGTGTGTTCTGATAGATTGGTTTAGGCATTTGTGCTGTCTTGGTCTGCATGCGATGTTTCTGTTCAGAACCTTGTATGAGCCCAATGTGTATTTTTTTGTGATGTTGTTTGTCTGTCTGTGCCATTTGAATATTAAACCAATGCAAGAAATTGATTATCATAATTATAGTTTGATTTTGAGATGGATACTATGGTAGAGAGGGAAATCCACTACCTACATCACTCTATCTCTACCACCTTACCCTTAGATGCCACTGAGTAGGCCTACTTGCAAAACAAACTGAAAATCGTGAGGGTCTATCTTCTTTCAAAATACGGAGTATCCCAGAATTATATACACCGGGAAAGTTGAAATTTGTAGGTATGAAAAGCATTTCTATTGGTGGACTGGTATTGTTCTAAATTCTTAAATTTACATATGCTTAGCTTTCTTAGGAATGTTATATTTTAGAAATTGGACGTTTTAATATAAGTTACAGGATATTGCGTAAAAATGTTGAATTCCTGCAATTATCACAAACTTATTTCACAAGTTGCATTCGTTAAGGCTCTTATATAATGGGAAACAAGTTTATTTAACAAATTAGATGAAAAAATGAAATCTTTTTTAGGCCTATGATATATAAAATAAATAATTTTTAATATTTTATTGACTGCTAGCTTTATATTATAATCATAAACCCTAGGTGGTCTTGAAGCAATGTCGTTGCATGGTTTTGAAGTTATATTGGGCCTATAATTTTAACAGCCCTCATGGTCCTAGCAGTCAATAGCCATGTTCAGACGTGGGTACTAGTCGGCGTAAATTTACACCGGCATTCCAAAGAATTTACTTAATTTCACACGCACGCGTTCACACACGCTTACTCCGACTACTTCACTACTTCGACATTTCCCACGACCTTCCGCCGACTAGTGCTTACCACGACCATCCTCCGACCTTCCGCCGGGTGTAAACCCATGCGTCTGAACACGGCTAATATTCGTTATTCCCGGATAAACTTGATAAGAGTTAAAATACTTGTAGTATAAAGTTTTCTTTTTTTTTCTTTGTCAATACAAAGTTTCCATGTGGCATTTTTTTGTTACTAAATTTCATTTTATTTTACAAATTCGCTATAGGCCTACAAAAGAAAAACAACGAATATTAAAATAATTGTTCGTATGCACATGTATACATGAGATAGATATAAATACAAAATCAAAGGTGAGAAACAATACTAATTTGTTTCTTAATAAATGTACATCAAGCAACTATGATAGCCAAAAAGGCCTCAAATCGAGCAAAAGAAAGGTACTACTTTTTTATGTATATTTCAAAGGGACACTTAATTAGTGGTGTGCGCCCTTAAGGTCACATTATCATGGTCGTGTATTTCTTTATTTTTGTTTCAAGTGTATTATCATGATACACATTTTTTTATATTCTTCATTATTTCACTTTCACTTGAGTTCCGGTATTACTTTATTTACAAATGTATATCATCATACACTTCACGTTATATGATTTTTTTCAGTGTTTTACCTAATTTTAAGTAATTCTTTATTGGGGTGCATGCTCTTATATAGGCCTATTTTGTTTGTTTGTTTTCATCATCAATTTCTCTAATCATTCTTGATAGATGGTTGTGTTAAATATTGCTTTATTTTTTGTTCTAAGTGTATAATTATCATCCGGACACATTTTCAAATTTTATACAGGCCTAATATGACTTATCATTCTTGACAAGATAGCACATGCTGCATAGGCTGTTTATTTACATGATGTCACGTGCTGTATGCTGTTTATTTATTTGGGCCTAAATTATTTCTTTACTTTTGTTTTAAGTGAACATGTATATCATGATAGCGCATTATATGTTTTTATATCAACCGTGTTGTCTTTTTAAAGACAGTTCCTGTTTCACCGCTGACTGCTTAATTATGTCAACATTCGCTCGTGTTTGCTCTATTATTTGCTCTACAGTTTGATTCGCTCAGGTCAGTATAGGGTTGCCAAACCCGCGATTTAATGGCCCAATATAGGCCGACTTTTGAAGATTTTCTACGGGACAATATCCTGTCCTATAAACACCAATAATATTATTGATGGCTAAGAAAAAAGGGCTACTTTCCGATATTGGTTAAAGCGAATTCTGGTAGTTTCTTATCCCATAGGAACCAATGGTAAATAATAAAAAAAATATTGGGTGACTTTTCAATTATTTGACCAACCATTTGGGCTGGAATATTTTTTGGCAACCCAAGCATGTGATGTGCATCTACCAATTTCCGGTGACACGATGTTTTGTCATGTAAAACCAGTTTATTAATTGCAAATTTTAAACACTAAATAAAAGTACAAAATGCGAAGCCTGGTACTATTTAATATTATTGTAATGTAAAACTAGAAAAATTCGACCTTGACTCACACAAATTTTCCTTACAATGAATTTATTATTATAGAATATAAATATCAATGTTAAATAATCTCCCCCAATAAACAACCCAATAGCCTAAACCCCTTCGAATAATTGGTTGTTAAAGCCGTGTTTTCACAACCCAATAACGATGCGTAAAAAGCAAATCGTTTATGACTGATCTTGCTATAAAAGCGCAGCATGTAGGCATGCACCAACTAGAGAGAGATATCGGCAACTATAGAACAATAGTCCAAGGTGCCAAAGTGTTGCTTGAACTTGCTTCTATAAGTGTATTTGGTCTATAATAATGTACCATTGTGCTCATTAAAAGCCAGTTTGCCGAACCTCTCTTTTTCACAAATTTCTCATTAATTATGTACTCGTTCAAGTTCAAAATAAACTGGTGTCTAGCTTTAATGACAGTTAACACACCAGGAAAATTTGAGATCATGAATCTACCGAATAGCACGTGCAGCTTGCGAACAACATATAGCTGTCACTATCTCTTTGTATTGCACTTTTGGGCTCATACAATTGAATATATGAATACAAAACCCACCCAAGTCCATACGTTGACTAAATTGAGTTAAGCATGGGAAATTGTTGCTATACATAGGCCTGTCATATGTATGAAAGAACAACTCAAATTCATCCTCTGTGTGTATTGAACATGTGAAAAATAGCATGTATGAAAGAACCACCCAATTCCATGATTTGAGTCTTGTAACACATTGATTGAAATCCCGTATGTATAAAAGTCCACTTGTAACACATTCATTGCTAGAGAGTGACTTTGAAAAAAATGGGTTTAATAAAGGAAAGTGTTTGGTTTATACAGGCTGTATCAAAATGATTGGTACCCGTCGGCTTCCAGTGATTCTGGACAAGACTACCACATCAAAATATAACACAGGGGCTACCTTTTTTTTAAATAGATGAATGTTATATACGTTCATAGTACTATAAATCCTATGCATTTCAAGAGGATGCAATGTTGCATATGGAAGAAACATGCTTTTCAATAAACACCAAACACTGATGGGTACCAATCATTTTGATACAGCTTGTATTACATGGCAGAATGCTTATCAACATTATACATACCTGTGTACTCTATTTTGTATTATCTTACTAGTGGTAATCTCATTCTAACATTGTTGTCTTTGTATATGATTCAAAAAACCACCCAAGTCCAAAATTTAAAATGAACCCCACGAAATGCTAATCGTCATACCTAATACAGGTTAATCCACTCATTTGCACGTAAAACTTACCATATTGACCAGGTAAATCTAACTGAAGGAATTAAAATGATACACAGGTTTTTCTCTCAAAATCACTTCCCATGGACTTGGGTGGGTTTTGTATTCATGTATTCAAATTACAGGAATCTTTGGTGACAACTTGGGGAGGTTTTTACCCAGCAGTGTGCTCAACATGGCTGATGAATGATGATGGTGATGATATCACTGGAAATGGTGGATTTGGTTTTGCTTCTGATTGGTAATGGGACTCAGGAGACCACACACACACCTCAAAATATCAGCATTTACATTATAGAGATACATTTTTTCATGATAACACTGAATGCAAGATAAAAAGAAAGTATGCTGTATTCATGTGACTATACATGCATTGGGATGCATAAGAATTTTGGAAAATGTTTAAATATCTAAATTGGGCATTTTTCAATATCAATCACAAATCAAATCAGCAGGCTGGATCATCGGGATTGAACTGGTATGCATGCTATATGTGGTCCACATGTTATATGCTGTGCATCCTTGCTTATTTCATGTAATACTTTGTATTCTGTACACTTGTCTTTTTATTAGGTGTTTGCAGGTGTGTCTAGTATAACCATTACCTTGATAGGGTAGTTCTTCATAGCTTCCAAACACCTAGCCACAAGCTCAGCTTGGTCATATTCAGCACACAGTCTGGCTAACTCAAGAAGCAATGCATTCCTTAAAAACAAAAAAAGTTATTTGTCAACATTAGTACTGGCTTTCTTTCATTTGGAATATTAATCTGAATACCCATGCTGTCCTTTATGCTAAAGGACATATAGATACACAATCTTAGAACATGTTTTCAGGAACTATTAGTATTACATAAATTTAGAGAAACATATCACTTCACTATAATCACAATATTGGGTGGTTGCAATTGGTTGTGTGCAAACATTTATGTCATGATCCTGATCTTTTGCTCGGTTAGTAGCTGGTGTATTCCTACAATGATGGATATATGTTGTCAGGACACATGGAATACTTCAGTCTTTTGACTTATTTACCTTATTTTTCACATGTCAAAAAGCCTGAACTATTTCCTAATAACTAATGTCCCAAGACTTTGTCCATTTCTATTTGTAGCTTTTACAATATGCCAAAACATCTAATTTTTCTGTTATAGATCTTTATTTTTCTTGTATTAGTGATATTGTTATCATTTATTAACTTTTGCTTCTTGGAATTTAGATTGAGGGCCCTAAATCCTAATGCTAATCTAAAAAAAACTCACATATTGTTACAATGATAATTTTGGTATTCCATATTTTTGCATTGTTAGTGCAAGGGCTCAGATTAGGGGCCCTTAAGTTGATCCAGTTAATTGTATACATTTTCTTGATGTGCAGTGATAACAAACCTCCACATTCCACAATGTTAGTGACTTACATTCTAAATTGACATTAGTTAGATACAGTGTTGAAAATATATTTTTAAATTTACAAATATACATACAAATGATTTAAACAGTATACTTTTAAGACATTAGACTTGGAGATCAATAAACAGTACATGCATAAAAAGAGTGGCAGCATTAATTTTTGGTGATGTGGAAAACAAGTTTGTCTTACTGCCTTTGGAATCAGAAGTTCAAGGGCCTATAGAGTGGTGTATCATCAGGCCCAAAGTGAATTTCATGAGCATTTGCTCTGTGGGCCTGGCTTATTTCCAACATACCATGCAAACTCAACATGTAGCAATGTAATAATAAACACACTCGTTCAACCCTCGGAAAAGTGCTACTATAAAAGTGATAACAGAAGTGACAAAATACTGTGTGGAAATGCTGCTATAGTTTGTTCAACCTATATGTGGCAAGACTCATAACATTGTGGCTTGATATAGAATGGCATGCATGCAGTTGGGTGCAGCACATAGGCTAAGTGCACCGTGTGTAATGTGTGACTGGCGTAATGCATGACTGGCACGCACTATGTAAATTTATGCAAGCCAGTAAGTTGGGATTTGACGTGCATAGTAACAAAAAGCAAAGAACTTTTGACTATCTTTTTCGCCACTCATAGGTTGAACAAATGTAGGTGAAATCCAGTGAAAACATTGATTATGTGCACATTTGAAGCATGAAGGATAACAAGAAATTACTACTATTGGCTTGATATAGTGAGGTTTTGTATATTAATTTCAAATTGGATGTATTTTATTTCAAGAAACTTCAATCTTTTCTTTCCAACTTAATTTGTGCAAATGCACTGAGTGACAATGTTTTATGCAATTATTTGTCCCTGTACTGAGCTGCAATGTAAGTTATAAATGTATTTTAATGGTTCAAGTTATCATTGTACACTTAGACATCTGTTAATAATTGGATATTTTTGAAAAGTGTGTGTGTGTTACAAAAACACATGGCACTAAATTGCATACTTCATGCTTCAAAGAAAAATAAATCAACAACACACAGAAAATATGTGCACATATAAACTCACTTAGCCTCTTTACTGACAGGTAACGATGGGGCATTTCTCCATTTGGAGACTACTGATCTCCTACAAGGTTATGTATAAGCATGCAACAGACAAGGCAAAGCAAAGCAATGAAATGATATATGGATACTAATAAGAAATGATGCCAGGACATTTATCTATCTAAAGACTATTGATCTCCTGCAGGGTTATGTATACGCATTCAACATAGTAAAGCAGAACAAGGCAAAGCAAAGCAATGAAATGATATATTATATGGATACTAACAAGAAATGATGCCAGGACATTTCTCTATTAAAAGGCTACTGATCTCCTGTAGGGTTATGTATAAGCATTCAACATAGTAAAGCAGAACAAGGCAATGAAATAATAATGGAAAGGCTACATCAGAAACTATTACAAACTGTATGATTTCACAAGGATTTCATGCTTATCTTGTTGTTTTTACTTAATGGTTTGGTATTTCTGGGAGGTAAATTTTTTTTCAAAGTACTTGCTAAGAATTTTCTTAATCATTTTCAGAACCCTAACCACATAAAATTGGTATCAAACGTTATTAAAGGGTGCTCGCAATATTGCCAGATAAGATATTGAAAACAGCTGCAATTTGCAGCAGCCCAATAAAGTTACTCTGCAGTAGCCTCACACTGGACTGATTTAATAGGTTCTTTACATTTGAAGGGAAACTAGAGGGACACAACCTCTTAGTAAAAAGCATATGAATTATAAAGTTCATGCCGACGAAAACACAAAAGAGGGACATAAATATGATTTTCTTTACTGAAGCACCAATTGAATTGATTACAATTTTTTTGTTTATGCAGTATGCTAGAAGTTTCCTTTCAATTAAATTGCCGCAAACTTACATTAGGTCATATTTATATTCTTAAAATGGAAGAAATAAATTAAAACAGTAAACTTAACACAAAATAAAAGGCTCTATCTAAAATGATGTAAACATAACAAACATGTGTACAATCTACAATACACCAAGAGTCTCAAAGGCCTGTAGCTTGCAAAATGCATGTTTTATATATTATTGTTTTAATATAATGATCAAATATATCATAGAAAAGATATAAAAGGAACTCACCTGTTATGGTTGGTTTTAGTTAAATATCAATGCATGCATCAAAGTAACATAAAAGAGAAAGAGTTTGAAAAGAAACATGATATTAGTTCTAATGTGAGTCAGGTTTTCCAATCAGTATACAATATGGAATGGTTCTATTGTCACTTGTGCTGATTGAAACAGTATTGATCATAATCAAATAGCTAGATTGGACAAAGAAAAAGTTATAACTGACAGTTAGCATTTTGCTTTTAGTTTCAGAGTTGTAAAAATATACATCTTCTCAAAAATATTTTTTTCAGTATATTTAATTACATGTGCAGCAGAAAACCAAGACCATCTATATACATATGAAATTTCAGTGATTTGTCTCAAATATTTCTTGAAATTCAGCAATGAGAGTACAGTGGACATTTGTACTAAAATTGTTCATTTCTGTCAAGAAAACACAAAAAAACATTCCTTATCCAAATCTAACTGTATATTATGATCATATTAGTATTATTATAAGCATGCAAATAATCATAAATACTGTTATCTATCTAAACATCCAAACTCACACTTCCAAATCAGTAGGTGGATCAGGTGGTGGGGGTCGTGGCTGTACTCCTGCAGCAGAACTGTTAGTCTGTTGGCTAACCTTCTTTCCACGCCTAGGTTTAATAGTAGTGATCAAGTGCAGTGACAAGTTATTAGCAAAAAAAAAAAAAAACAATTAGCAGATGAAATGTGCAAAATCAGTAGTGCTTCACACCTTACTCTTCAATATAGGGGTTATGGGAAAAGCAAATTTATTTTTGCAAAGTTTACAAAGAAATTTTCCAGTCTTCTGGTCTTTAAATATCCAATAAATGTGTTTATGTGTGAAGTATGGCTGAAGGAAACATTTTTAGAACCTTCTATCCCAGATTGTCAACATCATGTGGACTTTGAAGTGTAATAAATGGACAAATGTAAATGTATGAATTTATGTGTACGCACAAAAATATATATAGTTACATAATATGTTAACGAAAATTGGTAACTGAAAAAATAAAAATGTCACATCAAAGTGAACCAAAATGACATCTATTCTTTCACTAAAAAATATAAGACTCTTGGTCAAAAGATGCATCAAGACTCTTGGTCAAAGATGCATTTAGTCAGTAAGTAAGATTAAACAATGATTTAAAGTAACTACCTAAACCTAGAAAATCATTATTGTTACAAGGTCTATTAACCATCTAGTGCATAGCAAACTACCTACTTACTTAATACTAATTAATGAAGCAATAGTTCGATTCTATACATTACATCTATCATTGTCTACAAAAAACCTATTTAACTTGTGCAAGGTTTGAGGTCAGGGAGATGAAGTTTGATATAAATTCTGCCTAAGAATAGTATAGGCATCTTGGGATTTGTAGGAGATGTTTGCAGATCACATACATTACATCATCAATTGGTTAATTACAGGGTTCCAAATATTTCCAGGCCATTTCGCTGGCACAATGCTTGAAAAGTTGCCATACTTACTGTGTCTGAGTAACTTGGAGGCCAAACTAAGTTCTTGGCAAGATTGTTCACACAATTAGTCAACCAATAGCCACAGTAGAGCAAATAAATTGTCCTTTTTGCCAAGCATTTTATATCCATACGGTCTAATAAGCATTTCCACAGTTAACATGTATGCCCTTGCCATGCAAAAGTGTTTATATGTATATCAACTTTGCATCTTTTGTTTAGAATATCTTTGTATTCCAAGTCCAAAGTATTATCCCTGAATACCTGGTCAGGGTTATTCCACTGTCTCCAGACCTTACACAGTTATCACTAAAACTGACCTAATTTTCTAATGAAATCTAACACACATAGTGTTTTTAACTTAGCACAGTCAGTGATGCCAACACATTGAGGCAGCTGTTAAGAGCGCATATCTAAATGGATTCTCTGAATGTATGCATATGTATGCCCCCATTTTGAAGAACTTGTGGTTTTTTTGAAGCTGCGTCCATTGACTAGCGCACCGACATCAATAACTGCATTAGAGTAAATACACTGTAGAGCACCCCAAACTATCATGCACATGCACACTAACTGACCTCACTACATTTGCTTGATCACTGAAAATATTTAAAAGATGTAATTTGATAAACAAGTAACCCTTACAAATAATTAAGATTCATACATTGCACATATTACACACATCACATAAGATTAAACTGTGATGTTTACAATAAGCTGAATTATCATTTCAACAGGTTTTGTGGCTTGAAAATACGCTGCAAGCCTTATCTTACAACACCTAAAATTCTTCTTACAAATCTTTGACATTTGCTAATATGCTCAGCAATTATGCAAATTCACATATGCTACATTGACAAAGCAATGACAAAGAACCACAAATGAGATAAAACAGGGACTGTCTTTTAGAATTGGCAGAAGAGCATTAAATAGCTCTTCTGGAGCTTTCAAGGAGGGCTGTTTAGAGCATTTACAATAGAATGTAAGGAGATAATGGTCAACCAAGGAGAGCTAAAAATCTCTCCTATATCAGATTTAAAGAGAGGAGTAGAGAGCGATTGCTCTCGTTCTCCTCAAAAGGCAGCCCTTGACTAAAGGGCAGTTTTACTTCAGTGTTTTGCAACAAATGTAGAATTTTAGCCATCAGACTTTTCAAACTATACATTTAAATATTATGTAAAAACTGGCAGTTTTGCAGCATATGACCACTCAGACATTGCTTACTGAATGTCTACTACCTTCCAAGAATCTTTGCCTTCTCTAACTACATTGAAGATATGAATACTATGCTTTCAAGTAGCATGCAACATGAGAGAGAGAGGGGGGGAGATGGCATCTACCATGAACACTGGCTAAAACTGACCTGCTCTCCAAAAATTCTTTACGGGCTTTATCACTGAAATATTCAAACATTCATACTCAATTTGATCGTCAATGTACAATACTAAGTAAGTTTACACTATTACAATGGTTAGATTTCTGCAATCAAGTAAACTATACCTACATATATGTACACCTAGATCTACAGGTTGACAAACATTACAGTAAGCATACATTTACTAGAGTGCTAAAGCAGTTAAAAGGCTACCTATAGGGATATCAATTAAAAACTTGAGTCCATGTCAAAAATAAATCTATGACACCTGGGTGGTTTGAGCTCCTTTTTTATCCAACATTCTGTTCAGTTGCAAAGTTGCCAATGTTAGCTAGTAAAATACCAATGTGCTAAAATATTTCAAGTTTCAGACATAGAGTCCAAGTCATCTAAACTTTGATTCACTTCAAGTGCAGTAGTGACATATGTGTGGTCGCAGAATTAAATTGTGTTAATCATGTAAAGATTACAAGCACTGGTACAAAAGCAGTTTGTTGGTACCCTTGATGCACAACCTTGAAAAAGTATTCATATCACTACCATACTTTATTCATTACTGCTAAGATACTATTCCCAGGATATCAAAAGACTAATAAATAAAACACAGGATTAAAATTTCAGTGGGACCAATTTCCACAAATCAAACTTAGTTCACAGTATATACTTTGCAAGAATCAGATGAGTTCAGCAAAATTCCTTTGTAAGAATTTAGGTTGATCCTTACAATGTATGACAAAAAAGGAGCTCAAACAAATGACTGAAAGGAATATGGTGTAACAAACCTTCTAAAAATATAAATGGCAACAAAAGGATTTTGTCATTGCATCCACACAACAAACAATCGATATGAGTATTAGTAATGCATGAAAGGAACAAGGAAACATAAGACAAGATTAGTAGGTGTGATCAATTAAGATTTTAAACTAAACATAACATAATCTGCTAGGTTTCAGCACCATACATTATTTCAGGGAAAATGGGGATGTAACCTCCAGTGGGAGGACAGAATACTCTGTAGGTGTTAGGGTAATTCAAATGGTCCATGAGTATAACAGAATGGTCGACTGCAGATCTGTCAGATAACGCTTTTTCAATGGGAAATGAACTTTGCTGCTTGGATGATGTCACAATGAGGTTAGCATTTATTCCGTATTGAAAAGCGTGTTCCGACGGATCTGCACTCGACCGGCCTCATAATGGCTATTATAAATCTAGTATTAGTAACCAGGGTAAAAGATATTATTTAAGGTGGTGGTATAATTAAGTGAAAAATTATGTGATGACGAGGACTGAGTTGGGTGCAATGATACAGGATTTCCACACACTTATCTGCTGGAATTTTATAGATAATTTGATTCATGTTCTATTATTTAGAGAATAAAAGTATTGTTTTAAAAGGACATTTCGTGATCCACAGTCTCATCCCTCACTTTCCTCAAAAAAAGTTGAGATTTTTATATCACTGGAAACCTCTGGCTAATAATGTTTATGTACAAAATATTTCTTGCAGATTAATTCTTTTAGCAAAGATATTGTGAAATTTGAATTTCGTTCTGGTATACCAGAACGAAATTACAACGCGTTGTCTATGGAGCAGTGTAATATACATAATCATGCATAACTTGCAAACGCAAAATCGGAATCAACTGAAATTTTGGCAATAGGCTTTTTTCGTGGAAATGTACTGCAAAATGTTATAAAAAGAGGATGCTAGGATTACGAAATACTCCTTTAAGACCCAGTTGTGTATCAGCTGATAGAACATGGCAGATACCATTTTTGTAATGTGGAACAATGAGGCAGAACACCGAGTTGCACCACATAAAAATAATGGTATCTTGTGCTCTATCAGGAGATAGATACACGGCTGGGTCTCAAAACAATACTTTTATTCTTAAAAAGATCAAGTGCAAAATTATGTTTGGATGTAATTTTTTTCCCACTTCACTTCAGTGCATGGAATTGGCGAATCCATTGAATCCTTCATGTTCAAATGCAAAATACCATGAAATGCATACATGTGAGATCACAGCGATAACATATTACGCGCAACGCAAACAATACACCCAGCCGCACAGTTCAATACACACCTAGCTGTACTCTACAGAGGCCGTCAGTCTTTCGCCATCTTGTGGGTACAAATGATACCCGTGTTCATGCGTTGGACACTACGCGCAGGGCACAGCTTGCCACGCAGCTGTTATCACGCATCAACACGGCGATCACGCATGGAGATCGAACAACCATCGCAGCGTGTACCCACAAGATGGCGGCATATGACGTCACGCTGACGGCCTCTATTGCCTTATAGAATATGGGCATGTCTGCAATTCTAGGAGTATCCCAATCACATTCATAAAATTTTGCAACTAAATATTCTACATTTATATACTATTTCACAGAGATTATTAATGTGTGGAAACCCTGTGTATTTTGTGTATGAATAAGCATGACTTACACTTCACTGGCTGTAGATGCCACTCTTATTAGAGAAGCAAGGCTAGGTGACCTGGCAACAGGTGGGGTGGTAGAAGCTGCCCCTTCTCCTCGGGGTGCACTTTGAGGAGGAGGGGGCGAGGGAGCATAGCTCTTATTGCTGCTATGTACAAAAATAAAGCAACAAATAGTAAAGAAATTTGGAAACATGTAAGGAAAACAAAAATAACAATTTATTCAGCAAAAAAAAAAAGCATTGAAAATGATGACAAATGCAAAGTAAATAAATCAAAAACTGATTATAGTTTTCAGCAGGATTCTTCAGCGGTCTTCAGCAGCTCTGTTTATAACGTAAATATGGAAGTGGGGTTCTGATTGGCTAATTGAATCACATCATTCGCCGATCAAGCAGCGTAGCAATGCGCTTTTTAGGTGATACTTGGAAGAGCAGCCGGGCACCGCTGAAGGACCTTGCTGAATAGTATAGATCTGTGTTAGATGAAGCATAGATCATCAAATGACAAAATGAAGGCAACAAAATAGTCGCATGTCAACTCATCAGTTAAATGCAAGAAGGTTGATAGTAATAAACAAAGAACTTACAAGCATTCTTACATTAAAATAAAAACAATGCTACCAAGTAACATCATAATGCTTCCATGATATACCACTGTTCAAGACATGATTATAATATTTTGCAGTAAACTTTTGACAAGCGCATACCACCGTGATGTTGCAATGTTGGAGTTAACAATGTGTACGGCGCAAAGTTCAGTCACAAATTTCCACTCGGCAACAGCAGATCGTCTCAACAGCCAATCAAAGACAAGTGCCTTTCAATGCAGTAAATTTGTGATGTACGCTTAAAATATGCTCTCATCAAAGGTTTACTGCAAAATATTATAATTAATCAACATTAACAAGCATCATAATGAACGACTCAGGAATGTTAAAAGCAGGAAACCACAGACACCAAGAAACAGAGCATGAGCTGATTATTAAAAATGGCATTCTCACTTAATCCCATTAGTAATCAGTTTGAGCCTTACAATTACTGCTTTAAATGAGATGCAGGATTTAAATGTTACATTTCCACCATTTTAAGTAATACAAGTGATCAATACTTGACTGAAAACAGATAGTATGCCGAGAGCTACAAAATAATAGCATATCATCTATATTCAAGAACAAAGTCATTTGCTATAAATCCGATTTTAGATATTTTTTCAGCCTTGATCATCCCTAAAGATACCACAGCATGCAACTGCTCATAATTGTGCAAGAACCATACTTTGGCTTTTGAGGCTACCACAAGCGATACTCTCCTAAAGGTTTCCCTAAACTTCCTTAAGAGAAAATTTCCCGTAAGAGAATGATTGTAGCTCATGTGCATTTTTCAAAACTGAATGTTCGATTTGAATCACCACCCTGAAAGCTCTCCTACACATCTTTAGCAGAGTGAAAAGTAGTTCACCTGTCATTTTACAAGTCAAAACCTAAAGAATGTAGCATGGTAAATTCAAAGCTCTATTCACAATCAATTTCAATCAGGCTCAAATTTGGCACTTCAGCAATTCTGTCATGTCACACCAATTGTAACTTGGCTTGTCCGACCGGATGTCTAGTTGAAATTTGAGTGTTCTAAGTAAAGCTCACCTAATGATATTCACCAAATCAAAAGCAATTGATTCTGCACTTAGCAAAACTATTTACAAATATTAAGTTAAGTTGTTGCAATGTTAGCAAGCCAGTTAGTTGAACCAAAGCGACTGTCCAAACTGGACCAAGATGACCAGAATATTTCAGCATGAGTCCTGAATGTCTCACCTGTCATCTGCAGCACTGACTGGGGTAGTATTCTTACTAGTACGCCCACTCATAGCACTAGAAGCCCGAGACATATCCTCTTCTTGAAGAATCTGTTTTAACAACTTAGCTGCATGGTTGTGTATTTCTGTAATTTCCTTCTGTTCCAAAGCACTATAAGTAATCATAAATTAATAAATCAAGCTTGATCAGCAATTTAGAAAGAAAATGTAAAGGAAATTTCACTCTGAAACTATGTTGAAAATATAAAAATTGAGTTAGTTAGGATGTTTGCAGCTCACTGTAAATTATGATGGTAGCTTACAAAAGCTGCTATTTGAATTACAAGTTTGGTTGAATCATGCTTCAAAATGTCCAAATTAAACTGATCAAGTTTCACAATGACTTCACAATCCACGTGGTTATAGTATCCATTAGTAATAGATTTGATATAAAGAGAACACAAAGATACAAACGTAGACATAGGAATCAACTAGTCACAATACCCAGGAACAGCAAGCACACTGTCCATCTCACCAGCAGGACTAATGACAGGGAATAGTAGTTACACCAACAGGACACAGAAAATAAATAAATACATTCATCTTATGCACTATAATTCTACTTCACAAAGTTTATAGTAATTTAAGTAAATGTATATAAAGTCAATATATAGATTGCCACCAACTTACACCCTCAGTTTAACCAACTTCATGTATGCTGTAAGATCTCCACTCTGTCTCAAATCTTTAGCCAGCTTGTTGTGATCAATCAGAGAATGCCGGATCTGCAAAATAATAAATAATTATGAAGTTGACAGCATTCAATACCACTTAGCATTGATTTACAAAAATTGTACATAATAACATGTCCTTCATGAAAGATTATGATAAGAATTTGAATATTTACCAATATTAAGAGCTTCTGAATATTTGAAAGAAGATACATACACAAGAATGTGTGTTTTATGAAAGATGGGCAATGACTGGTACAGCTCTCCCTCCAAATCTTCCAATGGCCGGGTAGCTGAGGCTATTTGAGTGGCATACTGCATTATTGCAATTCTTATTTCTATTTAGCTACACAAAATGATTTATTCTTGCATTCCTTTAAAGAGCTTAAAGTATTTCAACCATGCAAAAAGATAATTTAATGCTTTTTAATGATGCTACACAATATCCTAAACTTGTCATTATGCAAGTCACATAAGTTGCATTTGGTCTTTAAGTTTTGACTTAATCAGGAGTTCCTTGTAAAGCGAAATAGCCCAATTTTATCACATTGTGTTTTCTAACTGAAATGGAGGCCCATCACCCATTTATTCTTATTTCAAGATCTGAGTTAAATTGTTTCTGCCATTTTGGATCTCAGCTTTATTTATATTTCTCAAACTGCATTTATGAGAAAAATATGAGCTTTCTTCCGACACCAAAATCTGACGGGATTATGGTAGGGAAAAGGCTGTCAATTGGGGCAATCACTTTTAAGCATGGCACCTTGCTCACCTGTAATCTTAAAACCTGCTTGTATAGCTCAGGTACATGTGCTTTGGTGAATTCAGCAGCAGCTTTGCTGACTTCAGCAGCTTCTTTGATTCTCCCAGCATCAACATGACATTGAACTAAAGCAATCATCAGCTGTGCTCTCCACTCATAGTCTTTGTCATCAATGTCATCTAGAGCTTTGACCACAGTATGGAGGCTGATGGAGAGGTACTGGCGATAGTTTGGTTTCAGGAATGGACGACAGAATTGCCAGTACAGCACCGAGGCATTGTACACTAGAAAGTGGTACCTGAAAAATTAAGAGAAATGTGGACAAGTTATAGACAAGCTAGTATGTGTGTTTGTTTGTTTATAATTATACTGGGGTGTTGGTAGTTGGTAGTGTGCTTTTGTACATACAGTGAATCAGGACACCCACACACACAAGAGATGTACAGTCAGTGGAATCAATGGAATCGCAGTAATCCATGCTTACTGGTGTAGGGTGAATCCTAGTTCCAGTAACTGTAACTCGTCGTACCTAGAGTTACAGTTCACTCTACTGCTATCTATTGCACAAATAAGAAACATCACAATATGTGGGCTCCTTTTGGGCTCTAAGGATGTAGCTGAGGAACTCTCTCAAGGACAGTTTGGGCATGCACTGATGATTTTAATCCCATTGTACCAGGGTTTGGGCGTGCCTGGATGATTTTAATCCAACTGTACTAGTCTATACTCACAAAGTTGAGGTGATTGATCTACATTGATCTCATCTTTTGGGTGAATTCAAAATTTCCTGAGTTGGCAAAACCTGCAATCTTCATGGGAGTAATTTACTTAGTGCAAAAGTGGTCAAAATATTGCTCTGAAAAATGTCTTGATTTTCATGATTGGGATTTATCATATTGAGCAGCATTCTACTTGTGATGTTTCTACACTGTGTAGAGAGGGTCTACAGCATCTCTGAGGTAAAACTGACAAATACAAGGAATATTTCTTGATGCTTGAAGTTTGGATTTCTTAAACGTACAGTGCATCCCTATGTACCGCTGCAAGACTTCAGGTCCGTTGATGTCATTATGTTTATGATAAAGACTGAAGTCTTGCTGGCAGGACTAGGGTGAATCCATGCTGCCAGGGCAAATAAAGGGTCAGTCTGCACTTGGATAGTCATTAGTGAGGCAAATAAAACTCTAACATTTGTGTTCGCAGTTGGGTAGTAAAAGTGATATCCAAGTTGTCCCATGTTTGCTCACAAGGGTGTGTATGGTAATGGTTCTGATTTTTTGCTCTCTTATCTAATATGCATGTCAGTTTACATATGAAATTTCTCTTTCTGTTTAATAGTTTTGGAAGTGTGACACACTCACTAAGATCATGTTTTTAAACACAATAATTGAGTTCATGTATTCAGGTTCTGTTTAAATTTAGATTGAAACTATTACCTTGAATTCTCTTTGGCCAAATTTATTGCCTTCAAAAGATATACCACAGCCTTCTCAAGTTGGTTCTGAAGTGAAAACAATGATAAATACAACATTTTTAAAATCAACATAATATATACTGGTAAAGAAATCACACAATTAGTTGACAGGTTATATTTAAAAAAAAACCTATATGACTTTAATAAGAAGGCAGGGCTATACATGTATGTAGCTCACCCATGCATACAGTGAATATAGAAAATCTATGGGAAAATTACCATTATTGAATTGCAGCATAATGACAAAAATTATGTAACTTTTAAAGCAGTGCTTTGGAATTATTGGCATTTAAGAAAGCATTAACATTACAATGGTTTGTGCATATCATATAATGCTATGAGTCTTATGAGCAATCTCACATTATGTGCAGATTCCAAATAAGTGTGCACTGAATCAAAGTTTACAAACAAACTGCATACACGTAGACAAAGAAACAACTAAACAGAGCAAACAATACTTTATTAACTTTAAAAAATGGTACATACTGGATCCTCAGCCGAGTCTGGAGCTAATAACTGAGCTTGGCATAAGTACGCCCTGCAAAGAAACTGATTTGCTGGAGGTGTTCTCATAAAAAACAGCTTCAAACATTCCTTGGTGATATCGAGGAGGCCAAACTGTAAAAAAGGACAACAAAACAACTTCAACAAATTTTTAATCAGTTCTGAAAAAAACTTCTGATGTTATTATATTTTTCCAATAACCACCCAGAGCACATATCAAAGACCTTATGGATGGACGCTTACTTTATGGCTAGTCTAGGTATTGTTGGTAGAAGCAGCCAAAAAAAACCCATGATTTTCATTATCCAAATCAATATATTATTGAAAAATAACACTTTGATGTTTAGCAAAAGATCATTCTCCAAATCATATACTTTCATGACCTACAAAAGTATATATCTGTGATATTTGAATTCTTCTACATACTTGCTATGAAAAGATCACTACCATTTGCAAGATACTGTATCAGATAGAAGAGATAGAAGAGAAGATCATTGTCGAAGGTTAGCCGAAGGGCTTGCCGACTCAGACCGTACCAAAGATCTTCTTCCTCCATCTAGACAAAGTGCTCATGGTCGCAACCTTCGCAATGCGCATAAATTCACCCAACTGCGGTTCAGAACCTCTCGCTTCCAAAATAGTCCCATACCATACTTTGTGGACCTGCTAAACAAGTAATGTGTAATTTTTCTTTTTATTCATGTGCTCATTGTATCCTGCATGCACAGTGGCCGTGCAATCACCCCCTCTTCTGAAGTGTTTTATGCAATGTGTTTCTTTCCTTTTCTTTTTATTTATTTATATTTAATGATACTATTTTAAAAGTGCAATATTAGTTTCTGTAAATGAAATTTTATACCATTTTATGTGTTTTATAGATGTAATTCTTTAAAAAAATATTTTTGAATGTTTGTTGTTTTTATCTTTGTAAATTTATCATGTAATTTGACCTTCGGGTCACCTTTTGATAATAAAATATGAATATGAAACTATAAATGTACTTTAAAAACTGTAAATTTTCCTAATATTTATTTACAACTAACCTGAAATGCCAACTCTGCACAGAGGACATAAAGGTCTTGACCGAATGGTGGCAGGCCGTCTGCTGCAGGCTTGGTCTCCGCTGCTGTCTTTAGTAAATCATAGGCTTGGTGTAGGAAAGAATCACTGCCTTGAACTGTGTGAAAACCAAGGGATACATTCTAGTAAACAGGTTTGTGTCATACTGCTTTATTCAAGTACAGTCATGATTTCAGTGCATCACTGGGTGTAGCTTCAAAACACAAGGATTCCCTCAAAGGGCTGGCATACACATTAGGGTGGTTCTTAATTTTCAAAAGTCTGAAATACCTTGCTCCCACCCCTTCAAATGGTGATCCTGGATGAAAAACTTATTCTCTGAAATTTTCAGAAATATTGAATATGATTTAGAGGTGGCTCAAGAGCCCTCAATGTGGCCGCGATTTGGCGAAATTTAGTTGCCGGACATTTTTAGCAAGTTTGCAAGGGTCTATTTTCAAAATCATGTGTTTCTTGATACTCAGTCTTTGTAATTGCATTAACAATAACTAGTTTAACATACCAATAGCAAAAGATGTCTTGTATTTACTTCCATTGTGATTATAAACCAGACCAAAATGGCATTTCATGCCACGCACTGCTAAAATACTGCTCGTCAGCCTTTTTGAGCAATTATGAGGGCCACTAGTTTAAAAAAAGAGAATATCATGATGCTCAAAACTTTGTAATTGCATTAACATTAACTACTTAAACATATAAATAACATAAAATATCTTGTATTGTCATTCATTATTGTTTTAAACTTAACCAAATATAGTACTTTCTGACATGAATACCCCGAAAATACTGTGTATCGGCCATTTTGGGCAATTTTATAAGGGTCTATTTTCAAAACACAGTGTCTCTTGGTACTGAATCTTTGTGATTGCATTAACATTAAGTAGTTTAACACATATATAGCATTAGATACCTTGTTTTTACTTCCATTATTGTTTTAAAATCAACCAAATATGGTACATTGTGCCGTTTGACCCCGAAATACTGTGTGTCAATCGGCCATTTCGAGCAATTTTACAAGGGTCTACTTTCAAAACACAGTGTCTCCTGATACTAAATCTTTGTATTTGCATTTACAGTAACTAGTTGAACACATATTATAGTACTAGATGTCTTGTATTTACTTCCATTATTGTTTTAAGATCAACCAAATATGATTCTTTGTGCCATGGCCCAAAAACTGTTTGTCAGTAATAGCCATTTTGAGCTAGCTTTATACATAATGGGGCCTATTTTCAAAACAGAGTGTCTCTTGATAATAAATCTTTGTAATTGCATTAGCAGCAACTTGTTCAACATATTTATAACAAAAGATTCCCCTTAGTTGCTTTCATTAAACTAAGAATCTGCCAAGGTTGACTACATGTAGCAAACTGGTGCCGATGCTCAGATACAACTTGAAGCAGGAACTGCAGCTGGACTTCATTGTCAGATTGTGTGCTATGTGTTTGTAAAAACATGATGGTTGTCTTCATAAGCCTGCAATTAGCTGGATATCATTATGTGGAGCACAGGCTGCTAGGGGTGCAGTGAACCATGCTTAGAGCCACAGAAAATAGGAAAAACTCCTGAATGCCTTTCTCCTCATACAAAAAAGTGTGTCAGTTTGAATTTTTGCCCTTGGAACATCCAATGAGTAAAATGATCTTGGCCATCGAATGTGCGTGATTCAAGGGACCCGGTTTCATGAAGTGAGTATCATGAGGGGGAAAGCCTCCAAGGAACATGATAGAGAGCTCAAGTAACTCGCGGTGATGAGGGGTAATAACCTTTGTAAGCATGGTAAGAGGGGAATGACAATAAAAAAGCTCTCCAGTGCCTAGAACTTTACCTGTAAACATACAACCTATCTATCGCAACGACCACAACAATTAATAAATTTAGAATTAGAATAAAACTGCAATGGCAGTCAATACAACTTTACAAGGCATATTTTGTTAAAAACTATGTGGAACTGTTTCTCTCAATGCAATTACAAACATTTAATATCAAGAGACACTCTGTTTTGAAAATAGGCCCATAGTGTAATTGTAAAGTGCTCAAAATGGCCAACTGACACGCAATGTCACAAAGTACATGTACCACATTTGAAAACAATAATGGAAGTAAATACAAGACATCTATAATATGTGTTCAACTAGTTACTGTAAATGCAAATACACAGATTTAGTATCAGGAGACGCTGTGTTTTGAAAATAGACCCTTGTAAAATTGCACAAAATGGCCGACTGAGCTGACACACATTATTTCGGGGTCAAATGGCACAAAGTACCATATTTGGTTTATCATAAAACAATAATGGCAGTAATAACAAGACATCTAGAGCTATATAATGTGTAAAACTACTTATTGTTAATGCAATTACAAAGATTCAGTACCAAGAGACACTGCGTTTTGAAAATAGACCCTTGTAAAATTGCCCAAAATGGCCGATACATAGTATTTTTGTGGTATTCATGTCACAAAGTACTATATTTGGTTGAGTTTAAAACAATAATGAATGACAATACAAGATATTTTTTGTTATTTATATGTTTAAGTAGTTAATGTTAATGCAATTACAAAGTTTTAAGCATCATGATATTCTCTTTTTTAAAACTAGTGGCCCTCAAAATTGCCCAAAAAAGGCTGACGGGCAGTATTTTAGCATTGCGTGGCACGAAATGCCATTTTTGGTCTGGTTTATAATCACAATGGATGTAAATACAAGACATCTTTTGCTATTTGTATGTTAAACTAGTTATTGTTAATGCAATTACAAAGACTGGGTATCAAGAAACACTTTATTTTGAAAATAGACCCTTGTAAACTTGCTCAAAAATGTCCGACAACTAAAATTTGGCGAAGTCGCGGCTACATTGCGGCCTCTTGAGCTACCTCTAAATCATATTCAATATTTCTGAAAATTTCAGAGAATAAGTTTTTCATCCAGGATCACCATTTGAAGGGGTGGGAGCAAGGTATTTCAGACTTTTGAAAATTAAGAACCACCCTAATACACATGAACATGTTTAAAGATGTGATCATATGTCGTGAATTGGTACATCCAATAGTAGGTAATGGGGATACGCATCCTGTGCACAAGAAAAAATAAACACAATGGGGAATGATTGTTGAAACTGAATATATTTTAAGAAAGAATGAACAGTTTACCAATCCAAAGTGTTACAATTAAACATGACAACAAATAAACACAAATCCCAACCGGCACACAATCCAACACAATGCCGCCATTGGAATCGAACCCACGACCTTCCGATCTCTAGATGGAGAGGTACTGGCTCCCAGCTCCCACTGATAAACCGTGGTTAAAACTGGGTCTAATGTAAGCAGTCATGGTATACCGGTACAATACACATAAAGAAATTTGTGTTTACAGGGTCAGAATTTCGGCGAGAATCTGCGAATCGATTCTCGTAAACAGATTTGTGTGAATCAAAGTTGATTCTCGCAAACTTTTGTAGTTTACACAGAATTTGATTTGCAAGAATCAAATGATTAAAATATTCATGAAACCGACCACATGGACCGGTGGACCGGAGGGACTGAGAAATGCGACATTTTCGATGTTTGTACCGGGGAATTTCAGACACGGAGACTTCTACAAATTCGTCCAAAGGTAACTAAAGGGTTGGGTGGGATTGCATTTTTAACTTCTTCTTCTTCTTCTTCCTTATAAGTGCCTCCCTCATATGTATGAGTATTATCGCACTGCGTACTGGACAAGCTGTACTTATTTTTTACTCTGGAACCTAGAGTAGATGAGTGTATTTTGAAGTACAGTCAACAGTACCGGGATGATCCCCTGCTCTTTTCGAACAGCCTGTGACGTTCTTTAATGTGCACACTACATTAATGTGAGAAAATATGCATGTACACGGGACTGACAGCTTAAAGTGCCCTCCGAAGCACTAAACAAGTAGAGTTAAGTGCCTTGCTCAAGGACACAAAGAGCCAGCCGAGCTCAGGCGGACCTGGGATTCGAACCCTTGACCCTGATTCACAGTCCAACGCCTTAACCGCTAGGCCACGCTCTCCTCTTAACTATCACTAAATATTTCGGAATTGAGGTCTACTAAAAAGTAGACCATTTCGGGGACTGTAATTGGTGTAGATGTCAAATGAACAGTGAGCGATAAGTGACCAACTTCGCTTTCAGCACAAGTATTGGGCCTTGCTCAGTCATGTCAGTGTGCACAATCAAACTTCTTACCAAGTTAAAATTATGCAAATTTCCTAGCACTGCCCAACGCACCCACTGCATGACACCACGTGCACAAAACTGACGAATCGTGTGCGTAAGATCGGTGAAATTTTTGTAAAATTTGGTAAAAAACACCTCGTGCATATTGTCCGTCTCCATAGAAAAAGTCAGAAAAAATATACCATGTCCAACAAAAAATTATAACCAAAATTACAGATAAATGAAATTTGAGTATCTTCAGTCATCGAAATTTTTGCTCGTTTTGACACCAGAAAAAAGTCCATTTTCAAACGGCAATATTTTCCGAACGGAACCATTGATTTTCATTCTGTTTTCGCCAGGGCAGAGCAGCCATCTTGATTATTACAAAATCAATGAATATGCATATCTCTGAGCCCGGTAAGGTCATAAATTCATTCATAAAACCATGCCGGGTTAATTGCAATGATTCTGATCGGCCGAATAAGACCACGACCACGTGTTTGTGACGTGTTGGGTTCATGAATATTTAATGAGCAGCGCGCTGCTGCACAATCAAACTTCTTACCAAGTTAAAATTATGCAAATTTCCTAGCACTGCCCCACGCACCCACTGCATGACATCACGTGCACAGAACTGACGAATCGTAATGCGTATGATCGGGAAATTTTTGTAAAATTTGGTAAAAACAGCTCGTGCATATTGTCCGTCTCCGTTGTAAAACTGGGTCCTCCGTAGTAAAATCCATCATGACCACTTGAAATAAGCTTCCAGCCAAGTCAGAAAAAATATTTCATGTCCAACAAAAAATTATAACCAAAATTACAGATAAATGAAATTTGAGTATCTTCAGTCATCGAAAATTTTGCTCGTTTGACGCCAGAAACGGCAATATTTTCCGAACGGAACCATTGATTTTCATTCTGTTTTCGCCAGAGCCGAGCAGCCATCTTGAATTTTACAAAATCAATGAATATGCATATGTTTGAGCCCAGTAAGGTCAAAAATTCATTCATAAAACCATGTCGGGTCAATTGCAACGATTCTGATCGGCCGAATAAGACCACGTGTTTGTGACGTGTTGGGCTCATGAATATTTAATGAGCGGCGTGCTCCTGCCTGACACGATAAAAAAAAGATACAGGGGATCACCAAAAGTCCGATGCTATGCACTTTGCATGCTTAGTGGTGCCTGGCGTGCTAACTGGCTCCTTTAATTCTAACTTCGTACAGCGTGAAGGGGGGTAGTTCGTTCGTGTGCTGCCTGACACAGTAAAAAAAGACAATGGGGATCACCAAAGTCCGATGCTATGCACTTTGCATGCTTAGTAGTGCCTGGCGTGCTAAATGGATCCTTTATTTCTAACTTTGTACAGCGTGAATGGGTGAAGTTCGTTCGTGGTGTGCGGTCACATACCTTCTGAACCTTCTGAAGTTGTAGTCAGCAGGGCGAAAACCGCAAATCGCTAACTATTTGGTGACCTGCAAGCTAGAGGTTTTTCTTGAATATATCTAAAGATGGGGCTGATATAGTGGTTTGAGTGAGGGAATTCCATGCCCTTCCAGTTCTTGGGAAAAATGAGTTTTTATAGACGCCCTTCTTGATGAATGGAATTTCAACATGTAGGTGGTGGTTTCTTCTCAAACCCGCAGCAGAAGAAGTTTGAATATAGGCTTCTTTGTTGATTCCGACCAACTCATTTTGGATTTTGTAAAACATAGCTAAACGATTTCTCTCCCTTCTGACAGCTAGAGTGTCCCATCCGAGATCTTCCAGCATCTGAGTGACACTACTTTCTCTTTGGTAATCCCCTGTGCAAAATCTTGCAGCTTTTCTCTGCACACTTTCAATCTTCTTTATGAGTCCCGCCTGTATGGGTCCCATGCACACGCAGCATACTCTAAGACTGGACGCACTAACGTTAGATATGCAGTAGACTTCACTTCCCTGGACAAAACCACAAGTTTCTCCTCAGGAAACCCAGAGTCCGGTTTGCTTTGTTAACTGTGTTTGTAACATGTTCTCCCCAGTTCAGCTTATTATCCAGCTGCACCCCTAAGTAAGGATTTGAGTTTGGCTGCTGTAAAACTTGCCCACAGAAAATATAGTCTCTGTGTGGAGGGTTTCTCTTCAAAGAAATTTCCACAAATTTTAATTAAAGGAAGTGTCCGGCAATCACAACATTAGGTCTTATTTGTAAGAAAAATAATTATCAAGCACGAATCACATAATTTTATTTCAATCAAACTCATATTAACCATAAAAGCGAATAAAACAGCCGTCTCTCAACACGCGATATTCAAAATTCCAGCGCCCGAAATGTTCTAGAGCAGTGACGTCATGGTTATTTGTGCTCATTTGTCGACAGACTTCATTGAACTATTTGGACGTCACTGCTCTAGCCAATTTCGGCGCGGGAATTTTGAATATCGCGTGTTGAGAGATGGCTGTTTTTATTCGTTTTTATGGTTAATATGAGTTCGTTTGAAATAAAACCATGTGATTCGTGCTTGATAATTATTTTTCTAACATATAAGGCTTAATGTTGTGATTACCGGACACTTCCTTTAAGCTTACTCAATGGACTTCTACACTACAAATATAGCCGATTACATGCCAGTATCAATGACGACTTACCTCCATATTGTTCAGCAGCAACAAGTAGTTGCCTAATGTTGTTATCCATAGTGCAATTTTAGACAATTACGGACATTTGACAAGTTAAAATCATTGTTTATCACGATATTTTGGTATTGACTTTTTTCGTATCGTCAATCGTCTGCAGTGTTGCCAAAACTTTTCAGCTTCAAGGCGCGGCGCATTGACTCGCCAGGCCGCGGTAAAGGATTCTCAAGTAGCCCAATTTTCTAAGCTTCCAAAAAAGCGCCCAATACCGGATATTTGGGCGGATTTACCCGAATTTAGAACGCAAAACACCCAATTGGGCGGAAAAACACTTGACTTTGAGACTTCCGGTAGTTACTGGGAAGTTACTGACCGATCAATAAATGGTCACAAAACCCATTGTAATTTCAATTTGGAGCTTCAGAGACTCAAAACCTTAATAAATCGGCTAAATTGAAAGGAAAATACATCAAATTAGTGCCGCGGCCTGAGACTGTCAAAAGTAGCCCAATTTTAGACAAGTAGCGGCATGCTTTTTTGAGTAGCGGCAAGTGATCGCCAAGTAGCCCAATTGTGCGCCTAAGGCGCGGCGTTGGCATCACTGATCGTCTGCCGCACACGGTGTTGCCGTTTCAATTTTGACGTACACGGGTTTTTTTTCGCTAATTTTAACTCTTGTAAATCTCTAAAGCTAATCCGGTGATGAAAAAAGTGGGTCATGATTGGGTGGCATTGAAAAAAAGGGGTCATTGGGTGTAAGCTGACTCATTGGGCGGCAGATTTGCTTTAAAAAAATGGGGTCTATTGATAGGCACATGACGCATACTATCGGGAGTGCCCCCGGCCCCCCGGGTATCTGTTTACTGTTAAGTTATGTCATTTCACTCATTTTTTCATGCAAATGTTTGCTTTAATTTATGCGTATCTTGTATCTATATTATTATTATTATTATTATTATGCACTTTAATATAAGCAGGAAAGAAGAACACATTGTGCTTGGACTGTTTAATCTATTTCTTCTTTCCTGGATTGTCATTTAAATTGCTTTTAATGTTTTTTCATGTTTGTAATTTATGGCAATTGAAATAAATATTATTATTATTATTATTATGAATATCTGTGGGATTATACTGGGAGAGTCGGTCCCAGCCAATTTGTGCTCCTTCGTCACCCGTTTGTGACGGTACAGAGGAACACAAACCGGCTGGGACCGAGACAATCTGTGGGATTGCTTTGGCTTTTATGACCCTATATTTTTAACTTCTCACCGAATAGGCCTACCAACAATATGCTCTCAACCACTGAGCTGATTGACCAATTTTGGGTGATTTGAAGTTTTGTTCTCACCAAATGCCTGAATAGTAAAAAGACCACCCCCTATGATCCAAAAACTGTTGATTTCAAACTATTAGCCTCGAATGAAGGTATGTTCTGCTATTTGATGAACCTGTCACATTCCAGCGACTGAGCGACATAGGGGTGCCCCCCCCCCCCAATTGATTGCAAACTGAAAATCCCATAGGAAAATTGCCAAAAACGGACTGTGCCCCCCTCCCAATCAGACCCGGTGCTCCCCCAATCATGGTCGTGCCCCCAATATGATGACCCCGGATGATGACCCACTCTCACACGCCACATCAACCTGTTCCCAAAGGCTGTGCTCATTGAAATTTGTATTATGTATGTAATGTTACCCTCATTTGGCCCCAGGTTTTCAAGTTTTTTCTTACTCATTTTTTAGGCCTATCTAACTTAGGGGCTGTGCAATAATAATGGTCCCGGGGGAGGGGTAAAATCAGCCCGCCCCCCTCTTGGCCTGAAAAATTGCTTGCCTCGGGCCCCTCCACCTCGACCCGCAAAAAATCTTTGCCTCCCGCCTTTAAAGATGCCAAATTTTTTGGATCCCAATTTGCAAACCTTAAATGGTGTAGATATATGTTGTGAGCGCAGCGAGCAGGAAAATTTGCATATTAAAGCGTTTCCGTACTCTTTTCCAAAGGCGCCACCTGAATGTGTGCCAAAAATTGCTTGCCCCACGCCCTCTCGGCTTGTAAAATTGCTTGCCCTCCCCATTCGGCTCGCCAAAATTCCCCCACCCCCAATTTGACCCTCCCCTCTGCTCCCCCAAAAAAAAATCAGGGCTCATAAATTTTTTTCGCAAACTCTAAACTCCGTAAAAACAAGTACAAAACTTTCAAAACGGCAACCGACACTCTCCTAGCAACACAGAACGCCGGCCGGCTGTTCACCCGGAAGTAAATAATTGATTGATTCTTGACAAGACGTGCAGCACAGGTTGTTGTTTTATGCGTGATCAGTATTTTTCACGGAAGTTTGTTGAAGAAATTTGGTGTTGTTGAGGAGATCAAAGAATTTATTAACATTCTTAGATTAAATATCTATCAAGTCTCAGATTTTGAATGGAGTAACCTTTTGTTTTATCGCAAAATGACGTCTTCTTTTGGCCGTCCTCCCCCACGTACTGGTGTCCGTGCAGTGCAGTCGCAAAGAGGGGCAAAGCCAAGTAAACCTACGGGACAGTTGCGGGCATCGAAGTCTGCGGAATCAGGCCTAGCAAGTGCCAGCGGCGGTAAAGGATTGACACCGCGCGGTAGCAGGCCATCTGACCGACTGAATCCGAAAACAATTGATCCCGTAAGTAACCAAAGCAAAGCCTATCTTTCAATATCAAATCAGATAATTATTTTTTACTTTTACTTTTAAGTTGAGATTTTTATATCACTGCAAACCTCTGGCTAGTGGCTACATAATGTTTATGTACAAAAAATTTCTTGCAGATTATTAAACTTGTTTAGCAAAGATATCGTGAAAATGGTGAAATTTGAATTTCGTTCTGGTATTATAACACATTGTCCCAGAGCAGTGTAATACACATAAATCATGCATAATTCGCAAACTCAAAATCGGAATCAACTAAAAATTTGGGAATAAGTTTTTTCGTGGCTATCTACTGAAAAATGTCATAAAAATAGGATGCTAGGATCATGAAATACTCCTTTAAAGGCCAACTTATATATCGTCCGGACTTTTTCAAAAATCGATGAGGACTTACTAAGTTCTTATTATTTGTTATGTAATTTTTGCTGAACCATGAAATGGTATCAGCCTATATGAGTGAATGTTACTAGCTTACTTACTAGCTTACTTACTAGCTTACTGACTAACCATTTGGTCTTAAATGGACATATCTCTAAATGCCACGAAGGTATGACCCCATGAGTGGTGTCATATGAAAGAGGAAAACATAAAGAATATAATCAAAATATTTCCAAACGTCAGAGGTCATCCTGGGGTCACAGGGGTCAAAAAGGTCATTTTAACCGAAAATGCTCCGATTGAGCTCAAATTTAAATGCAATGATCCTTATGACATTCTAAACATTTAAAAAATATTTTAAAATTCATTTAAGGTCATTAAGGGGTCATAAAGGGGTCAAAGGTCAAGTTTTCCAAAATGCTCCAATTGAGCTGAAATTTAAACGCAATGATCCTTATGACATTCTAAACATGTTTAAAATATTTTGAAATTCATGGAAGGTCATTAAGGGGCAATAAAGGGGTCAAATGTCAAGTTTTCCAAATGCTTCAATTGAGCTGAAATTTAAATGCAATGATGACAGTGGTATAGGCCTACCACAATAAACTGCCGAAGCCACATGGTTCAGCTATGGTGCGGTTATCGCTCTAGTTTTACCATTCATGTTAAAATGCAAAGTGTTTGTCAACACATCATGCCACCTAATATTTTTGTTATTTCCTCAAAGCCCTACCCAGCCCTAGCTTGAAGAAAGTGTTTGCAATTTGTTTATAAGGCAAAAAAAAAGGTTTGTCTCAAAGCTTCCAGAAAAATTCGGCGAAAATCAAGACTTTTTTCCTCAAAATACCATAAAAATACCAAGTCGGGAACTAAAAATCCTGATCCTGTAATCTGGGGAATTGGAAATGGTAGAAACAACAGGATAATGAGGCATGTAATGCCTGCTACAGTGGTTCCATGTAGGGTTGGGGAATGTCCTTAAATCCCAGCCTTTTAAAAATACAATTGGTCCCCGGAATTGGGAGGAGAGAAGAACTTGAATAGTGCATATAACTTCTTCATTTTTCAAGTTGAATGGCTACTTCTTACTTCCATTGCATCCCGGCCCCCCAACTCAACACAAAAATTGACAACCATGAGAGTTACCAAATAGCACGAAAAAGGGGTAATTTTTTTACCAGTAGCGAGGACCGCGAAATTGGGAAAATAGGGGGTATTTAATTTGGACAGTCCGCGAAATTTGACCGTGACATCAGCAAAATAGGGGGTATTTAATTTGCACTGTCAACAAAATTTGGATAAAAGGGGTACTTGGGAAAATCCGGTAATTTTATGTCAATATTTAGTGTCACTGAAAAGGGTACGTGTTTGAAATTCTAGTCATTGAAAAGGGGTGTTGGAAATTCTAGTCATTGAAAACCACAAAACGAGGGTTGTTTTTGGCCAAATTTTGTCCTCAATTTTGCATGAAAAGGGGGGGGTAAATTTAATGAAAAATCATTGCAAAGGGGGTCTTTATAAGATTTGGTAACTCTCATGGTTGCCAACTTTTGCATTGAGCTGGGGGGCCGGGCATTGTATGTGGTAGGTACACATTACACATGAGGATTGGAAATACAATGTTTGTTTGTCAAAATGTCGACCAAATTGCTTCGTTTGTTGATTTCTCCCACATGCTTTAATGGATTTCAATGGAATATGGCACATTGGCACAATGACCCTTGACATTGACATGTGTGATGTCAACAAGTGTGAGGTCAAAGGTCATCTAGGGTTCACTTAGAGGTCATTCTGCAAATATGTTTTTTTTTAAGAAACAGACACTACACATCTTTCTGTATCAAAGCCTTCTTGTTCCCAATATTAAGCTGCTTTATTTATTTCAATTTGCTGTTTTGTTTGTGCCCTTTCAAATGTTTTGTTTTCCATCTGGATTCTTGGCACCGTGGTCTTTATGAAATGGCACCCTATAAATGCCTTATGTAAACACAACCAAAAAAGAAAGTCTCCAGTAGTTCCATCCCCATTTAATCAGATTCTGATGAGTTCATGGCAAAATAATTTATATAATTATTTTCTATACACCCTCCTTCAAAGATTGATACCAAATTTGATATCAAAAGTTTAATCATCGTGAGCATGGGAACCTTTCTTTGGAAATTCGTGCAATTTTAAAAATGACATAGGAAGTTGTATCACGCGGGAGCTAGCGTGTGTGCCAAGAATTACGTCGCCTTTATAGGCCGGCAGGTGACTGCGGGAATTTCAAATGGGGTATAACATGTCGGGTTGTATGTGTAGCTGTTACACACATTTCGACGTTGTTGTAAAGTTCTTTACCGGGAGATTAATTGAGTTCAAGTTCTAAACAGTTTGCGCAGACTTCAAAACAAGTAATGAGACAAATTTTTTTCAATACGTTTTCTTGTAAGCATCATCAACATAAAATTATCAGCATTCACACAACATTATCTGCAATGGCTTCTTTTACGACATTATAAAAAAGTATTTTTTTACATCTACACATCAACACGCATCTGAGAAGTCTAAATTCATTGTCATTAAAGGTTTACCCATGCATGTCAAAATGCAAATCAAATACCCGCTCTTTTTTAATTGTGCGCAGGCAAGCATGGCAAGTGTACAATGATTCCTGTACGGGTTGCTTCGGGCCACATAATACGCTGATACCATGCATTGACCTTTGCGTGGTCAATTCGTAATTTGTCATTTTTAAAATTGCACGAATTTCCAAACAACGGTTCCTTTGCTCATGATGATTAAACTTTTGATATCAAATTTGGTATCAATCTTCGAAGGAAAGGGTATAGAAAATTATTATATAAATTATTTTGCCATAAACTCATCAGAATCTGATTAAATGGGGATGGAACTACTGGAGACTTTCTTTTTTGGTTGTGTTTATGTAAGTATGTATGTAAAAGTCATCTAGGATCGCTTTAGGTCATGTTGCTGATATGATATGTTCTTGATTTTGATTTAAACTTTTGATCCAAACACAAAGAAATAATTCCTACCTCGGAGTTTTCAGATGGTACTCCATCTTTCATCAGCGAGTGAGTGGCTGTATCAGGTCGCAATTTTCTTGACCTTTGACCTGATAACAGACTCGTAGACTCCTGAAGTTTGAACCGGCCCCTGTCTTTGTTGAGTTGGTTGGCTTTGATGTGAACTGCTTCTTTGACTCCACGTTGGAACCACCTACTGTCTCTGTCGAGTATGCGGACTTTATCCAAGTCAACAAAATGTTAAAATGATATGTTCTTTTTTTAAGATCCACAAAAGCCCAAGAAACTGTGTTTGCTACTAATGCAAATAGATTGATTCTATATCATTGGTTGACTTCCGGGTTTGTTACATGATCATGCTTATAACACACCGTCCCTCCAGCAATACGGCATTTGAAAGTAGCGTCACTCATTGAGCTACCCTTGGCTGTTTTTGTTTACATTTAATTACAAATTCTTCAAATACATACATGAAAGAATGAAAAATAGGGATGGCAGTTCCAGATAGGTCATTCAAAGATACCTAAAAGCCATGATTTCTCTGTGTTACAAAATTAAAAATCTGTGTTACAAAATAAATTGGATGATTCCGTGTTTTAAAAGTGTAGACTCAGTACACCGGTCGATCTTACCGTTTCCGATGTTGATTAAGATACTTCTTGCATCGATCCCGAGATGCGGAAAAAACCAATAGTCATTTTGTCCCACATAAATGAATAAATAACAAAACCCCGATCCCCGAGTGGACTCACCCATTCGGTGACGTCACACACGATAATCACCCTTATCCTCCTTGGTTTCTAGATGAGATAGGCGTGTGGATTTTTCTTTTTACCAACGCTAAGTATCATTACTGAACCAAAGGATCGAGATATACAGTTTGTTTGTTACACTGAGGTAAAAACCAACCAGTATAGTCGCTAGGGAGATAGTTTTGACGACATTTTTCGGCTAGAAAAGTGACAAAAACGATCCAAAAACTTAGCTTGTATGTGTGTTTCCGTTCATATACGGGACACACGTTTTCAAATGGCCGCCCTTAGGACGCCATTTTATTTTTGTTCTCACGTAAAACAACTATAACAGACTAGTAAGTTACAATAGATGTTTGTACAGTACTGTGTATACATGTATGGTGAGTGATTATCGCTATGTTTATGGTGTGCTCTATCGTTATATCTTTCAGTGCGCGTCTGATGGCGCTTGAGTTACTGCTAAGAGTTCGGTGGGTTTCGAAGGACCAGCCTGACAAATCTTCCCAAAAGGTTTTCAGTTTTTCATCCCTTTGTATATATATTTTTATATCATACCACTACATCAGCGTCAGCCACTGTGCGTGTGGGTCTGTTTATTGGGCTTGAGCTTGTGTTCGGGGGTAGTGCTGTACGCTCCCGATTACTACAATGTCTAGGCCTTGTCAATCATGCCCTTCCCTTGTACCAGAGTGGGACCCGCATCCACTCTGCTACTCCCACAGGGATTGCTCTAAATCAAATAAGTGTGCTTCCTTTTGCATAGGCTTATCGGACATCCACTTGAGGATTTAGAAAGTAGCGCTCGTTTAGGTCTTGACACAGACAGAAGGCGAAGACTAAGAAACAGAAGCCTACAGGTAAGATTGATATGGTAGGTACTAGCGAGGCAGGCAAGGGCCACGCTAAGGTAACCTCTGGGGCTCCGGTCCCGGGCAAGCAGCGGACCCTCCGGGGACTGCTAGCGAGCCCGAAGGCCAAGCAGCCAGCGAAAGCACTGACTTTACGTCTAAGCTAGTAGCAGGCAGCAGGGCGGTACTTGCCCTAACAGGCGAGTACCAGTCTACCAGTGAGATCTCTAGCGAGCTTCTTGCAGGTGGACACCCGTCTATTGCTGGCGAACGGCGGGTCTAGCACCAGCTGAAGTAGCCGGCGACGGACAGTATGCCAAGGGTACCCGGGCTTGCCTGGGTTGAATCCTAGCATACAGCGTGCAGCGGACTTGCCTCGGCCGGTCTGTAGCACGCAGCGTGCCAGTGGAACCCGGGCTTGCCTGGGTTGATCCACAACGCCTTTTCGTTCCCGCAAGGGTCGAATGAAAACGTGCATGGGTTTAGCAGAGGCGATACCGGGCTAACGCTTCAGGTGTAGTCTTAGCAGAACCAACTGGGGTTGTCACACGGCAGCGTTCCATGGTGGGACCGCCGAGTGATTCCCTGGGCCTTGGAATGGCTGCCGGCTGCCCTCCGGGACTGGCTAGCGGCTATCCCGGGGTTGGGCTCGCAGTCTCTCACGGGACAGCGACCCAAGTGCAAACAGTGGCAGCTACCGAGACGAGCTACGGCTTGACTTCAGTGGTAGCCACTATGCACGCGCCCATAGCTGCCGTGAGTGGTCCGCCACACACAGCGACCTTGGCGAGGCTCAAGAGGTTAGGGTAGGTAGTTTGAACAGCCTGGCTGATCAACAACCCACTTATGTCCTCGAGAGCCAGCAGAGCGTGGGTGATCCATTACAGTCAATGGGTCAATTACCCTCTTATGATCGATCACTATCTATTCAGCGGAGCATGGCTCCATTGATTGATACTGCCTATTCAGGTAGCGAGGTGACTGATCGAGGGTATACACGCAGCTCAGCTACCCGTGATACTAGGCAAGCTCCTTTTAGCCAAGGGACAGCCAGTATAGCGGGGTACCCATACCTGCGGCTTGATCCTCTAGCGGGGAGCTGTGAGGCATGGGTACAGTGGTGCAGCCGGGAGCCCTACCGGGCACCTCGCTACAACCACGCAGGTACCGCAGTACTCGTCCTGGTTACCACAGTCTCTGTGGCAACAGGGGGAGGCGGTACTGGTACTGCCGTTCCATGGGGTTTCCCTGGTGGCGGATCCTTTCAGGGTCAGCTACCAACAGGGTATGCCCGTGGTATCCGCCGCAGGGTGGTTTCTTCCACGGTCTTCCACCGTGGCAAGTGCCGCCTAGCGTTGGGCAAGCAGTACCACCAGTTGTTACCCACCCCGGGCGGCGACTGGCTAACCCTGATACAGCTCACGGTAGGCCGCACACTGCTATGGCTAGGGCGACAGCAGCGAGGCGTCGCGGATCCCGGGTGCTATAGCTAGCATCTCGGGGTCTAGCGGGAGTACTCCCTCTTCTGCTGGTGTTCAGTTGGCTAGCCACACGGTGACGACACCTCACTGTCCACCTTCAGATGCCCGTCGTCAGATCTCTTCCTCATCAGAGAGTGAGTCAGAGTCTGAAGGCGAGGAAAGGAGTCGGAAGATGAAACCAGTAGCGACTCACAGTCTGTTGAGACTGTGCAGCTAGCTTCAGGTATCCTTCCCCGCTTCCCGTGAGGAACTCGCTAGCAATGGTCTGCCTCACGGACACCGCTGAGGTGATGAGCCGTGTGGCCCAAGGTTTGGGCCTGGCTTTCTCTCAGGAGGAGTCCGTTCAGGAGGACCAGGGCATCTTTCAGTAGGATGCCCAGCTAAGCGCGTCCACACAAGGGTCGCCCTTGCACTTGCATTCCCGGCGGACCTCAAGGGTAGGTTTAAATGGGGCTGTCAGGCTCGCTGGAGCTTCGGCCGGCGTGCTTGCACGCTTCCACTGCGTGTTTCGCAGGAGGACTCTGAAACCTACCTCAGGGTCCCTGACATGGATCCAGAGCGTTGCCAGCGCCTGCCGCTGGCGGCCAAAGGCGCCTGCAGGTCGATTCTCCCCAGTGGGAGGAGGAGCTAAAGCTCAGCGATAAGCGAGCACGCTCGCTTATCAGAGTCGCTAGCGTCGCTACCACGCTTGCCGTGCACCTCGGTAGGAAGGTAGCGAAACGACCACGAGGCAACGTCGGAACTCTTCCGCGAGGTTAATCTGTTAGCGGTGCTAACAGCTAACCTCAACGAGAGTTCTATGGGCCTAGCCCATAGGATGTCATCTCGCCGCCGGAGAATGCCTGTCTGTCCCTCCAGTCAACTTCGGCTCCGACTTTGCTGATGCAATGAAGAAGTCAGACTCGGTGGGACAGGGGCTACTCTTTGGACAGGCCTTTTGCGCTACGGTTGAGGACCGGGCAAAGAAGGCCACCAATGAGAGCACTCTGAAGAAGTCGGAGGCTGCCCTGACCAAGGGAAGGGCAGTAAAGGCGAAAGAAGCACAAGAAGAAGAAGTCTTCTAAGCGTTCTTCAGCGCCAGCTCCGGCTTCAGCAGGGCGCGCACCACAGACTACACCCGAGCCGAGGCTACTCCAGCACCTCCCAAAAAACTGGGAAGCGCAAGAGTAGTGCTGGACCGTATGGCAAGCCCCTAAGAAGAGCCGTTCTTCTAAGGGTGGCAAACCAGATCGGTCCTGAGGGCACGGCGGGCGACAGTCCATGCCGGCAGGCCTTGGACTTCCACAGGGATTCCCCTGTGGGCGGCCGCTGTGCATTACGCCCAGAGATGGCATGCCATCTCACCGGCGCCTGGGTATTGTCAGTGGTCAGTGGGGTTACAGGCTGGAATTTACCAGCCACCCTCGTCGTGCGCCTGCACGATTCAGAGGTCCACGCAGTAGTGCCGCCAGACGGCCCCCAGCGTCGGGCACTACTGTCAGAGGTCACTCAGCTTCTCACGAAGCAAGCGATTGTCCCGGTCTACCCCCCTTTCACCAGGGGGTTTTGGAGCACTTTTTTTCTGGCTCCAAAGAAGACCGGCGACTGGAGGCCCATTCTGAACCTCAAGCCGTTGAACGAGTTCATCAGGCCCAAGAGGTTCAGAATGGAGACTCTCGCTTCGGTGCTAGCCTGCCCCATCAAGGGTATGTGGGCGGCATCGCTAGATCTCTCGGGCGCATATCTGCATGTTCGATCGCACCTCAAGATCAGAGGTTTCTACGCTTCAAGGTACAGGGTCAAACTTACCAGTTTCGATGCCTGCCATTATCGACTTGTCCACCTCCCCAGAGTGTTTACACTCCTGGTCAGGGCGGTGGCAGCGTACCTGAAGCGCGGGGGAGTCAACATGTGTTGCTCCCTGGACGATTGGTTCATTTACGGACGCACCCCACTGGAGACACAGTGTCTCGTGGAGTTAGTAGTCCGTGCAGTGCGGAGACCTGGGATTTCTGATCAACGTCAAGAAATCCAATTTGGTCCCGACATGAACACCACTATTCTTAGGGGCCCAGATCAACCTCAAGGAGGGATCGTGGCGCCCTCACCGAGAGAGGGTGGCGAACATGGCGAGGTGTGCCCGACTCTTGGCGAGTCAGAGGGAGCACCCGCTGTGGCATGGATGAAGGTTTTGGGCCTTATGGCCAGTATGGTAGACCTCGTGCCGTACTGCCGCTTTCACATGAGGCCTATACAACTACACCTTCTAGCCTTTTACAGGCCCAGTCGTCACCCAATATCCCTCGCGGTTCCGATGTCGGAGAGCGCGCGAGAGGAACTCTGGTGGTGGACCCATCAGCCCAATTTGACTCAAGGTGTCAGGTTCCCTGCACCAGCGGTCAAGTCCGCGTAGTGACGACCGGCGCGTCAAAACTGGGCTGGGGGGCCACATCCACGGACTCAGTCTCGGGCCTATGGTCGGCCCGCGGAGCGGAGTTCCATATCAACCTTCTCGAACTTTGGGCAGTGGAGAGAACTCTCCAGCATTTCGAGAAGGTGATCGTGAGATCTCATATCGTTGTCCAAGCGGACAACACAACCGTGGTGGCCTACCTCAACAGACAAGGGGCACAAGGTCACCACGGTTGTGCCTGCACGCACTTTTCGCCTGATAGGGTGGTGCAAGGCCAGGCAGATTACGTTGAGAGCGATGCACATAGCGGGAGTCACCAACATCCTCGCGGACGATCTGTCACGAGGAAAGGTGTCGGGACCTACAGAATGGTCCCTTGCTCCGCCGGTCGCCCAGAGCGATCTTGGTGATGTACCACCCCTCGATAGATTTGTTCGCATCTCATCGCCATATCATCAGCTGCCCGGTGTACTGCTCGAGGTCGCAGACCCACAGGCATTCGCCGTGGGCGCTCTGTCCGTGAGACTGGGGAGGAATGACTGCTTACGCTTTCCCCGATCTCGCTACTCGCAAGGGTGGTGACCAAGATCGGGAGGGAGGATTGCAACGTCATTCTGATAGCACCGTTCTGGCGAAACACCTGTGGTTTCGACCGATGGTGGATCTACTAAGCGGCACAGCCGCGAGTACTCCCGAGTTACCAAATCTACTCCGGATGCCGGAGGAGAGGTACCAAGTCTACCACTAGAGCACCTGCAGTTAGCTGCATGGCCCTTATCAGGGAACGTCTGCGGCGGAGGGAGGCTTTTCATCAGAAGCTGCTTCTCTCGCCGCCGGGGTAGACGAGTCTACCCTCCGTCACGTATAGTCAGCGTTTGGCTCCCTACTACGTATGGTGCGATGAGAGAAATACATCTCCCACTAGAGCCTCTGTGCCTCTAGTGGCAGATTTTCTGACAGAAAAGTTCAGGTCAGGACTTCAGCAGGCAACGATAGCCAACTATAAGTCAGCCATTCTCTCGATTCATCGAGGATTAGAAGACGGGTCGACTATCAATTCAGATGGGTCCCTAAGTCTTCTTCTCGACGGTATGTTCTACGTGCGCCCGCCGGAAAGGAAGGTGGTCCCTCCATGGGACCTCAACACAGTCTTGGAGTATATTAAGGGTCCCTCTGTTGAGCCCCTGTCAAAAGCGACCCTTAAATACGTCACTCTTAAAGCGGCCTTTCTTCTGGCGTTGGCCGGAGACGGCGCTGCTCAGAGTTGCACGCAGTCTCGAAGTCAGCCTCCGTATTTACTAACAACGGGCGGCGCTGTTTCTTCGCCCGGATTTCCTTGCAAAAAATGAGCGAAGTACATTCCGACACTCGCCCTCTTCCTCCCCAGTATTGGGCAGGGTTAAATCAATAGCGAAGACAGGTTGTGGTGCCCGTGAGGCGCTACAGCACTACCTTGGCGAACACAAACCTTAAGAGGGGCTCATGACCGCTTATTTATCACTCACGCCCAGAACCGCACGGTCCAGCCGCTAAACAGACTCTGGCACGGTGGCTGGTCCAGGTGTTGGTGGACGCGGGGGCGGCGAGAGACGCTAGCGCCCCAAGGCCCACTCAACCAGATCTATCTCATCTTCGTGGGCCTACCATAGGGGGGTCCCCATAGAAGAGATTTGTCAGGCTGTGTCTTGGAAGAACCCGTCGTCCTTTTCCACGGTTTACTACAAAAGCGTAAACCAACGACCAGGCGATAAGTTCTCCAGGGCTATGCTGCGGAGATAATATGGTGGTTGGGTATCAGGTGTTTTGCGGACACTCAGAATTCCAACATGGTAAGAACCAGTGTTTCTATTCTTAACCACTGAACTTTCAGTTCAGGGTTTTATCTGTTCACGTAGTCTTTCTGTTTCCCGGCCGTGAGGGGAAATAGTTTGACCTCGCGATTACCATGCTACCCACTCTCCCGATCCTTATCAGATGCTGGCCAATCTTGTACCTCCATCCGTCGGTTACTTGCTGATCGATCTTTCAGATGTTGATGCAAGAAGTATCTTAATCAGCATCGGAAACGGTAATATCGACCGGTGTACTGAGTCTAGTCCCAAACAAAAATGTTTGGTAGACTCATAACGATCGATCTTACCTTTCCGATATTGATTATCCCGACCCGACCGCCCCTACAAGTTTGGCGAGTAGGGGCTGCCCAAGTCGGATAAGGGGTGATTATCGTGGGTGACGGCACCGGATGGGTGAGTCCACGCGGGGGATCGGGGGTTTTTTGTTGTTTATTCATTTATGTGGGACAAAATGACTATTGGTTTTTTCCGCATCTCGGGATCGATGCAAGAAGTATCTTAATCAACATCGGAAGGTAAGATCGCACGGTTATGAGTCTACCAAACATTTTTGTTTGGGACTATTTTGTCTTTTACCTTTTACAGTAGTATGGCCAGAATCTTGCATCGTAGGCCTAAAATTAATGCTAGAATTGATTGTTTAATGGTTGATTACTGCTAAATAATCACTTTTCTTTGTTTTATTTTGCAAATCAACACAAAAGTTAGACATTTTATATTGTTTTTCACTATTTTGTGGCATTTTCAAATTTCTGTGAGCTAACTCCGAATTTCGTTAATTTTTCTGTTTTTCCGTATCGCGGAGAAATCGTGGCTTTAGGTATACCATGCATAGTAAATATTCATGTGAGAAAATTCGAGAACTTTCAACATCTTTTTATCAAAATACCAGTGGTGTAGCTAGGGGTTGTGGTGCCCAGGGAAAAGGATAAAAAATGTTGCCCTTCCCAATTTCTGAAACAATTTGCATGTGAAAATTTGCACAAAGACTGCTAATTTTGTTAAAATCAAGTTGAATTTGTCTCTGAAAATGGTCTTCCAACCCGGGCTTCCAACTGACTAGACTCAGTACACGGTCGATCTTACCGTTTCGATGTTGATTAAGATACTTCTTGCATCGATCCCGAGATCTTGGAAAAACCAATAGTCATTTTGTCCCACATAAATGAATAAATAACAAAAACCCCGATCCCCGGTGGACTCACCCAAAAGGTGACGTCACACCATATGATCGCCCTTATCCTCCTTGGTCTCCGACTGACACAGACGTGCCTATCGATTGTTCATAGCACTGTGTATCAATTTCTCGACCAAAGCGAGATATACGGTTGTAGTTTCACACCTTAGGTAAAACCAAACCGGTATTGTTCGACTGAGGATAGTTTTGGCGGCATTTTCTGGCGGAAAAGTGACAAAAAAGCGATCCAAAACTTAGCTACATATCGTGCCTCCGTTTATATATCACGGGACACACGAGCAATTCAAAATGGCCGCTCGTTGGCGCCATTCATTTTGTTTCCCACGTAAAACAACCATTGCAGCCTGTAAGTTACAATAGATGTTTGTACATACACATTGTATTTCATGTACGGTAGGTTATTGTTGCTATGTTAGGGTGATTACTCTATCGTTATGTCTTCTTTACCGTCCAATAAAGACGCGAGTTAATCAGATATTCATACGGTGGGGATTGGTAGGGACCCGTCTGACATTTTAGTAATAAAGTTAGCCAGTCCTTACTTTACCACTAACGTTAGCGACCAGCCTCCGTGCTCAGGTTTGCTTACTGGGCTTGAGTCGCGTGTTGGGGGGGTAGTGCCCCTCCCTTTCTCCTCGCCGCCTCGGCCCTGTCGGGCTTGCCCTTCCCTGGTGACGGAGCGGGACCCACACCCGCTCTGTTTCACCCACAGGGAGTGCTCACGATCTTCTAGATGTCTTTCTTTTGCTTAGGACTCTCCGAGTTCCAGCTTGACGATTGGGATAGGCTCCGTCGTCGCCATAAGACGAAGAAGAAATCTACCAAGGGCACTGGTAAGGTCGATACGGTGGATTCTGCTGTGACAGCCCCTATGGGTCATGGCAGGTCTGCTTAAGGGGCTCCGGTCCCCGGACAAGCAAGCGGTTCCTTCGAGGACTGCTAAGCGCGTCCAAAGGCTCAGCAGCCAGCGAAAGCACTGACTATACGTCGGAGCAAAGTAGCAGGCAGCAGAGCGGTAACCACCAGCGGAAACCCTAGCGGGTTTTGCAGCAGGAGGATACCAGTCGATCTGATAGATTCTGCTGTGACAGCCCCTATGGGTCATGGCAGGTCTGTTAAGGGGCTCCGGTCCCCGGACAAGCAGGCGGTTCCTTCGGGACTGCTAAGCGCGTCCAAAGGCTCAGCAGCCAGCGAAAGCACTGACTATACGTCGGAGCAAAGTAGCAGGCAGCAGAGCGGTAACCACCAGCGAAAACCCTAGCGGGTTTTGTAGCAGGAGGATACCAGCCCTCTAGCGAAAATCCTCACGGGTTTTTAGCAGGAGGACACCCGTGTGTTGCAGGCATGTCTACAGGCTCAAACAGCCACAGTAGTAGCCAGCGACGGGCAGCATGCAAGGGTACCCCGGGCTTGCCTGGGTTGAACCCTAGCATGCATGGGTTCAGCAGAGACGATACCGCTGCTAACGCTGTGGGTGTAGTCTTAGCAGAACCAACTGGGGTTGTCACACGGCAGCGTTCCATGGCGGGACCGCCGAGTGATACCCTGGGCCCTAGAATAGCTGCTGGCTGTCCACAGGGACTGGCTGGCGATTATTCAGGGGTTGGGCTCGCAGTCTCTCACGGGACAGCGACCCAGGTGCATTCGATGGCAGCTACAAAGGCGAGCTACGGCTTGACTTCAGTGGTAGCCGCTATGCACCCGCCCATAGCTGCCGTGAGTGGTCCGCCACACACAGCGACCTTGGCGAAGCTCTAGAGGGTACAGTAAGTAGCTTGAACAGCCTAGCTGATCAACAACCCACTTATGTCCTCGAGAGCCAGCGGAGCGCGGGTGATCCATTACCGTCAATGGGTCAATTACCCTCTCTTGATCGATCACTGTCAAATCAACAGGGCATAGCTCCATTGATTGGCGCTGCCTATTCAGGTGGCGAGGTGATTGATCGGGGTATCTGCAGCTCAGCTACCCGTGGTACTAGGCAAGCTCCCTCTAGCCAAGGGACAGCCGGTATAGCGGGTACCTATACACACGGCTTGATCCCTTGCGGGGAAACGCAGTGAGGCATGGGTACAGTGGTACACAGCCGGAGCCCTCACGGGCACCTCACGCTAGTACCGGCGCCCGGTACCACGCCAGCACACAGCTTGATCCCCCAAACAGGGAGCGCAGTGTGGCGAGGGTACAGCGGTCCACAGTTGGGAACCCTCACGGGTACCCACGCTGATACCGCACCCGGTACCGCAGCACCCGCCTTAGTCGCCACAGTCTCTGTGGCAACAAGGGGGGGGGAGGCGGTGCTGGTACTGCAGTACCATGGGGTTACCCTGGTGGCGGATCCTTTCAGGGTCAGCTGCGGCGGGGTATGCCCGTGGTACCCGCCGCAGGGTGTTTCTTCCACGGCCTAGCACCGTGGCAAGTGTCGCCTAGCGATGGCCACGCAGTACCAACATCAGCTGTTGACCAGGCCAGCCGGCATGGGGCTAACCCAGATCTTGATCAGGGTAGGCCCCGCTGCTAGCGCTAGGGCGACGGCTGCGAGAGCATGCGGACCCAGTGGTGCCATGGCGGATACCTCAGGGTCTTCTTGCGGAGTACTCCCTCTTCTGCTGGCAGGTAGTCGGCGAGCCACACAGTGGTTATGCCTTCTTACCCGCTTTCAGATGCCGTCCTCAGTTACCGTCATCATCAGAGCATGATCACGGATACTGTGGGCGAGGGAAAGGAGTCGGAAGCTGAGTCCGGTAGTGACATCACGACAAGCGCCTACCCCCGCTGCCCCGCGAGGGGAGCAACAGCACTGATCTTCCCCCGGACACCCCCTAAGGGGGAGTCCATGGAGGAGGACCAGGATCCTTTCAGTAGGATGCTCAGCTGCTGCTTCCTCACAGGGGCGCCTGCACTCTCATTCCCGGCAAACCTCACGGGTAGATATCGTGGGGCTGTCGAGCTCAGTAGAGCTATGGCGCCGCGTGCTTGCACGCTTCCTCTGCGTGTAGCGGGAGGACCACGGACCTACCTGAGGGGATCCGAGAGGACCCAGATGTCGTCAAGCGTATCACGCTCAGACAACATCTGAGCTCTTCCAGCGAGTGAGCCTATTAGCGGTGCTAACGGCTAGCCTCAACGAGAGCTCCATGGGCCTAGCCCATAGGGTGTCCACTCAGCGCCGGGGGGAGGGGCCTGCCACTCCAATCGCTCAACGCGATGGAAAGGCAGGGTCCCTTTTTCTCTTTGGATGCTTCTGCGCTACGGTGGAGGACCGTGCAAAGAAGCTGCCAACGGGAGCACTCTGAAGAGGTCGGAAACTGCCCTTACCATGGGTAGGAGCTCCGACTTCAGCAGGCCGTGCACCACCAACAGTACCGAGCCCACTACCTCTGCAGCACCCATTTCTGGGAGGCGCAAGGGTAGCACAGGAACAGCTGGCAAGCCCGAAGAAGAGCAAGCGCTCTTCCAAGGGAAGCTAGGCAGAGCATTCCTGGGGGCTCAACAGTTTTTCCACAGGGGATCCCCAGTGGACGACCGCTTATGGCTTTCACCCAGAGGTGGGAAACCATCTCTTTGAGCGCCTGGGTATGGTCAGTGGTGAGTGGGGGTTACAGACTGGCAACCCAGTCTCCCCACATTCGTCTGCACATTTCAGAGGTCCACAGTAGTGCCGTCAGACGGCCCCCAGCGTCGGGCACTACTGACAGGGGATCACACAGCTTCTCACGGCGGGCGATTGTCCCGGTCTACCCCCGTTCTACGGTGATCTTGGAGCCATTGGCTCCAAGGAAGACCGGCGACGGCAGGCCCCATCCGAACCGCAGGCCGTTGAACACGTTCTTCAGGCCCAAGAGGTTCAGAATGGGGACTCTCGCCTCGGTGCTAGCCTGCCCCATCAGGGGCATGGGAACAACATCGCTAGATCTCTCGGACGCCTATCTGCATATGCCAATCGCCTCTCAAGATCGGAGGCATCTGCGCTTCTAGGTACAGGATCAAAATTACCAGTTTTGATACCGCCATCCGCCTGTCCATCTCCCCAGGGTGTTTAACACTCTTGGTCAGAGCGGTGGCAGCGTACCTGAAGCACAGGGGTGTCAACATCAGTTGCTACCTGGACGTTTGGCTCATATACGGACGCACTCCACTGAAGACTACGGGTCTCATGGGGTTGATAGTCCGTGGGTGCGGGACCCTGGATTTTTGATCAGCTCAAAAAGTCCAGCGTGGTCCCGACGCAGACACCACTATTTGTAGGGGCCCAGATCACCCTCACGGAGGGGTTCATGGTGCTCTCACCCGAGCGGGTGATTTAACATGGTGCGGTGTGCCTGACTCTTGGCCGAGTCTCGGGCAAAACCCGCTGTGGCATGGATGAAGGTGGTAGGCCTAATGGCCAGTATGGTAGACCTCGTGCTGTACTGCCGTTTCTCGTTAGGCTTACCCAACTACACCTTCTAGCCTGCTTGCAGGCCCAGTCGTCACCAATATCCCTCGCGGTTCCGTTGTCGGAGATCGCGAGAGAACTCTGGTGGTGGACCCATCAGCCCAATTTGACCCAGGGTGTCAGGTTCCTGCACCCCCGGTATGTCACGTAGTGACGACCATAGCGTCAAAACGGGGCTGGGGGGTCCACATCCACGGAGACTCCGTCTCGGGCCTATGGGGGCCATAGAGACAGAGTTTCACATCAACCTCCCTCGCTACGAGGAGGTGATCGTGGAATCACATACCGTTGTCCTGACGGATAACACAACCGTGGTAGCCTACCCCAACAGACAAGGGGACTCCGGGCCACCACGATTGAGCCTGCATGCACGACACCTGATAGGGTGGTGCAAGTTCAGGCAGATTACGATGAGAGCGATACACATCGCGGGCGTCACCAGCATCCTCGCGCACAATCTGTCACGAGGAAGGGTGTCGGGACCAGCAGAATGGTCCCTTGCTCCGCAGGAGTCGCTCAGGCGATCTTCAAGGGATGTACCACCCTCGAAAGATCTGTTCGCATCTCATCGCAATCATCCACTGCCGGTGTACTGCTCAAGGGTCGCGGACCCCCAAGCATTCACCGTGGACGCTCTGTCCATAGACTGGGGAGGGATGACAGCTTATGCAGTCCCTCCAATCTCACTACTCATGAGGGTGGTGGCCAAGATCGGGTGGGAATACTGCATTGTCATTCTGCTAGCGGCAAGGCCGCTGGCACTCCCAGGTACCAGATCTACTCCGGATGCCCGGGCGGAGGTACCAGTCTATCACTAGAGCACCTGCAGTTAGCTGCATGGCCCTTACCAGGGAACACGCAGCGGAGGGATACTTTTCATCAGAAGCTGTTTTTCTCATCGCCGGGCTAGGCGGAAGTCTACCCTCCGTGCGTATAGCCAGAATCTGGCTCCATACTACGCTTGGTGCAATGAGACAAATAGCTCTCCGCTAGAGCCTCTGTGCTGCTAGTTCCGGAGTTTCTGACAGAAAAGTTCCAAGCAAGACTTCAGCGGGCCACTGGGGCCAGCTATAAGTCAGCTGTCCTCTCCATTCACCGAGGTTTTCGAGGCGGGTCGACTATCATAGCCGATGGTTACCTTATTAGTCTCGCCTCGACGGTATGTTCAGCGAGTGTCTACCAAAAGGAAAGTGATCCTCCTAAGGGATCCCAACACAGTCTTAGATTACTTTAAGGGTCACCTTTTGACCTTCCGTCAAAAGCAACGCTTAAATCGTAACTCTCAAGATGGCTTTCCGGTTTGGCGTTGGCTTCGGACGGCGGTGCTGAGTTGCACACGGTCTCGAGGTTAGCTTCCGTGTTCACAAACACTGGGCGACACTGTTTCGGCGCTCTGTTCTCGTGACTCACTGAACGGGCGCGGTGCATACCGACATTCGTCCCTCTCCAATCCCCAGGGTTGGGCAAGGTTCGGCTGAAGCCAAAGATAGGCTGGGGTGTCCGATAAGGCGCTGCAGCACTATTTCTTCCGAACACAAGCCTTGCGAGGACTCACGACCGCATTCATCACCCTTACAGAGCCTTTCGGTCCAGCCGCTGTCGCAATGGCTGGTCCAGGTGTTGGTGGGGTCCGGGATCGCGAAGGTTTCGCGTCCCACGACCCACTCGACACGAGCTATCTCATCATCTTGGGTATACCGTTCGGTTGTCCCTTGAGGAGATCTAGCAGGCGGTGTCCCGAAGCCACCTTCGCCTTCTCTCACGATACTTCCGTTTACGTTAGTAATCAGAGGCGGGCGGGAGGTTTACCGGGACATTGTTCGGCGATCATAATACGGTGGTGTACGGGTACCAGGTTTTCAGACTATACAGAATACTCAGCATGGTAAGAACCAGTGTCGCTATTCTTAACCACCAAACTTATTAAGTAAGGAGGTTTATGTCTGTGATCGCGTGGTCTTTTTTGTTTCCCGACCGTTGGGGGAAAATATTTCTGACCTCGCGAAAACCATCGTTACCCGCTCCCGATCCCTGATCAGATGCTGACCAATCTTGTACCTCCATCCGTCGGTTACTTGCTAGATCGATCTTTCAGATGTTGATGCAAGAAGTATCTTAATCAACATCGGAAGCGGTAAGATCGACCGGTGTACTGAGTCTAGTCCCAAACAAAAATGTTTGGTAGACTCATAACCGTGCGATCTTACCTTTCGATGTTGATTATCCCGACCCCGCCACCCCTACAAGTTTGGTCCGGTAGGGGATCCCAAGTCGGATAAGGCGATCATATGGTGTGACGTCACCTTTTGGGTGAGTCCACCGGGGATCGGGGGTTTTGTTATTTATTCATTTATGTGGGACAAAATGACTATTGGTTTTTTCCGCATCTCGGGATCGATGCAAGAAGTATCTTAATCAACATCGGAAAGGTAAGATCGCACCGGTTATGAGTCTACCAAACATTTTTGTTTGGGACTATTCATGATGAAACTTTTGATTTTCACCACTTGGAGGGGGCACACATGATCTAATAGTTGCTGAATTGGTTGATTCAGTGCCCCCCCATGGCACTGCAAAGTACATGTACACATAAAAGCTATCTGTGTAGAACTCATGATTTAGCCCAAAGCTTGGGCCCCTGTAATCATACAACTTTACAAGTAATAAAAAGTAAATGAATGAATATATTAATTTAAGTGTGTCTTTATTTATTACAGTTCAAGGAAGCTAAGAACCCTAAGTCAGCATTTTCTACAGTGTATTCCAATGGTGGAGTGCCATGCAGGTAGGTTTGATTTCTCCTACAAATTCCCTGCATGAATGAGGAAAGTTTTTACTACCAGATGCCATTACCGCTTTGACTTCAAATCAAAGCACATGGAGAAACTTGTAGTCGCCTGCTTCACAGCCTAATGAAAATGAAATGATGGGGAGGGTTTAGTTTGCTGTCTTGAACCACACTAAAACTGTGAAGTAAGACAGGCGTATACACTAGAGAAATACCAGCCGGAATATTTGAAATTCTAGGTTTTTGTTTGTTTGTTTGTTATTTTTTTTCGAAATTTTGACATCCTGACTCCCTGGAAAGATTTTTTTGAACAGTTTTCTTCATACCTTTAAATTGTTTTTTAAAACTGAATTGATACCTTTGAAAAAGAAGCGCTAAATATTAAAGAAGTTATACAGTGAGTTTTGAGTTGTGGGAGACTCTCTGATGGTTTTAGGGAATAATTAATAACTTATTTCATTCCCCTTGGCCAGAGATAGCAAAAGACTGCAAGTGACACATCAGCAGTTAGCACTCAAATTATCCTTCTCTGCCTGGAAAATAGGCCAAAAGAAGCTCACTCAAATATTTAGGTGTAATACCTTCAGAATATTGATAAACATGAAGGAGCAGCTTGCATGCAGAATGTTCACACTGTATGAATTTTCATCAGTTCCCTTCAATACAGTTCAGTCAGCTGATTTCAACACAAATTATTTTGACACCTTATCAATGAGAACTAATAAACAAAATGGAGTGAAATTTTCAATTTGTACAGACCGGGAAATTTAGACACATGTAAGAACAGGTAGAAAGAAACAGAGAAAGAAAAAAGACACAAATTCAAAATCTGGGGAATGAATCTGTTCGTCAAAAAAAAATGTTGTTTTACTCCAAGAGAAAGGGTTGAATGAATGATAATATCAAAATTATGTTCCATAAAGTTGATCACAAATAAACTAGATGCCTCTCCTCGTAGTACTAAGGAAGATAATACCAAACATAGCTATACTATGTTTTAATGTATTTGTCTGTTTTCCTTGGTTTTTGTGTGGTTGACAGACTAATCCATGGATCAGTGAAGCACAGTTTACAATGGCAAACCAATCCAGATGATATTCCATTTGATCCCGTATTAATTACACTGGCTGAGGTATGTATTTCTTAATAGGGAAGGCGTGAGGGAGAGGACAGTGGGCTGACAGTAAATTTCGCTGATCCCTCCTGCTTTTTTCTATGTCGATTTAACACACGATTCCCACTGTTGTTTTGGTTCCACTTTAGCACCCCCCGGTACACGCATGGAGGTCGCCATTTGAGGATTTAGCACCCACTTTAGCACCCGGCTACCATGGCTACGCGTTCAGCATCGCGTACAGTACGCGTTCCCAACTGTCAATCATTGGGGGTCAATCACATCGAGCTTGACAACGATATCTGAATAGACTATCGTCAAGTCTTACGTGTATGTGTGAAATTTAGGTTAATTTTCGTGATAGAAACAGTATTTTTCTTTTATAAATCTTGGCCGGATAGCGGGATTGTTGGTTAATTTAATGTATTTGATAAATTAGGTTCATGGATGCGCAAAAAAATATAATTAAAAGTATTAAAAAAGCTGTTCAACATTTGAAAAAAATGCACTGTAGCAGGCTTGAAAAAGTCTAACCGTGGATGCAGCAAGCCGCGATTTTACGGGTAATTTTCATGACTTGAACGCGGAGCACGGACGCAATATAGCCGGTAGAAATCGCGGTAGTGTTCCAGGCCTACGCGATGGCAGGGTAATGGCGGCTTCCATAGTTGTATTACTTTTTATAGAGAGTGACACTTCCCGATCTTAATTTATTCCCTGGAGAGGGGCATACAGAGAGTATCCCAACATGATTAGGACCCATTGTGTTATTGTCAGATTGGCCCTGACCGTTACATGGTATAAATGTAGTTCTTTCTTCTATTATTTGAATTGCTTATATTTCTTTCAACACTTGAATTGCATGAGATTGGCATTGCTATCAATCTTCATTTCAAAATATTTACTTAATATTAACAGATGATGTGATGTCTGTAAAACATGTGGCATGACAATGTTAATAATTTCGGGACAATTGTATAATCATAGACATGAGGAATGAGCAGAGAGGGACAGATTCACAAGAGTCAGGGATATTGACACTACCCTTTTCAGGGAAAAAACCTAACATATGTGTTCAAAATAAAAATTATTTATTTATTTATTTATTTATTTAATCTTTCTTTATTCTGGATAGCTCTTTCAATACATATGTACTGGTCTCCCAAGAGGTCCAGATAACTGTTATATACAAAATGTTAACAAAATAAGGATACAAAATTACAAATAATACATATAACATATTGAAAAACAATCATGCGATTATGGATTATGAATCTTACTTAAACAATAGCAATTTTAAACATGTGTAGAGTCATAATCTAAATGCACGCCAACTCGAAGGTTATTCCACAACTTAGTTCCTCTATAGTGAAAGGTACGTTTACCCAGAGTGTTTTTCCAAAGTGGAACAACTAAAGTTTTTGAAGATTGACTATGGGTACCTTTTGTATGCATACATTCAGTAAAAATAAATGAGAACTCAAATAAGATGGTGCTGAACCTTGAAGGCACTTAAACACTACAACAAGAAGCTGATTTTTCCACCTTTCATCCAGTTTTGTCCAATTTAATGATTTCATTAAGTCATTTATTGGAGTTCTTATGTCAGCCGCCACTGCCGCCAGCAAAATCCTAGCTAATCTAATATGCAGTATCTGAAGAGAATTGGATAAATGAGCACCACAATTTGACCAAACAGTTACTGCAATAATCAAAGTGTGGCATTACAAGTGCATTGGCGAGCATGTTAAGTGTTCTTGGAGGAAGATAATATTTAACTCTGCGAATAATACCAATGCATTTGGAAATATTGGATGATATACGATTAACATGACTGTCCCAACTTAGTTGTGGATCAAACACTATACCTACGGCTAAATACTTAAAATGAATCTACTCTATCCACAACATTATTTGCATATATGAAAGTGAAATATTATCAAAGTTACCAAGTAAATGCCTAGTACCAAATACCATAAAACATCTTACTCAATATAATGACATACCGACACAGACAAACACTCAACAAGATAAAAGTAAGAGAGAGAAGCCAAAAATATCACAATATTTTACAGATTGCAAAATATTCAGAACTGGGAATGAAGTTGATGGTCAATTGTACCTTCGAAAAAAGGATAGTATAATAGAAGTTGACAAACGAAGGTCACTTTGTGCCATTTGTAGATCAGATTTTGAGAAGCTTTTACATGGCTGCTTTTTATAGTTTTGAATTAAATACTAAAAGCCGCATATCAGATGTATTTCTGTGGTTTTACCAATGTACTGAATTACAAAGATTTACTAGAGTAAGCATACTTAAATGATCAGAATGCTTACTCATATTACCAAATTAATGTACATTTAAGAGAAACTGAGTAGACCTACTCATATTTCTTAGATTTGATCATATTACCGATTTGAGTATATGTCCAGAGGGATTAAATGACAGCTTCAAATATGAATATTTTTGCATAAATTTTTCAAAATAATATGCAATATTATGATGATACCCCATTTTGATATGTGTATTCCTTTATCAAGGATATTTGTTCCATCATGTTGTTTTGTCACACTTGCACTTGCACAGTTTGATTTTACTTGATCACACCACAATGAATCATTTGCATTTTTTTCTACTATTACTAAGATACCAACTTTAATGTAGACTTTTAAAAGAATCTGACAAAGAGTGACCCCAATTCCATATTCCCTGGATTAAATTCATCTTTCAATTTGTAAATGACCTAGTGCATATGGTAAAGATTAAATTACATTTTTATCAAATTGTCTTTTTTTTCTTTTTTTCAGACCAAATATTTTATCAATTCTACCATAGAACGCAAGTCATAATAAGCAATGTCTGTAATCATTCAGATTTAAGGCAGCCATTTGCATATTTTCTAAAATTGCATTCAACATTTGCCATCGATTACCCAACTGCGCCACTAGATTTGTCCCAAAGAGATTGCCATTACTCTAAGGAGATTCCATTTGAAAGACACAAATAGTTACCATGGTAACTGAAAGCCTTGAACTTGATTTAATTACTGAAGAGGAGAGATGTAGCACTGGAGAAATTTTTATTTTTCATTTACATTAATTTTCATTTGTCACAGATTTCCATGCATATGATTCAAATTAATCGAAAATATTATATATTAAGTGTGACGGCTTATGAAACAAATTTTCACACCACAAGATTTAATTTTACAAACATAATTGTTCATCATTTTCTTAAGCACAAACATTTTACACAAAATGAACATCAATACTGTAGAGGTTTGAAAAAGGCTTCTGATATTTACAGAAATACCGATATATGTCTTGCTAATGGAAATGAACATGATTGAAATGCATGGTTAGCAAAACATTCTAAGGTGGCTGGCTGGCTGGCTACTTTTAGGAGAGTGTAAATGGCATTTAGGCAAAGTAAAAGTCAGAAAGAATTAGCATCAGCTTGCTGTGAATTTAGGAAATGGTAAAAGATCAACAACAAAAATTTTTACATTTTAGTTAAAATGTGTGGGAATAATATGGTGGCTGGCTATTAGATAAACATTTACTCTGCTGTAGTTATTATAAAGTCTGTTGGTCAATTGAATGAAATCTCTGCAATTTTTTTCTTTGGAATTTTCATTTTGTTTATCCAGTACGCTAACACTTTGTAGAACTGTATTACATTTATGTGCCAATTGGCATCCCGTCCCCCAGGTATCTTGGCACTTTACTGTTGACTCAATTGACAAATCCAGAAAAGATCCCTTGCTGAAATTACCATTCTCAACTCACTGCCGGGCTGGTGGAAATGGTTTTATTGATCAAGGCTCATTTTGTAACTTTTAAACATGAAATGGGTCTATTGAGTGTAACCCAAACTTGAGAATTGCTTTTATAAATACAAATTTGCCTGTAGAAGCTGTAGTTTCTTTACACAGCCGTGGCGTTAGTCACGGCTGTGTCTTTTTTTTTTCTTCACAGGTTCTTACAAGCCCGACGACGAACGCCGGCTTGTACTGTCTTCTTCTTAGCGTTCTGCTTTCTTTCTTTCTTTCTGTCGACCACATTCGTACGCATAACTCAGTCACGGGTTGACGTATTTTAACTAAACGTTGTCAGAAGGACCGTTGGCATTGCCCGCACATGTCATATGACTTTGACTTGCATCTGACCTTTGACCTAGCTACAATGGTCAAAAACATGATTTTTTTGCTTTTTCTTAGCAAAACGTGACATTTTATGCGTGATTTGCCACGTTTACGCCTAAGCTCTGCTATGCTTTGACCGATTTTGATCATACTTGGTCACAAACACCACTGACCATGTCCCCACATGTTACATGACATTGAACTCCATTTGACCTTTGACCTGCTCACAATGGCTAAAATGCGATTTTTACTATAAAATGTGTCTTCTTCCACAAATAACATGTGATGGTGACATGTTTAGGTCATGTGACTTGACTTTGGTCGGTGTCTATAGGGTGTTCACAGATAAGGGGTCAAAGGTCATTAAGGGGGTCATTACCGGTCAGAAAGCTAAAAATATTCAAAAAATCACTGTCTTTACAAATTACATAGCAGAGAGTCACCATTAGCACACATGCATCGCTACTAGCCAGGGTCTTTAGGATGCCTACAGTTTTGGGGTCAAAGGTCATTAAGGTGTCACTTCCGGTCAAAAACCAAAATTATCAAAAATGTTCAAAAAAAATTTATCTCAAAAGATAAACAGACCAGAATAATATAACCATCATACATGAATCAGTGTTCCCTGATGTATGCATGGTATTTTTATTTTGGGGGTCAAAGGTCATTAAGAGGTCACTTCCTGTTTTTAGCGAATAACTTTAAGAATTTTTATCTCAAGAACTAAATATGTTAGAATTTTTTAATTAAAATTACAACAATGCATTTTGTCGGTGTACATAAGGGTTTTTTTTCATTGAGGTCAAAGGTCATTAAGGGGGTCAAAAGGTCAATCAAAAATTTTAAAAAATCAAAATCCATGTATAAGTTCCGATTAAGCTGAAATTCACCAGGAATCTTTCTTATGACATCCTAAGCGCAATGCAAGAGCAGTTGACCCCATCCGTGACCCAAGGGTCAAGTTATAGATGTCAAAGGTCAAATTTCGAAATTGGTCCAATCGAGCTCAAATTCAACAGGAATTATTCTTACGACATTCTAAACATTATTAAAATATTTATGACCCCAAAGGTCAAAGTTTAGGGGTCAAAGGTCAAATGTCTAAATTGCTCAAACTTGACCCATCAACAGGTCGGCTTGTGTGTCATGTCTCGCATGACAATTTCTATATAGCTCTTGTTTCTTCTTTCTTTCTTCTGTCAACCATTACATTTGCTCTAGCACTCACATGCTTACATCGATTTTAACCTAACTTGGTCACAATGATCATTGACCATGCCCCTACATGTCACATGAAACTCAAGGGGTCAAAGGTCACGCTGGGGTCACAGGGGTCAAAAACGGATTTCAACTAAAATGCATCTTCTCCCACAACTTACGTGGGGACAGCAACCCCACTTGCACACATGTATTGCTATTACCCAGTGTCTATGTGGTGTACACAGATTTGGGGTCAAAGGTCATTAAGGGTCACTTCGGTATAAAACGAAAAACCTTCAAAAATTTTATTAGCTAAGTAAAACATAGCACAGTAACGGTATGTTCACATATGATCTGCAGTCACCCAATGTATATGTGGTATGTTTTTATTTGGGGTCAAAGCTCATTAAGGGGTCACTTCCGGTATAAACAGAAATACCTTTAAAATGCATCTTCTTCCACAAATTATGTTGGACAGAGACGCCACTTGCACACATGCATTGTTATTACCCAGCGTCTATGGGGTGTACACAGATTTGGTGTCAAAGGTCATTAAGGGGTCACTTCCGGTATAAAACGAAATATCTTCAAACTTTTTTATTTGCTAAGAAAAACATAGGACAGTAACGGTATATGCACACATAAATTGTGGTTGCCCAGTGCATATGTGGTATTTTTTAATTTGGGGTCAAAGGTCATTAAGGGGTCACTTCCGGTATAAAACGAAATACTTATAAAATGCATCTTCTTCCACAAATTACGTGGACAGGACAGTGATACCACTTGCACACATGCATTGGTGTTACCCAGTGTATATGGGGTGTACACAGATTTGGGGTCAAAGGTCATTAAGGGTCACTTCGGTATAAAAACGAAATACCTTCAAAATTTTTTATTAGCTAAGAAAAACAAAGGACAGTAACGGTATGTTCATATATGTATTGTGGTTACCCAGTGTATATGTGGTATTTTTTATTTTGGGTCAAAGGTCATTAACGGGTCACTTCCGGTCTGAGACGAAAAACCTTCAAAATGCCCTTCTGCCACAAGTAACATGGCATAGTGATGCCACATGCTAATGTACATTGACACTAGCCAATGTCTATGGGACTTTCATATATTTTGGGGTCAAAGGTCAATAAGGGGTCACAACACGGCTGTGTTCGTGGTCTTAGACCACAGCTAAGTCTAGTTTTCTTTCTTTCAGCATGATATCATACAATATATTAGACACATATAGCAAGGCTGGTTGTTGAGGAGTCACTACTCCATGATAATTGCCAGTTCCTATATATAGCAAGCAATGCTATTACTGGCATCAAGGTTTTGTTTATACTAATAGAAAGTATATAATTACCTGCAGAATTCAATTGGCATCTGTAGGTTAGTTAATAGAGAATTTTATGATTGTCATTTTACTAGCTGAGGGTGAGGCATTTCACTTAGGTCTTTGGATGAATGTTGCTGTGCTGTAACCCCCTCAAAATGTTGCAAAGAGCATAAATATGCAAAATGTGACTGTTGTATTCAGGTTTAGGATGAGTTCATGGTCGACTGGGTGCAGGTGTAAATCACATGTTTTAAAATGTGCCCAAAATATGACCCCTTTCCCCACTCCCCCTGCAGGTGTGTATTTGTATGGGGGTGTTTCTTTAATCCTCTCTCTCTTTCTCTTTTTCTCACTATCTCCTCTCCATTTCTCTTTCTTGCTTGCTTTTCCAAGAAGCCTAGAAGACAAATGTTAATTAATAAAATATTTTATTTATATTTTTCATTTTCTTTGTAGGGTTTGAAGGAATACAAGCATCCCTATCAATTTGTGGCTCAGCAAGGTTTCAAGGAATTATTAGAAGTCCAGGATGCTGAGGCTAAAGCTACTGCCATCTTACCAAAGATCATCACACCACTTAGAGCAGCACTGGTAAGTGGGTGTAGTATAGAACTCATGGGTGACATATTTTGGCAGATTTGAGGTCAAAATCTGACTCCATTAAGATCAATGTAAATCTGTTGAGATATTTGGGGGGTATAGGGTCCCCCTTGCCCCCTGGCCTGTTGAAGAGAAGATTACATTCATCAGCAGGATCCCTTTGAATTGTGCATGATATTAGAAAGTAAAACAAGACTGTCTGTAGGAACTTTTTCATAAAGCCAGGATTATCTATAATAATCCAGAGATTTTTCAGCAGAGTTTTCAATAGTTTTTGAAAGTCCATATTTATTTATCAAACTGTGTAGACTCTCATTTATCTAGGTATGTTGATTTAACTTTAATTGAACTTAAATCTGGTCAACCAGACATTTTTGACGGAAGATGGGTGAGGACTGAGCAACCGACCTTCAGTTATGGTAGAGGAGTGCGGGCAAGACTTTTTCATGACTGCGACAGAATCAAAACAATACATTTGAACCAGAATTGCTATCATAAAATATAAAACAAAGTACAAAAAAGTGGGACAACCATGGTAGCTGCTGCAGCTTGCTTGTTACATCCTTAGGCCAAAAAAAAACCAAAAACAATATGGCCATAACCAACCGAGATTTTGTATTTTGGGAATTGCTTTGCTTTTCAGCTAGATGAAATTAAAAACAGCTGTTTTTTTATGGACCTACTTGGCAAGTTCATCTGCCCATAGAAAAGTGTGTATTTTTTTTGTCACTTTTAATAATAGCATTAAACAATTACTGAAGCCTAATTCAAAATTGACATTATTTTGATGGAGAAACATACCTACTGATTTCTAATTGTTATTTGTGTTGCAGGGTTCACCTAATGACACTGTATTCCTAGGTGCTATGGATGCTTTAGTTCATCTCAGCATTGCAGTCGGTCCACAACTCAATCCACATCTCAAGTCTGTACTTATTTATGTGAGTATTCATGTGTAATTCTTGAATATTTGTATACTTTCTTTTATACCATATTTATTTCATTGTTTCATCATGTTCATTTTGCTTAGCACAGAGTTTATAGATCCCTCAATCCTTGAAATAAGTCATTTTGACAGCATTCGGATTAATTATTAGACAAATAAAACAACTTTAGAACAATGGGAGATGTGTATCTTGGATGAAAGGAAGTTAAATAAACACTCGCTGCTCTTTAGGCCTTTTTTCTCCATAATTGTGCATTTGAATAAATATTCTATAGTATTATATGACTCATTGGTTTCCATACATTTTACCCAATTGTACCAGCTTGCCAAGAAAGTTATGGACAAGAAGCACAAAGAGAAAGTCACTGTAGCATTACAGCAGATTGAACTCCACTGTGGAAAGGTAAGAATCAATGTAAGCCAAACAGGTTAGTCTAGGAGAGCCTGTATTCCATATAACCCTGAAAATATTATTGTTTTGGGTAGACTGCCATATTGGATTGTAATGCATTGGAACTAATTTTCAGTGAAGAACCAAAATCAAATAATGAGTGTATAAGGTTTGCATGTGTAATGTTAAGCTCATGTAATTAGTGACTGGGCAGGGATATCACAGACTTGGACATTAGTGTGATATCTGCATGACTTGTGGTGAATTAATCTCGAGGTACACTAGTTTACTCTGCATGAGAATACACCAATGTGGCAGATTATTAACTCTCTTAGTCTAACCTCTATGATTTCAACACTTGATATAAGGTTGGTTCGGGGATGTGTGATGTAATCTTGTTTGGCAATATTGCTTAACTTATCACATTGTCATTTTGTGTATGAATTTATCTCTCTCTCTGTCTGTAATCTCCATGCATGATTTGACAAAGCCTACCTATTTTCAAAAGCCAGTTGGGCCAGTTATTCTTGAAAATTACAGGCCCAAATACAAAGGTTACTAGCTGCCCACTTGTATTACTCACAGAATTGTGACCTACCAGACATTGGGGGTACACTCCACTAAATAAACATCCCATTGAAATACACATGAAAATACAGGAAAATAAGTTTGTTTTTCTACCCCATGTAACAATATTTGTAATATTGTGATCGACCCAATGTATCAAATAAAGATTCATATTTTTTTTTAAACAAACAAGTTAAGACAAATTTGAGAGATACGAACCCCTGAACAGCGCCATCCCGGATTTCAGCCAACACTCGCGCCTCCTTACCAGTTCTGGTCATGATATTGTTCCAAGAGCCTATCACTCATGCACATTCGATTTGGTACATTTTCTGAACAGATTTGTAATGTCCAGCTCCTATTCCATCGTTTTTATCAAAACAACCAAGAGTCACTCATATGGCCCATTTCACGGTTAGGCGCCACTTTTTGATTTTCAACATATCTGGCCTGGTGTGTAAAAAATAATGGGGTTACAGAATTTACTGTTGGTGATTTTTCATTGTCTCTGTATGGCCTACCTCCATTAGCTTAATCGGCCTTTCTAGTTTATCTTTCAGTGCGCACAGGAGTCAGAAGTGGTCAAAAACCACATTTCACTAGCAACCTGGAAACAGACATTTATTTTCCAATGCTGCCACTTTTAACTATGTTGAGCCTACCAGCTGCTTTTGTTGTTTTTATGTAGTGAACAAGTTGCACTATACAGCCATACATGAACAAAGTATTAGTTGTCAGTTAAACTAGCATGAGAACCATTTAAATTTCTGAATTTGGATGTGACATTTTCCGTTCACATCTATGTACCTTATTCAATGTGGAATAGATCGACTAATACTTTACATGAATGGCAAACTAGTGTGTTTTAGTAAAGTTCAGAGTCTTGTTACTATTTGTTGAACAAATTACACTTGTTGCTCTTAATATGTAGATACAGCGATATTTTGAATTTTTGCCAACAAATTCCGTTCACAATTTTGTCACATCCGATTAATTTTCCAAATAGTATAATTTATTAACAAAATGTGGCAGAATTTTTTCTCCTTGATTTTTAAAAATCTCCTGCTATGAGCTATCTAATGACACCATTTAATGAAAACTCCTTCATCAACTTAGCTTGCAGATGTCATTTCAAAGTTTCCGTTCACATGTGTCACATCCATGGTACCTGTCACATCCAAAATAGTTTCTTCAAAGAACTAAGACAGGAATGGGACTAGGATGCCAGTTTGAAGTTATTTCATCACAGGTTTGTGGGGGATCAAAAGGCACAACAAATCTTTAATTCAGTATGCCTTCTTTAATTGTGACAGGAGATTCAAAAAGCTTCAATTTCCGTTCACATGTCACATCCTCAAAATTAGTAGTTTTAGGCCAAAATACTTAAACAACATGATATTTGACTTTCTAAAATAGGTTTATTATTTTGTACATGTCATATATGATTATTTCAAAGCTTTGTCTTTGTCTTTAGAGGACAGTTTTGTATACAATTTACAGAAGCGGATGTGACATTTTCAATTGTGAACGGAACATTTCAGTAAATTATAAACATTTTGCTTGTCAAAAATACAAAGGGTCAGGAAAAACGTTTTAGCATTGCTCAATTCAATAGAATCTCACAAAATATATGTGTTAGAAGTGCCCAAAGCTTATATTTTTGACAAGCAAACTGTTTATCATAATGAAACATTCCGTTCACAATTGAAAATGTCACATCCACTTCTATAAATTGTAAACAATGTTTTAAAATGAACACTAACACAGGTTGATATGTTTCAATATATCCCATTTAATTCACTGAGTGTGTGAAAACTCGTTGAATCATTATTTTCTGAAACATACTCTGCTTTACAGTGTGTGGTTTCCGTTCACATTGACATCAGTCACATCCAAAATTGCACAAACATCAGAATCTTGAATTTGACCTGTGTTTTCAAACTGGCTGATATTATTTGTGAACATTACCCATATTATGACCTTCAAAGCTGTGCAATATCAGAGTCATTCATTGATTATTAAAATTGTTGAGTAAACCTTTTCATGTCAATTTCCTTTTTATCACAAAATTACATTAAAGTGGCCATAAATTTGTCATTACACAACAAAATTTGCCCACATTTGGTCAGAAGGGAGCCTATGACATACTCGTTTATTTTAAATATCTATGATATATGTATTGGACAGTCAAAGTATAAATATACACTACTCAATATTGATCAAATTTGTTAAAAATTACATAACATGAGATAATAAATCATAATTTTCTTCAAGAAGTAGCGAGATTTAAGCTGGGAAATGATATTTTTATGAAAATCTGGTCTTATTTGGAAAAGAAAACCCCTATTAAATTAAATTTAATCCATTTTGAAAATTTCGAGTTTTTTTCACTAAAAGTGGCGCCTAACCGTGAAATGGGCCATATTCGGTTCCCTCAGGACGCCAATATATTTAGCATAGGTGCGATTTTTTACCAGGACTATGAAGAGTTACACCAAACACAGAAGGATTTAATGTAGTGCACCCTGAGGGTGGTTTTGGAAATTTTATCCACCTGGCTGCAAAATTACTTGGTTTATGTGTGCAGTTTGTTGTTAAGCTACAATCCTATTTTCATGCAACTTATTCCTGAATAGATTTGGAAATCATTCTTGTCAAAATGTACGTATATTATGCCACTTTCACAAAGATCTATCCTTGAAATTATAAAATAAATCAGTTTGTGACGTATTTTTATGTTATATTAATATTTTGTATATTTTCAATTTTCTCATTTCAGGCAAGCTTAGTTATCATCAAGGCCAAGATTCCTACATATTCCTCTGTGACATGACATCGAGATAGCAACCAAAGACTACGTAATCAATAGTCCCGTAATTTAACTACTATATGGTGCCAATATATTTGTGACCTATTGTGTTATTTAATGATATGATTCCATTCACTGGCTGCACTTCAGCAAAAACAGGGTTTATAAAATGTGTGTTGTAAATTATTTAATATGTACAAACAGGGTGTCTAAATGGACAATTGAAAAAATGCAGAAAAATTCAGATGCTCCAGCAGACCAATTTTGATCAAGTTACATTTAATGCAAGTGCACAACATGTACTTGGGCTATACCAATATGTATTTTTTTTAAACAAATGTGACCCAGGGGTAGGGGGTACTTGATCCAAAATGTACCTTCAAGTTTTCTGCCAGTGGGTAAAAATATAACAGCACCGTGAAAAATGGTCAATCAGTGTAATAAGAGGTTGAAAATGTATCCCCTATGGACAGCACAAATTGGTGTACCTACCATTTTGTATCTAGGTACCCCAGGAGACGGGAACACTGGACTTTGGAGTAAAATTACAGCTGGGAGGCATGTAATTGTCAAAAGGCTATATAGAGACCAAAGTGGTACCATCTCCAGTAGACATTGAGCCTTATCACACTGTTATCATTTCCCTTTAATGTGAATTGATATTTTAAAAAGTTGTAACTCTGCCATGTTTGCATGTAAGTCATGGGAAAGCAAAATAGTGTACCTCATATCACCATACTATATACTGATACTCCCAGCAATGTTTGCTTGCACTACATGAACAAACCTTTGCAACAAAATGCTGTAAGATACAGATTATCATTCAATTTTGGGTTTTGGTTGAAAAAGCTATTGGTACACTATATTGGTTCCCATGTCTACCAATCCAATATGGCAGATTTCTCATTGTGTTATGCACAGGGCTATGTAGAGTTTAGGCTCTCTTACAGTAATCTCCTTGATTCATCTGGAATAGCCAAATATTTCTTGTCATCTTGTTTTATACCCAACTTCATAAGCAAATGTACTTTAGAATGATTGGATTAGATTGAATGTTCAAGTACATTTTATCCTTTTTGCCAGTAGATTTTGTTTTCCACACAAAGAAAAAAATGTTCCTTGATGATATTTTGTCTTAAATTAAAGAGAGTTGTTATTTATTTATGTATTAAGATGCACATCGAATTAATGTACATGTATGATTAGTTTTAAATATGTATATATGAGTGTACAAAATGAAAAGAGATGCACATACTATATGTAATATATGGGAATCTATGTACCATAGAGTTGATGTGCATAATATATACAATCAGTATATGTGGAATTGTGGGCAATATTGGACGTGTTCAAACCATTCCATGCTTTAAAAACAATATTATTTTGTGTGTGTCATACTTCATTGCTGAACAGGAAAACCTATTGTAAAGGTCAAACACAAAACTTACCACACTTACAAAAACCTCATATGTGATGATTTTGGAATTTTGCATGAGATGCCAAAAACTGATGAGAATTAACCAAGTATTATTTAGTCGTTTACAGATATTTAATATGTACTTCCAGCTAAAAAGGAATGCCAGAAGGTGTGTCAGGGCATTTTCTTCAAGCTGACATGCAATTTACAAAAAAGGAATTTTATCAAAATTTGCACATGTACGGTTTATGTAACTCTGGCATATTTGTTACATATATATGGGCTTTTGCATTTGACCTTTAAAATTATATACAAGGTTTTTCCCACCTAGCAACGACTTGCTAATTTTAGAAATGTTCATATCCATTTCACAATCCATTCCTTGATCAGCCATTGCAATGACTGATCAGTGCCATATACGTAGCAACACACCTGCTACAATGCGTTCCTTGATCAGCCATCGCAATGACTGATCGGTGCTATAGCTAGCAATGACTGAACAGTGTCATAGCTAGCAACACATAGATCATATTGGAAAGCAATTTTCCCCTACATATAGGATAGTCAAATTTTATAAGTAAATCAAATGCGCAAATTAATGTCATAGCAACATGTTACACATTTGAATTCATTCAACCCTCAGTACACCACTGATGCCTACAGGTCTTACAACTAATTTTTGTCCATTGTGGAATACTCGGTATGCATGCGGCAACACACACGTACAGCACAGCTGGAACCTTTGAAGATCTAGCCAATCGTGTTACTGGATAATAAATGAGTAGACAGCGTCTTACACTGTGTACACTATATACACGATGGGTTATATCATGGGTATGGTCCAATTTCGCCATACATTTTTATAACAACCTGTAGTTGTTTTAAGATCACACAAAGGACAGGCAAGAAAATTCAGAAGACAGGCTAAATTCAATTTCTAGCTAACACCCTAACTGCAGTCACATTATGCAGATGTAAAGTTGATAATTGAATAAACCCTGGCCTGGATCATGTGTACCTCCAACTAGTAACTCTGACCTGAAACAAATCCTATTACTAAACCCTAACTCTAAATCTTAACTCTAAACCTTATAAACATGGGGTGTGAAGGATAGTTTGGAGTGGAACACATTGTCTCTCAGGGCTTGAAATAAGGATTTCAGATCCAGGAGCCACTTTGGGTGTTTTTGTGCAAATATTGCCCCTGGTCTATACAAATACACACAGTTCTGTTTCAGAACCAAGGCATTTTGCCTTTTAGCAGGGAATCTGCCCCTTGCTCCTGCTTATTTCAAGCCCTAATTGTTTTATGATTAAAATGTAAATTCATGATTGAGCCTATATTTTAAATATGTACAAATTGATAATAACACCTTGATATTTTAAAGAAAATGATTTCTGTAAAAGTATAACAATAATCAGTTGAATGCAACAAGGTTGCACATCTTCATAATAATGAAGTAAATAAACAACCTTCATGCATTCAGCTATTAAGTTAACTTGGATGAAATTTGAATATGAATATTGTATTTTAACAGGTAAAAATATGTAAATATATGTATAACATTTTTGCTTAAAAACTTTAACAGTAACTTTTAAAGATCGTGTCCGTCTGCTGCTTAAACAGTATAACTGTGTTTCATAATTTACACATACAGATTTTTGATTGTTATACATGGGGACCAAAATGAAGTACTGAAGGCATTTATTGAGAGCAACCCAGATGATACAGGTTCTCTATTTTGGCCTCCATCTAATCTCTTTGGTTTCATGTTGTACATGTAGTGTCAGTTATGGTGATAAAAATGTTGTCAAATGTCAATACTATAGATGAGGTGATGCATGACTTCATATCAAACATTTAAGATCTGCTCCCACAAAATGAGCATAAATTCGCAAGTTTATTGTTTCAAGATCTGGCTGCTGAGTGGATGTTCTTTGTTTGATATGCACCTGTATAAACCATTAGTGTGTCATTTGTAAATGCTCCATTGCAGGGCCGTAGCAAGCGGGGCGGCCGGGGATGCCATGGCCGCCCCACTTTTTAGAAATTTGTTATGTTTTTATTTGTAATTTGGCCGCCCCACATTTGTGATGGCCGCCCCACATTTTTCAACCTTGCTACGGCCCTGCTCCATTGTGCATGTTGTGCCCCATTTCTAAAGGACCTACTGGCTTGCAGAATGCCTGAATCACAAAGACATGCCACTGTCTTGTACAGGTGTGCATCGAAAACACCAAATCAGCAGCGAGCAGGTCTAGAAACGACCAACTCTCATTTTGTGGAAGCAGGTCTCATTTAAGTTGGCAGTCATCATTGTTCTTTGCCTTCCAATATGCACACACATCCTGTTTTGTTGAGGACCTTTTATTAAAAAAAAAGCATCCCAGATCAGACAAAGGGCAATATTGGCTTGTTGAAATGTGTAATTATCATATGCAGTTCCGTCAAGCATATCATAGACCAATCCCTTATCCTTTAAATGAACATTGCTGTCACCTCATCTATATTGAGCTAGTCTTATACAAAAATCACTAGGCAAATTTACCATGAGAAATCAGTTAAAATATATGAACAAGTATGAGAATATTTCTTGTTGCTTTTCTTCCGTATCAAATTCTCACCATACTGTAAAGCCACAGTATTTTCATAGCACAAAATGTTTGATTATTTCAAAAGAAATTTCATTTTTGCACCATGTGATTTTCAGGAAATTAATATATTTTCTTAAAGGTCTATAGGAAAAAGGAAAATATTTGCTAGCATGGATATTTAGTTCTTTGGAGCGTGTGCTTATTGAGGGCACTATACTCTCCATATGGCTATTGCTATGCTGAATACTGTATGAAAATGTAGAAATATAATAAAATAGTTGCCTTGTTTGCTCTTTTGGAAAAATTAAAAAGTCCTATACCTAAATGATAATTAAACCTAGGTGAACTAAATACTGTTTACCAATTTCTCGATCATCAAAGTATGGTGAAAATTTGATTTGGAAAATAATTCTCATTCGCTTTTATGGAAGATGATCGAACACCAAACCTCTGTGGCAGTGGAGATTGAATTCAGAATTATTTCTTGACCCAAAGGCTGAGTGTGAAATTCTTCATCTTTTGTTGGGATGGTCTTCTTTACATTGTTCTTTATTGTCAATTTATTTGCTTTCCACAAGCCAGCATGCTTACATAGGCATCAGTCTGGCTTGATGAGCAGTTTCCATGAACCTGGTCCCACCAGGACTCAAGTGTGTCTCTGTACTCAATGACTGTCAATAAAACACATAATTGTGTGTTATTCTGCATTACATTAAAGGTTAACTGCTCTATTTTCTTGTGTGACTGTGTCTTATTATTAGGCCAAAAACAATTGTGTTGCCGTCTAGTGGGAAAAATGGGAAGGTCTGGTCTGTCAAATTTCCCCCATAAATATTAAATAATGCTTCTTCCATTAGGGACATTTGTCAATTTGGACTACTGGAGTGGATACTTGTTAGATAATCAGATTAAGAGAATTCTTTCAACAAAATATGAATTTCAAGTGAAAAATATGATTTTTTGAATATATTTGTAAAAATCTTTTTTCAGGATTTTGGGACCACCAGTTTTTGTTAGCACTGTTCAAATTTTTTTCTTGCACACCCCCACCCTTTTTTTTAGCCTTGCACACATACCATCACTGCCATCCTTTGGGAGCAACTTTTGATGCTGTAGCTAACTTGGTTGAAGAGGTCAAAAGTAGGGCCTTCTCAGAAATTGGTTAATTAATTTTTAAGAAGGTGCCCTGCCCAAGAAAGTTTAGTAAAGTATCTTTCCGAGTTAACTTTTGTCTCGGCGAGAGTGAATTTTGGCCAAAAAGGCCCATGCTCACAATAATGTTTGTCCTGATCTTGTCAAAATATGCTTTTTTCAGAGGGGCAATCTTTCTCCTGTTCTACACTGGTTATACCCTGGATTGATGCACACACTAAAATATCATCCAATCATCAAAATGTTTTGTTTCAAAGATGCACAATTTTATTTTACTGTAATTGAAAGTACAAATATAACACTAAAATGCATATCTTCATATACAAATGCACTCCATCAAACAATAAAAACCTGTAAGAAAAATATGAACGTAAAAATCAGAATTTTATCATTTATATAGAGAATTTGTTTTAGTACTAAACATTTCTGATTACATTTTATAATGTATTTTAACTTTTATTTTAAAATAAATTCTTACAGCCCCAGGCAGTACTCAAGTTTGGTTTGAGTAGGAAGGTGTCAGAATATGCCAAAATTGACCTTCAGAAGAGGGACATTGGTATAACAGATGGGCACAAATATTTGCAACACATCCCTGCATAGTATTTACTTGCATTACTTATTCAGTGAGTAATACAATCAATCATCTGTTCTTCCATGCATTATGTGACTTGATTCCACAAAACAGGAACATGTTAAAACATTTTTGATAAAGCTGTATAAGTTAGAAAAGAAAACCAATTTGTTTTCCATGTATATTTTTGAAGATTCATGACAAGGGTTCTTGTAATATTAGTGTTATTACAATTCTGAGAAATAACACAATTTTTTTCTTTTAAAATTACACAGCACTGGAAATGGGAATTCAACAAAATCAAGAGGTATTCCAAAAACTCACTTTATTGACACGATCCACTTTTTGGGGGGCTTGGTCACCATCAAGTTACTAAGTATTAAGACACAGATTCATGTACACAATAATCCCTCGTAAAACTCTACAAAAGGATTAACATATCGAGTATAAGGCACATTTTACACAATTTACAGAACAAAGAAAATAATAAGGTCTAGTACAGAATATTAAAACATTATATACATAGAGCTCTGAATACATAATATAATACAATATGGTCCTTTAATTCCTTTGGTAATAATTTCCTACATTGAGAAAACTTTTATTTTGATTTTTCAATCACTTGATATGTTTAACATAGCGAATATAAGCAAACTTCTTACAAGTCTATTAATCAGGATTGGGGTCAGTACCAGGATTAGGATGCAATAAATGATCAAGAATATACACTTTAGCACCTCAATAGGTCTGAAAGCCATGTGGTTTGTTCTCCTCCCTCTATGAACACATAAATTATTCAATATCAAAATCAATCCTGCTACTACTTTCCTTTTACCTCAAAAGCTTTCAACCTGCTTGTTGAGAGCGGCTTTCTCTATCATTTCCTAATTTGCCACTTTTTAATCATTAAAATTGACCACCAGGCTGTAGATTGGAGTCCATGTTACATTCTTGGGCACAACAAAAAATTTAGCTATTTTCCCAACAACATCCAGATCAATAATATCAGATTGGGAGAACTTGTATTCCATACAGCCGCATGTGTAACTCTTGGAAACCAAAACACTGTACCTCTGTGGCATATAATTGACACCTTTACACATGAGCACTTGCAAAGTTTGTGCATGGTAATGCTTAATATTTACAGTTGGCATACTTTAAATCAAAGTTTGGCAAGCATATGCCAAATTAATTCCGAGGATCAATAGGAATAACCCTTCCATGAGTATAATGCCAATATGGTGGAGTGAACTGGAGTCCCAAATTCTCAAAATCAAATTCAATGATCCAGAAGTAAAGGTGACAAGAGACTGCTATTCTTTATTTGCACACCTTGAGTGACTCAGATGTATCATGATGGCAACAGGGCTACATCTTAATTAAAAAGTAATTCTTGAATATAAAAACATCACCAGCCTCACACTTTCTTGAATTACACTGATCCCATTTTTCTATACATGCAAGAAAGAGGGTACTTTGTGATATGTTGCCCGCCTCAGCCTATTGGCAAAGTTAACCACAATCTGGCTTGTCATGGGAACGGAAATGCAATTTTAACAAGAAAACATTCTATGTAGAGAAAAAATTGAGTTATGGTCAAAAGAAGTAGTCGCATTATTTTAAATATTTCATTCAATTCAGTTTGAATAATTTTGGTTGTATTTCAGGAACCGGATATCTTGAGAATTTCATGATAGATTTAAAAGTGAACATCAAATAGAAGAAACAAAATGAGCACTGATTTGGCACAACAAGCCACTCATATCGCTCAACTATGTGAAAAATATTTCCAAATAACATTTATTTTCATAGTTTGATGTATATAGTTCCTAGATTCAATAATTTCACATGATTATTAGATTCACAATAAAAATAGATTCATGTAAGCAAACCCCTTAAACCAATTTATTATGTAAGTGCAAGAACATTGTATGTTGAATAGCTGCTTTGTGTAAAATGCATACTACCAGCATATTGTAATTTGTTGATTTTCTCAATTGTATTGCATTGCTTACCAAATTGCTACTTTGATATCTACGTATTTGAATCACTTAATATTACTGTAAAGCATGAAAAGTTCATATAAATGAAAATTGTGCAAATTCTGCGAGTGCAGTTGATTCATGAAATTTTCATACACAAAAACTGTACAAATTCACAAAATTTTTATGTCGCAGAAACATGGTTTACCTCCCAAACGTAACATTTTAATGCTGTGAAAATGTTTTAAGGTATTAGGAAGCTGATGGTGAAAATGCAAACAGCAGCTATTATTTCTCTGTAAATACTCTTGCACACACACACAATGATTAAATCTACTAAAAATTTTTGTCAGAGAAGAACGGCACTTGTTTACATTTTGAGAGAGTGCAGAGTGTAAACACAGAAGTGGGGTTCTGATTGGCTGAATCAATCGTCTGACAATCATAGCAACACACCAATAATCTGATTGGCCGATTGTGTGTGAAATTGTTTGTCGGCTCAGATCAGCGCCCTTAAAGCGAATACAAAGCTCCGTGTATGTCCCTCATAAACAGGGCGCTCACGTCAATCTGAGCAAGGGAGTGCCGTTCTTCTCTGAATCCCAGTGTAAATGTTTAAACCCCAGATACACAGAAGTGTAATCTATGAATACATAAAGGCACTAATTATACATATATGATACTAAATATTATCAATACAAAATAATCAATAAAACATGATAACTTTGGTATAAATACTTAAATATAAATTGACTAGTATAATTATTATGTTTTAAACACTTAAAATTTAGATATTCATAATTTACATTATCTTTGTTCAGAGAGTAGTTTTTCCCTTGTCCTCTTGGAGGATCTTCATTGGCTTCCGGTTAAACAACAAATTTATTATAAGACTGCTCTCGTATGTACAGAACTTATCCAGTTATACTTCATCTTGCTTATCTACATCATTAGACCTTGACAAATCTAACTGCACTGAACTTTGTTTAAAAGTCTTAATCTTAAAATTCCTATTAAAAGGCAAGTGATAGAGCGTCCTCCCATGCTCCTTAGCTGGATGGAACTCTTTACCAAATCAATTAAGAACTGTAATTCCATTGTTCACTTAAAGAAGCATTTAAAGCACATATTTTTCCCTGATTTACATTTGTTTTCAAATGTTTTCATGTTTTGTGTTTGTCCACTGGTTGTTTTTATCACTTTGTACACACAATGGTGTATTTCAGTGTCTGTTAATAAATTATGTTAATAATTATATGTTTCCCTTTTATCCTTTACCCTAACAAGTTAAACACTAGAAAAGACACTTTCTTCATCATAAAGGGACATCACAGAAGTATTCTGCAGTAAACTGATTGACTAACTGCACCCATGATAATAATTCATCCGTTTTCAAGAAATAGCGCCTTAAGCCATGCCTTCTCAAGTGATGTATGCTAACATGAGCAATTGAGCATGGTGTCTGAATTGTTTCTTGTCCCCAGGAACAAGAAACTACCAACTTCTTAAAACTGTTTTTCTCTTGACCAGGGGCTTATCCAGTGGTGTGAAGGGAGTCAATGCCTAAAACATGAAAAATCAGCCTATTTGGGGGCTAATCTTGCTGCTGCACACCCTGGGTTCTGCTGCACACCCTGGGTTCCGCTGCGCACCCTGGTGTCTAAGGTTTCTGCATACGTACCTGTTGACATGAAAATACAGCTTCTGACTTACTCATTACAAGGATAAATTACTACATTGGTAACAATTGTAAAACCAACCCCCACAAAATGACAACTATTTGAGAAAAGGTGGATTGTCAGTCTGCATGCCCCTTTAGTTTCTCATTACATTTTGTTGTAACCATATTAATCTACATGACCAAAGCTTGCTGATCAGTACCATCATCCTCTGTTGCATCACGTCCTACAGCACCTTGGTGTCCATTTGCTGTATCACCTGCTTGTTGCGTTGTATTGGTTTGGTATGCTGGAGGTGGGGCACTCACCACATATGCTGGAGGAGGCATCATGGCGCTGTTTGGGTCTGGGTGAGATCCAGGCTGATATGAAGCTGGCGGAGTTGGATTGATCACAATGGTTTGGCTTCGTCCTTGTGGCATGGTTATTGCTTGGCCATCTACAGGGTGAAACAAAAATGTGTATCAGTATGTTTGGAATAAATATGATGACATAGATCCACTTTTTGAGTCTCTGTAAAACCAGTTTTGTTGTTGATATCATTCACTTATATGTGATTACGTGACCCACTCCAAAAAACCCCGGAACAAGTCCCCAGACATGTTTTTGAGTTACAGGCTTCTAAAGATAACTTCCCAGAAAAAAATCCAAATTTTGACATTTTTGATTTCATGGTATTTGACTATAGGACTAAGTGGACTTTCAAATCCTTGAAAATGCTTATTAAAAAGAGGTTTGTTTAATCAATAATTACCAGTTGAACTAGGATGCTTCAATCTTGTGTAAAGCAAAAACTAATTGGCACGTTTCTCAGAATACCAATTGGGCAAACATATAAAGGTATCATTTACACAATTATTCATATCTTGAAAAGTATTGATGCTATTTATATAAGTTTGGTATCATTTTAAAGCTATTGTCTGGTGCTTACATTTATATTAAAATCTTGTAATTTCAAAAATGTGACTTGTTCCTAGTTATGTCAGAGTGGGTCACATATGTGACCATCCAGCACAACTGAGCCCAGATGTCGCCAGTGCCACTATTGAGATATGCTCCATTGAACAATAGGAAACAAAGCATTTATTGACTGTTTTATTGATTTTTCACTACTTAAATGTCAAGTACTATAAACATGATATACATCATAAAAGCTAATTTCAAGCAGAATATTTTGGTTGAATATCTCAAAAATGATGATTGGCGACTTCCGGGCTCAATTGTGCTGGATGGTCACATATGTGTTTCTTGGATGGTGAAAGTGGGTAAATTTATGCTATGAAATATAGTTTTGTACTTATTGTTTAATATGCAAAAAGTATATCAATGACCTGTGTGCTAAAATTGTACTAATTGTTGTCTTTTTGATAATTCCTTTTTTGTGCATTTTCCTATTTGCATGCTACAGCTGATAAATATTGGCATATATATCTTTCTGGATTACATATCACTTGGCTTTTCTCTATTTAAATGCAGGTTTCTTATTCATACTATTTTGCACATAATCTTTTTGCCAAATCAGTCAATTTCAGCAGTGAAATAATAAGCCCTCTCTACATTGTCTATTGATTGATTATCACCATCCCCATTTTTTTTTCAATCTGGGTTTCCACTGTAGTATAAAGTTTAATTCTTATTGTATTTCTTTTTTTAAACGGGCCATTTCGTGCCTGGTACATCCTGCCATTTCATGTACATAATTATTATTATTATCATGTTATTCCTATTATCAGGATTGTTACTATTAATATTATTATATTGGTTATTTATTATCATTATCACTATTATTGAATTCCATTTGTACATTGTATTATTGATTGGTGATTGGCAAAATAAAATATGAATGAATGAATGAATAAGAAACGTGTGACAAATATTTAAATTTCAGAATTACCCTATTTTTCTTACCTTGTGGTACCACAAATGATCCAGATGGTACAGCGGGACTGTACTGTATTTGCTGAAAATAACATAAAACTTAAAATTGTCAATGATAGGCAAAGAATTGAATAGAAAGAATGCACACTTTTATGACACTCCATGTATAATGCTAATAATGCTATGGGAAACCTACCATATTGGATTGACACACAAGGGCATCAAAACAGTACAGTGTGAGTTCTTTATTCTGAGCAACAAATCAATTACAATCCAAGAGATTACACCCAAAGAGCACAGACTTCGCCATGCTTGTGTATTGCGCTAGAAGGGCAAAAATAGTTTCAAGTTAATTCTCTTTGGGTAAAAACTCTTTGGTTACCTATGGTGCAACCAAATGTATTGCATGTGACCTAGGATACAAATATACACTAATGACTAGGTGCTCACACACTCTAGATTAAATTGAAAGTAAGGCCACTATCAATGGTAAAGATGTTCAAGCTGCAATCTCTTCACCATGTAGCATGGGGTAGAAAGCTGGCAAAACTAACCTTGAAAGAAAAAATAAGGATCCTAAAGCAAAGGATGCCAGGGACTTCATTTAGAGGTCAAAATAAGATATTCTGAAGCAGGGGTAACTCCTTTTGAAAATTGCCTCCAGTTCATATGTCTTTGTCTTGAACCAGGGACAATTTTACATCAACTTGGGGCAAATGCAGAGTAAAAATGAATATTATGTTGTTTTTAAAATGTTTGTGCTTTTAGTACCCTGGCAATTTTCAATAAAAAGTTGCCCTGCCCCTGGTCATGAAGATCTCCATAGGAACCAGGAGCATTTGCAGGTTCAGGAGGGGCAACATTTTTTTATGTTTATATGATTCTCAACATGGCACAAGGAGACAGGGAAGACAAGAGTCCTGAACCACCAGTGCACTGCAAACTTAATCGACAGGCCTATAACCAGATAGGTCATCTAAAGATAGACATTTTTTTCATTTTCAGGCTATTTTATAATTTGACCTCAAATGACAGTTGACCTTAGTGTGTGATGTTGAAGATTACCAATACATGAAGGATCCCATGAAAGTTCCCATAGTGTAACTATGGCCTGAGTTTGGTTGCAATTGGATTTTGAACTGTTCATGAGAGTCCAAATATTTCATTTCAGCCTATTTACAAGTTGACCTCAAATGGCCTTTGACCTCTGTATATGACCTTGAACACCACCAATACATGAAATTTCCTTCAGACGACCTAACAATGCAGCTCAAGACAAATCTCATTGGAGGCAGCTTGTGACCGACTGCTTTACAGCTGACCAATGATAATATGAGCAAGTACTGATATGACCAGATGGTACCTGAGAGAGTGGATTTGGATATGAAGCTGTTTTTCAAACTGACTTACCAGAGCTCTTGGTGGTGCACAACATGTCCCTCTACAGCAGAAAGCAGCTGCTACAATAGCAATAATTCCTTCAGCTGCTGCTATTGCCACTATGGCCACATTAATGGCCATGCGTCCACTCTGATTAAAGAACAACAATAAATAATTGATGTTTAACGTATTTATTGAAAATGATAATGTTTGTGGGCTGACACATACAAATTCTCCCCCCTGGCTAAAACCTGTGGTGGTCATATGCACTTAGTGAAAATACTTGATAAAAAATGTTTGATATTGTAATTCATATATCTAGCTCAGGAGAACAAACATACATATATTATCTAAAACATTCAAGTGCATCCAGACACAGATTGTTTGATAGCTTAATTTTTTTATCTAGCTGAGGAGAACAAGTAAACATTATTAAAACATTCAAATACATCCAGATACATAAGTAGTTAATGTGTCCAGCCAGTCGCAGCCACATCATGCTGGTGTCAACTGTTACATGTACTTTCTTCCTTCTTCTATGAGTGAGCGCTGTGAGGCTGCTCTCTCCAGAGCTCTGTGTTTTTGAGAACTTTACACAGTCACTAGGCACTTTTACTGCAAAAGTTGTTTACCATCTTCTTTAGTTATCATCAGAGAACATTTTGGTTATACATTGATGCAGTTTTTGTGGATAATTGCTACATTTTGGTGATATTCTGGATTTTAGATTTTTCACCACTGTATTTCATCTATACTACTATTTCACCATAAGACACTATGCATGTGTTGATTTGTATTGGATTTTGGATTTGCACAGATATCATCCTTGTGTGGCAAGGACCATTACAAATTAATCAATTATTGATCATGGATCAATCACCTCAAGTACAGAATTACTCTAGAGAAACTCTCTTATCTCTTAATGATGGCACTCACCATCATTTTCTACCCAAGGAAGTATTTCACACTTTATGTGCGCTGGATATTTCAAGAGTCAAACCAACAAGAAGAGGAAAGAAAGGTGGACTGAAGCATAGACAGAAATTGAAATCTACTGTGTATAAGGCCAATGCTACTGATGATTTATCACTGTTTTCATTGAATTGCCAGTCAGTCAAAAGTAAAGCAACTCGAGGTATCATCACTGATTTGCTTGTTGAGTATGACATTGACATCTTTGCTCTTACCGAGACATGGTTAGCTGGAAACGAATCTGATGATTTCATCTTATCTTCTCTTACACCTCCTGGTTATGAAATCTATAATGTACCAAGAGGCGGTGGGGATCCACATGGAGGGATAGCAATCCTCTTCAAACAAGGCATCACAGTTGTATCAAAATCTTGCGATCAGAACCATCAATATACAAACTTTGAATTCTGCGATGTTGTGTTCACCTGTGGATCTAAATGCTTTACGCTTGTCACAGTCTATCGTCCTTATCCATCGGCCAAAAATCAGTTCATCGCTGGAAAATTCTTTGAGGAATTTTCTCAGTTCCTACAGGACTATGCCATCTCCCAAGGTGAATTGGTGCTAGTCGGTGACCTGAATCTACATCTTGATATTGAGGATGACCATAACACACAGAAATTTGTTGACTTAATGGACAGTCTTAGTCTTACACAGTTTGTTGTAGGGCCTACTCATCGTTGTGGGCGCACGCTTGATGTTGTGATCTCTCGTGAAAGTGACAATCTTGTCAAAAACACATGTGTTCTCGACTTAATATCCGATCACGCTCTCATCGCCTGTACATTACAAATCGCAAAACCAAAAATCCCCATGAAGACAATAACATCTAGAAAATACAGGTCAATTGACCCTGCTGTATTGAAAGAGGACATTGTATCATCTGTTTTAACGACATCTCCTGCCACCAATGTCAATGATGCAGTTAATCAATACAACGACATTCTTTCTAGCCTGTTAGATCTGCATGCACCTGCTCGCACAAAATCTGTCGTTCCACGGATACAACAGCCTTGGTTCTCAGACTCCTTGCATCAATTAAAACGTGAGCGTCGGAAAGCTGAACGGAAGTGGATCTCCAGTAGATTGACTGTAGACTTGGAGATTTTCAAAGCCCTCCGTAACAAGTATAATGTTGCACTTTATCATGCAAAGTGCACATTCTTTAACAACAAGATTCTTGAGTGCGGTAATAACTATAAGACCATGTTCTCCATTATTGGTGAGGTATTGCACAACAAGAAAACCACAAAACTTCCTGATCATGACTGTTCCAGTGACTTGGCTGACCAGTTTGCCAATTACTTTATGTCTAAGATTGAGACAGTTAGATCCAATATGCAATCTAATGTCACTGGTATCTCAAGTAGTCAGCATAATTGCAATTTGTCTTTCAGTAACTTTGACACTGTGTCAGTTGCTGATGTCAGTGAGATTATCACAAAGTCTCCTTGTCCTTCCAGTCTTCTGGATCCTCTACCTTCGTGGTTGGTTAAGCAACAGTTAGATGTTCTGCTGCCTGCAATTACCTCCATTGTTAACATGTCATTAATGGAAGGTTTTGTTCCAGCTCCCTTGAAAGCTGCCATCATTAACCCACTGCTCATGAAAAGTAGTTTGGACCATAACACTCTTAAAAACTACCGCCCAGTTAGCAACCTGACATTCATCTCCAAGGTGCTTGAACGTGTCGTTGCCAAACAGCTCAATGAGCACATGTCAAAACATCATCTTCATGAGCCATTGCAATCCGCTTATAAACAGTATCACAGCACAGAGACTGCTCTTGTAAAGGTCCACAATGACATCATGTGGGCCATGGAAAGACAGGGCGTTACTATCCTGCTGCTATTGGACTTAAGTAGCGCGTTTGATACCATCGACCATGAACTGTTAATTGCGAGACTTCAAGATATTCTCGGGGTAGATAGCATTGCCTTGAACTGGTTAAATTCATTACTTGTCTGGTCGGACACAACGTGTCTGCATCAATGGGGCCTTTTTCCGACTCTCAGTTGCTTCGCTCACGGGTACCTCAGGGTCCGTGCTCGGACCTCTGTTGTTCCTGATATATACGCTGCCCATTGGCCCCATAATCCGCAAGTATGATATGGAACTGCATACCTATGCCGATGATACACAAATTTATATATCTGTGTGCCCAACATCTGCTCATGGCGTTGAATGTGCTGTCTCCAAACTTGAACAGTGTGTAAATGAAGTTCAGGAATGGATGTCTACAAATTTCTTAAAGCTTAACGCGACAAAACTGAGATTCTAGTTTGTGGTTTCAGAGCCCAACTGGCAAAATTTGACTTACCTTCTGTGAAAATCACTGGTGTTGACATTCCCGCTCAGTGCAACCATGTCAGAAACCTTGGGGTCATGTTTGACCGCGGTATGACTATGAGTGCTCAAGTCGCTAATATTTCCAAAGCTGCCAATTACCAACTCATCAATATTGGTCGAGCCCGCAAAATGCTCACCACCGAGGCCACTAAACTCGCTGTCCATACCCTCGTTACATCTCGGTTGGACTATTGTAACTGCTTACTAACTGGTATAACTGGCACTCTGCTAAAACGTCTTCAGAACATTCAACGCACCTCGGCTCGCCTTATTACCAGGAAGCGTAAATATGATCCCATCACCTCTGACCTCATCGACTTGCATTGGCTTCCCATCAAACAACGTATTGACTTTAAAGTCCTTGTTCTGGTTTTCAAGTCCATCCGCCAGCAAACCCCTGAATACATGTCTGCCATGCTGCAAGTTCATACTGGTTCCAGACGGCTCCGTTCCACATCTTCATCTGCACCTCAATTTGTTCAACTTCGCACTCAACACACAACTTTTGCCGACCGGTCATTTTCATGCCACGCTCCTCGCATTTGGAACCAACTGCCAGATCACATCAAACTTGCTGGATCTTTGAATATATTCAAAAACTCTTGAAACATCATCTTTTCACTATTGCTTACAACCAATGACATTTTCGCTCTTAATGATTATTTTGTTGTAGTAGTACTATGTATCACAGGGTATTCACCTTCATTGTATAATCTTTGTTTATTCATTGCTTTTTGTGCCTAGATTATAGCGCCTTAGTGCAAATTCTTTTTTGATTTTTGGCGCTCTATAAATGTCAGTGATTGATTGATTGATGAGTGCCAGCCCAAAACATGAAAATGCAATTGTATCCCATAATAGAAATGGGTATTAGTCTGCTCTTAATTCAAAAGTAATTTTCACTCTGTCATTGAACTGCTTGCCTGACTATCACCTGTAAGAGGAAGCAGGAAGAATCATGAAGCACCAGGCAACTGGGTGTGAAAAAACATTACTTTCTTCTTGAAGCATTATGTTGGCTAAACAGACTTACAAATTACCTACTTCACATTAAAAATAAGAAAGGTCTGTAGTGATTAAGCTTTACAATTAAGTGATTCAATGAAGTAATGTAAGGAATTAAGCCACATTTTTAAGTAGATCAAGGTGCTGACCAACTCACATGGTGTTATAAAACACATTCTTACCTGTGACAATTTCAGTGGTGGATCGAATATTGGCTCATAAGGTGTTGGACCCTCTAGGAATATGACTGGAAGAATACTTAACACCAATGAGCTTGATGCCAATGCTGACAGAATCGATAAGACCATGTAAGCTATGATCTAATAAGGGCAACACAAAAAATAATCATTTTAAATAAGTATATTATTATCTTTGGCACAATTATTAAGAACACTGAATAGTTATGATGAACAGATTTATATTTAATCTAATTACAGCTATGATGAATTAACTCTCCTTCAAGTTTTCTTCCTTTCTCTCTTTTCTCCCTGCCCTTTCTGTCTTTCCCCATTTTGTCTATCTATCTCTCACACACATACCCCCACCCTCCCCAAATTCACCCACCCACCACACACACAAACACCATATAGCCATGCACCATCAAGTTATTGTACATAAGTTTGCACATGGCACCTAGGGTTTTGATGCCTTAAGACCTCAGTATCATGCAATTCTTAGATACCATCATTTTCTTAAGGTTGCAAAATATATAATTCAAGTATGATTCAAACAGCTGTGAAGTATCAAGTGTAAATCAAAATGGATTTCGATTTACAACACAATCATAAGAAGTTTCCAATGTTTGAATGTAATTGGAATTCAACTGCCCAGCTGCGTTGCATGAAATCCATGAGCTAGAGGCACTTAATACTGGATAGTGGATAACAGTAATTCATTCAACTGATTTTACAGTCTCTTTTTTTTTCTGGCAAGACAAAAAGACACTAATTATATATTCAGGTGGTTTTGAGTACAAAACCGACCTAATTTTTCCTTCACAGGCATCTGGTGATCACACACACACACACAACATTTTTTCAAGACACATCACTTAAAGGAGTATTTCGTGATCCTAGCATCCTCTATTTATGTCATTTTTCAGTAGATATCCACGAAAAAAATCCTATTTCCAACATTTCAGTTGATTCCGACTTTGCGTTCATGAGTTATGCATGATTATGTGTATTACACTGCTCCATAGACAATGCGTTGTAATTTCGTTCTGGTGCACCAGAACGAAATTCAAATTTCACGATATCTTTGCTAAACGAATTAATCTGCAAGAAATATTTTGTACATAAACATTATGTAGCCAGAGGTTTCCAGTGATATAAAAATCTCAACTTTTTTGAGAAAGTGGGGGATGAGGCTGTGGACCACGAAATGCTCTTTTAATACTTACTGTGCAGTTATTCTTCTTTCTTACTGCTACACGACCCAAAATGCCAGCAACCATAAAGAACTGTGATAAAAACAAAAAGTCAACATTATGGACTCATTCATTATTATTCAATCATCTTTTTTTTTTTTCAATATTAATTCAATGTTGAGGGGCATCTGTAATTCTCTCGGTCGGGGTTGTTCCATCTATTGCACTTACCTATTTCTCGTGTATCTGTCAAAGAGGACACTCTTGCGAACTCCCTATTGGTTGTACAGGGCCTTTTAGTTCAATTTTCTCCGCATAGCATATACGAATTTGCATTTTCTTTTATTAATTATTTGATTAAATTGATTTCCCTCGTAAAAAAGGAACTTTTGGAATTGTTTCATCAAGAGGTATTTATTTTATGGCATGTTTTGTGATTTACGCCATTGAGTGCAAGATGGAACAGCCAAATCCAGGCAAAAACAATCAATGCGATAAAATCTATTGCAAGTGACATCATGCTGACTGACTGAATATTAGTCAAAGAAATGTTACAATATTACCCCATGGACCTGATCCCAGTGTATTAGCTTGAGGTTTAATTGCAAGTCACTTGGATAAAAAGGCGGAATTCCTAATTTGACGTTAAAAATATAATTATTAACCAGATTTGTACAGACTACAAATATATTGGGGCTCATCAATTTGAAGCTTGAACCTACCCACCTAAAGCCCTTGACATATTATCGATGTCGATTTGATGCCAATGATTGACCTGGGTCAGGTGATTGACCAAACAAAAGTATGACCTCAATCATCAGCATTGGATCGAAGTCGATAATATGTTGAGGCTTGGGGTGAGTAGGGTCAAGCTTAAAATTGACACTTGCATTAAACTGAAGTATAGTGAAATCCTTACCGCTAATCCTGTCCAAATTGACAGTCCATCGATAGCCCTGATGCAAAGGGCAAGAATAGCCATGACACCAAAGGCTACCACCAAAGCAGCAGAAATTAACTGAAGTGTAGCTGTCACACCTATGGCCTTGAGGTTTACAGGTGGATGCTGTCCTGATATATCACCATTGATGGTTACAACATATTGCTGGGATACCATTGGCTGGTTAGCTAGCTGCTCCTGAGGACCTGATGCTTGTTCTGCTTTTGTAGCGGCCATTTTGTTGCATAGATCTATACTATAGAAATAAAAGAATGAAAAAAAATCAACATACATTCGTTTCACAAAAATGATATACATTGTAAGAAGAAAGAAAGCATTAACCATCACCAGAGTTGAAAAAGCTACTGCTCTATCAAGACTCAACACCAGCTTGCCTCACAGATGATGGGTAGCACTAGCAGCAGTTACAGTTCTGTATAAAATGCAGACCAGCACTAGCACAGTTGTTCATAACACATCCAGTACACATGGCATGCGTTACACATCAACTCATACCATATTACGACTGCCAGTGCAACACGCATTGGAGCTCAAAATTACATATAAAAGGGGACATACTGACAGTAAAAGCTAACATTTTATTTTTATGGAAAAGAAATACTAATCTACATGTATTCAATAGAAATTTACAATATGACTTTCACGATGGGGTATGGACGTTTGGACAGTATTTTTTGTGGGACATGAGAGCACATCGGGCATATCGAATTGCATTCTGAATACGAAGAATGTCCTTCTGATATTAAATAATTTTGATTTTTTGAAATTCGCGATATAATATGCATTTTATGGCAAATAATTAAAAAATGATATTTTTGATATTTAACAATCCTCAAAGTAAACTTTATAAATCTAATGATACAGTAATGTACTTAAAGTGTACTTAAAGTGTATGTAGCTGGGAAGAAAAGCTGACGATCAATTGAAAATTTTGACCTCTCGTATTGAAGATATGGAATTTTTTTTCCCAAAACACCCAAAAAAATTAGGTCTTTTGGGAAAAAATGTATATCAATAATATGAAAGGTCAAAATTTTCAATTGATCGTCGGCTTTTCATCCCAGCTACATGCACTTTTAGTACATATCATTAGATTTATAAAGTTTACTTCGAGGACTGTTTAAAAATATCTAACATTTAAAAAATATCAAATTTTAATAATTTGTCATAAAATTTGTATTATATCGCTAATTTGAGAAAATCCCAAAAACAGGTTTTTGGCCCAAATTTTTTCACAAGCAGCTTAACAAAAAAAATTGTTTGGCCAAAAATGTTTTTTAATTATTTTTAAAAACTAGATAAAAATATCTAGGACCCGTATTTTTATTTTTTTGAATTTTGACCAACTTTGAGAAATTTGCACCAAAAATGGTCAAAAATTTAAAAAAAATCATAAAAAGCCTGATTTTCGCCCAAATTTCAAATATTTTTTGGTGAAGTTGGTCAAAATTCAAAAAAATAAAAATACGGGTCCTAAAAATTTGGGCAAAAAAACCTGTTTTTTGGGATTTTCTCCAAAAATGAGCATTTTAGCCCAAATTGGACCTCACAGATGAATTTATCAAGTCATTTCCATTCTAAAAATGTATACTTTTATATTCTTTAGACTAATAATTTAGCAGTTATGAGGTCCGAAAGTTTCCATAATTCCAGGGTTCAGACCAACCGTAAGTGAATATTTTGTTCTGGCTGGGACTGAATTATTCGGACCTATGCACTGCATGATCTTGGTACGGCAGCCATAGACTGCGGAACTCAGTTGTCAATGGTAGTCAGTCATTTATCTATTGGTCGTTTATGACTATCATTTGAAGAAAATGTGTTATGATACATCCTCCAGTTTCTATTTTCTTGAATCCTTTCATGACCACCACCACTGAAGCATAGTCAAGGACACTCGCACGAATTGAAAGACTTGTCGGTAACGACAATTAAAGATGTCAAAGGTCATAAAACACCAATTTGGTGTTTTCCGCTCCCAATAACATGTGTCTTACAAACAGCGGATGAGTACGGCATAACATGATCAGCTTTGCTGGAGAAGTCTATCCACAAATTTGCTCACCAATGAGCTTCACATTCGACTTCGAGGCTAGAGACTGTTGCATTCAAAATCTAGTCGGATTCGCTAGAGCATGACACTATGTAAAGCAATGGTGGTTTAGAAGTAAACACAGCCAATCACGACTGGCGATTACATCAAAAATGTTGCAAAATTGCACTTCAACAAAAGTTTCGATTATTCAAAATAGGCACTCTTAATTCAAAAGATACAGTTGACTCATCAAAATAATGGCGCACCTGATTTTTAGACCACCCGCGCTATATAGGGCTCAAATATTACTATTTCATCAAGGTTTAATATTCTAATCAAGCTTAAACTAAAAGTTTCATGTAAGGAGTCAATTGCTTTAAACTATAAAAGCAAAAATATTCAACAAGCTAAAAACGATTTTTTTTTACCCGTTTTTTAACAAGCTAAAACCAATTTTTGAAAAGAAGCTTAAAACATCAATTTTTTCATCATAAAAATCATCTAAAAAATCTTTTGAAAAAACAGTGACCTACCTAATATTACTAATCTATGTTTCCGATGATATCCAAGAAGCTAAAATATTGTGAAAGAGGGCAGGGTTTTGAGTAATGAGGGAAATTACGGGGTAAAATACATTACGTTTTTCGAGAAATTCGCCATCTTGAATAAATGCAGAATTACGTCACGCAGTAAAACGATGTCAAACACGCTTGAAAATGCATGATACCCTAGCGTAAATTACCGTCAAAACGAGCGTCGTCAGGCGCTTGAGCAACGCAAAAACTTCGGGAGCTGACATCACCGGTTTTGTTACCAGCTCTTTTACGTCAAAATAAAGTTTCGGCTCGCCAAAAAAACATTGAAAACATGTTTAACCTTGTTCGAGTCGAGCATATTCTCTAAGGTTAAACATGTTTTCAACTGTACAAACATACATGTAGGCCTACCTTTTATTCCAAAATTCACGATTTTATAGCTATTTTTGACGTATTAGTTTGTGGCCGAATTGGCATGGGACCGAGTTGACTGTATGTGGCCAAATTGGTTTGGGTCTTGCTACCCACATGTTGTATCTCATTACACATGCGATCACCGGAAAAGAAGGGAGCCATTTTACCCTCCCCCAGGCCATGGCTCATAATTATTGCACTCCATATGAGACCTTTAACATAAGATAACATCTACACAAAAAATGTGAATTTGACGTAAAAGAGCTGGTAACAAAAGTGTGCTCACATGAATATTTCGGCACTATTTGTGAGAAAAATCTTTAAAAATACAGTAAAAAGTAAAATTTTTGCGGTAGAGATCCGAGGTATATGCTCGAATATGGTTGTTATGCGGATCCGGTACAAAGATGCACCAGCATATAAATACCGATAAAACAATGTCAAACGCGCTGTCAAAACGAGCGTACATCAAGCACTTATGCTACGCAAAAATTTCGGAGCTCACATCACCGGTTTTGTTACCACACTTGAAATGGGACATACTACCTGAGAATTATGTCATTTATTATTTATTTCAACTTTCTTTATACAGGGTAGCTCCTTCAGTGTAAAAGCACTGCTATTCTTGGAGGCCCTGTGACATACATGTACAGGTGTAATTCACTTAAATACATTTATTACACAAATATTACAAGAAAAATATGCAATACCAAATTACAATGTATAAATAAATTACAAGAATCATGAAAAATATGATAATCAATGAACAGTGTGGATTGTGAGAGCTCTTGATTTAAATTCACTTAGGCTCAAGGAAATATAATTAGTGCGAGTGTCAACATCAACAGAACTATTCCACAGATTTGCTGCTCTCGCCTGAAACAATCTCTTACCAGAGTTATTGTTAAATTGAGGAACAACAAGTGAATTGGAGGAAGTACCTCTTGTGACATGATCATGAGTGAATTTGGTAAATGAAAATTTGGAACAAAGATAATCAGGAGCTCTGCCAGTAAGGCATTTAAATAACATAATAAGAATATGATTATTCCACCTTTTATCTAGTTTAAGCCACTTGAGAGAAGACATCATTGAATCAATATTAGTTCTGATATCAGCAGAAAGAATAATTCTGGCAAGGTTGTTCAAGAGAATTTGTAACTTACTTGACAGAGTAAGTGAACAGTTGGACCAAACATGACTGCAATAATCAAAATGTGGCATGACAAGAGAATCAGCAAGTTTTTTGAGAATATAATTTGGAAGATAATATTTCACGCGACGAATAACACCACAACGTTTAGAAACGTTGGAAGCAATTAAATCTATATGATGTGACCAAGTCATGTGACTATCAAAAATAATTCCAAGATATTTGAAGTTGTCAACTCTCTCAATAGTCTCACCCTCATAAATTAAAGAAATATTTTGGTACTTACTAAGATTTTGAGGGGTACCAAAAGCATCAATTTAGTTTTGCTGATATTCAAAGTGAGGTGGTTCTTTTTAAACCAGCTGGCAATTGTACGCATGTTAAAATTGAGACTGTTTTGAAGACATAAAGGATCTGATGAGCTAAGAAGCAATGAAGTATCATCAGCATACATTACTGTTTTACATATAACACTATCAGGCAGATCATTTACAAAAATAATAAATAATAAAGGACCTAATATAGACCCTTGTGGAATTCCAATGTTAATTGGTTTTAAATCTGATAAAGAACTGCCTACTTTTACTGACTGCATTCTACTTATGAGATACGATTTGAACCAGTTGAGTTCATTGTCCCTGATGCCAAACTTCTTGAGCTTATTAAGAAGAAGACTGTGATTGACAGTGTCAAAGGATTCTCGAGTACCGTACTATATAAACTGAGCTCAAAAAGAAACTTATAATTTTTCACAACTAATTACTTGTGAATCACAAGGTCATATCTTAAAATACTGTCAATCAAAATGAACCAAAATCACACACAGGATTACCTTAATACTCTACTCAAAACACATGTCAGTAACCAAGCAGTTGTCCAACTGACACAACAGCAAAATGCACTGTCATGGGACAGCTTCCTGGACTTCCTTCACTTTCACAGCCCAACATTTGGCACACAGGACAAAAATTCTGGGAGAATGCACACAAGATCCTTGCACAGATGATAAAACGGTGCTGCTTTCTGCTTTTCATACACTTTTTTCATGAAACAGGGCTGGGCTGTGAATGTGGTCCAGGAAGCTGTCTCATGTCAGTGCATTTTGCTGTTGTGTCAGTTGGATTACTGCTTGGTTACTGACATGTGTTAAGAGTAGAGTATTGAAGTAAATCTGTGTGTAATTTTGGTTCAATTTAATGGACATGATTTCAAGATATGACCTTGTGAAAAATTATAAGTTTCTTTTTGAGCTCAGTTTACTATAGGATAAGCCACTCGTTTGTGCAAATGAAGTCAGTCATTCAGCCTATGCGAGATAATGCATGTGATGGCATAGTACCCCTGTACGTGTAGGAGTGTATCACCTGTGGAAGAGATGATGCATGTTTACGTCATCGTTTCACAAAAAATTAAATGGCGAAAAAACGGCGAACATTTGGTCGAATCTTTCCATTACTATCATATCGTGAAAAACCAAATAGCTGAGGAGTTAGCTTAATATGCTAGGAAAATATTCTCTTCGATGACCCCATGACGAGACTGGCTAAATAAGCTGTATTTTTGCTGGAAAGGGTCCGAATAATTGGCAGTCGATGGGCGCCATCTTGGAAAAAATTAGGGTACCAAACTACCCAAAACTGTCAATCAACATTCCGATGGGTACCAAACTCCCTAGCAACCGTCACTCAAACTGCCGAAGTGACTTCAATTTTTATACAGGGGTTGAATACGAGTGACACGGCCCTGATTATGTCAACAACACGTATTTTAGTATTAACAGAATGGTAAATTAGTACAGATAAAAGGGGGTTATTTCAGGGTACATATGTTTATTATGCTGTATTGTCAAATGTTATAATTTATGTGGTCTTCGTAATATGTTTCCCCCGAAGTTGATACTGAAAGAACACTAGCCACGAATGCGAGGGCATCCATGAGCAAATTCGTTGCTAGTGTTTCTCCTTGTTGCGAAAGTTTAATATGATAAATTTGCAATTTGTACCTTATAAACTTATAATGCTCTCGGGTGGTCTAAAACTTAAAGCCTTAATGTACGATCTTTTTAAATTTTTAGATTTTTCTTTTTTTCTTCTAAAATGATAATATACAATCATTATGAAAGTTCCCAATACATTTGGACGCTTGAAAAACATTGGGAATTTGCAAAGAAACAACATCATAATCTTCACCTCTATCACTCGAAACATCTCGCACTATTTGGATTAGGACAGCGAGTGCGGCTTCAGAGTTAGTCTCCTCTACGCTGCCAGTTTGGTTACGCTCCCTCCACATGTGGAGGAGCGTAACCAACTAGTTTTGTACGAGACTACGGTTTGCGATCGTGGCCGACATAAAGTCATAATCTAAAAAAATTATGACTTTATGTCGGACCAACAGAAAATCCTCCCGTTTTACTACAAATAGGACGAATTTGACAGTTTGCTCATAGATTTAAGTTAGAACATGTGTAAGTATTACAAATATGCCAAAAAATCGGTTTTGAAAAAAATAAAGGTAAATTCTGAAAAAAGATCGTACATTAGGGACCGATCGTTATTTACGGCAGGGGGGGGAATGGGTGTTTTGGCAAAAATATCGACAAAAATTTCGCGTTCCCCCCTCGCGTCCGCTCAAAATTTTCGCGTTCCCCTTGTTTTCCCAATTTTCTCCATTTAAAATTTAACAATCCCCCCTCCTGGTTCAACTAAAATTTCAGGTTCCCCCCTCAAGACCACAAAAAATTTCGTGTTCCCCTAAATTTACCCATTCCCCCCTGCCATAAATAACGATCGCTCCCTTATGACTTTAAGTCAGGATCGCCAAAATAATTTTCAATTTCATTCATCTAAATTTCAACATTTATAACAGAATAAATAAATAAACCCCCGTTGCAAAAAATTGCAACGCTGACCGACCGAAAAACTGGCAAAACAACAGCAACTTACTCTAGAATCGAATGCGTAACTATTTTTGGCAATTTCGAGAGCTCGAGAGTTCTCGAGCAAGATAAGCTTAAATTTAATAAGCTTAACACACAAAAAACACACATCTTCATCTTGCTGCTTCGTGCACAAAATATCATGAATTGTAGACTGAGCCACAAACTTGAACTCACCTGTCACGCAGGGAAACGGCAATCAAATATACACTGGACTGCTGTAATTCCTGAATTTCCTATAACATAAACAGTATTATTTCGTCCCGGTTTTCTTTCACTATCACTTGTTTTTATTGTTTACATTGCGCTCCCCACTATTTATATTTACGCATTTACGTCACTTAAATGACGTCATCATTAGTCGCCAACAGCTAAGCGACTAAAATTACACCAATGCGATGTATTGTAGTTTAATGCTGGTTTCATACTACCCTGCCGCTTGCCGCTGAGCGGCGTGGCGCACGCGTATTGCAGACAAACGGACACAATCAAGGCTTGTCATTGGTTGAAACGCCCTGCCGCTTGCCGCAGCGGCAAGCGGCAGGAAAGTATGCTGGAGGCTTAAGGGCGTATTACACTAAATCACTGCGCGAAAGGTGCAATGGTGATGAGTTCCGGTTAAACGTATATGGCTACTGGAGACAACGTGATGTCCTTAGGGACCAGGTTCTTCGTGAGGTTGACATGTTCTGATTTAAATGAAAGATGCTAGCCTATTAATGACTAAAATAGATATGAAATTATACAAATCGATTTCACAAGAAAAGTAGGCCCTGTCCGAATTACTGCTAACGGAACAAGTTTTAATGCTAGTTTTGGTGTTGAAATAGCGGCGTCGCTTTTCAACATTTTTTAATAAAAAACTGATTCTATAAAGTTCCCCAAAATTGAAGCTTAAATAAAATTTCAGTCCTTAATTAATACAGGGATGACGTAAAAAAGTGAAAAATATTGTCACGCCTGGTAGAAATCGCCGTTTGAAAAAGTTGATTTTTACGTGCTTTTCAATGGAGAAGTTATTTGGTGGTTTACGCCCTTAAGAGCCAATCTCCCTTATGTGGGCGCACTAATTCAATAGAGGTCGAAGTTCATACTTCATACAAAATTAACCGATTTTTAGCCTAAAGTTGCCGAATTCAGCAACCTTTCACTCAGATTTTGCAAATTTTTTTTTACTCTCTCCAACTACCATGATGGAATCAGCATCATCTGAAATGCCATGATGGATGGAATCAGCATCATCTGAAATGCACTCATACAAGTTCCTATGTCTGGTGATCCCCAATCAAAAAAAATTCGGCACAAAGTATGAACTTTGACCTCTATTGAATTAGTGCGCCCACATAATCCCACTTTTTTTTTACTTGTTATTAGTTATACATAAGCCCCTTTATCCAATCATCCAAAAAGTAAGATGGGATCTTGTTGGCGCACATTTTTATTGCGGGTCAAAGTTCCACTTTCGTGCTGCACATAGGCAAATGTGCATCACTTTGGCACAAAGCTTGACCTTTGACCTCTTTTATATTAGTGCGCCCACATGATCCCAATTAGCTGTTGCTTGTGTTTTATCTACTGGTCGCCAAAGAAGCTAGACGATGACTAATAAAATTGGGATCTTGTTGGCGCATCTTTTTGTGATGCAGTGCAGCGAGTGGGAAAAAGAGGTCAAATTGACCTCCAAAATAAGGCTAAGTCCATTTTCAAAAAATCAGAAAAATATGAAGATCAAGAGATCCCAAGCTAATTTTTTCAGTTCTTGCAGAGAATTGCCTCTTCTTTGATGAAATGCTATTCGGAGAGTCAGGTGACGTTGGCGCGCAATAATACAGGCGTGCAAATATGTGCGAAAATAGGAAATTTTGACCTTTGACCTCTGTTAACTCGGTGCGCCAACGAAATCCCAAAAAAATTTTGCTGAAAAATGAAACTTGCCATGGAGGTCTTTAATTTCAAACTTGTTCGGACTTGGGATCTTGATGGCGCAGCCCATTATGATGCTTTGAAGTTTGCACGAGGGCGCTTTTCACCAAATCATTGGATTTGCTGATTTTGTGCGCCATCAAGATCCCAATTTTTTTCTTGGTTTTTGTAATGTAACCATTTGGTAGGCCTACTTTTAAAAAATGCAAAATGCAGGTTGGGATGATGATGGCGCACAATGTTATGCACCTCCAAAGTTTACCATTTGCAAGTAGGCCTAAGGCTCAGAGAGGCTGAAATTTCAAGAATTTTTTAAAGCTGAACGAGGGCGCTGTGCACGCTCATATTTTACACAGATGATGGTGGATGCGATATCGCTATTTTTGACGTCGCCATTGGATTAACACATAATCATGAAATCTTCACAAACAATTCTAAATTTGTTATGTGGTGTCAAAGCAAAATTATCTTACTCTAAAACCGTTGGGGTTCTGCAAAGTACCCCACTGCAAGTATGTTAATTGTCCATTTATAATCGCTAACCGTGTATTGTGAATGGGGCTGTCAGCCCTGTATCTTCGCCAGCCTCGTACGTCCGTGTTGCGTGTCCTATGCCGCCTGATTTTACATGTGAGTTGTTGGTGCTAATATGTACCAAAATTATTTTTTAGAGACAATTCTATTTTTTTTTTTTTTTTCAACCCCCTTATTCATGTACATAATAAGGGAGACTGGCTCTTAAGTACAGTTCAAGGAAAGTCATGAAAACATGGGAAGAGGGTTTAGCTGGAAAAGGTGTAGGCCCTAATGTTTTGGAAAAATATGATTCATGATTATTTTAAAAATCGGGAAATCAAAAAGTTGGTCTTAAAGGAGGCTGTGTACTCTCAGATATAGTAAAAAATGTAGTAAAAGTGCCATAACTTTGTAATTATTCATGCAAGATGTATAAAAGTATAGGCCTACATTTTTTTGACGGCAAGATATCAATGAATCTTAATATAAACACAGATTTGGTGTAAAAACAACAATTTTGAAGAAAATCACAAAAAAGTAATTTTTTGCATTTTTTTCCGTACATCATAACAATAAAACACTCTTTCGAAAAATTGTTTTATTTTTTTGATATTGGCCTAATTTTTTGAGATATTGACCATATAAGGCATCAAAATGAACTTTTTAAAATTCACAAACGCCTATTTGCACAAAATGATGCCTAAAATCGGAAATAGACCCTGGAATTATGTTATTTGTGAGCCTCACAACTGCTAAATTGCTGGTCAAACCAGGGAAGTGAGATCTCACTTCCCTGGTCAAACAAAGTTTGGTCTTAACCTTTTTTATTTTTGTTTTTCCTGAATTTACTACTCTCATTTATATTTCATGCTACACATATTCATAGGTATATTCGTCTCAGAATCATCCTGCATATGTTGACTGTAAGCCTATTCTTAACCATGTTCCATGTTTATGTGCCCATTTATGCCCAATTATATACAGATAGTAAAAATCTCAAAAAAGTAACTACCCCCCCTTAAATAATGACCATTATTCAAAAACGGGTGATTGTATTACAAATCTGTAAAATGCTTTGGAAGCCAAATTTATTTTTGCACATTTTTACACTTCATTTGCAGCAATTGACTAGATATTGACGTCACATCATACATTTTATACAAATATTGACTGCTATGAGGGGCATGGTTAAAATTATAGGCCCAAGGTGATCTCAAAACCATGACTATGCCCCGAGGCGTAGCCGAGGGGCATAGTCATGGTTTTGAGATCACCACGGGCCTATAATTTTAACCATGCCCCGAATAAAAAGCAGTCAATATTTGTTTTATATACCAAATCTTAAGATTCTTGTCATCTGTTTGGTTAAAAGCATCGATTTTGGGAAGAGAAATTAATAGTTTCAATGCGAACGGCACACAGATTACAATCTGCGCTTTCTGCGTAATTATAGCGCGTGAAAACATTAACGCGTGCGTAATATCATTTACGCTGGGAAAAACGCGCAGTTTGATCGTGACGCACGTGACCGGTCCATAGTTCATTTCCATGGACCGGTCCATAGTTCATTTTGCGGGCATAGTTAACCGGGATAGTTAATTCAATGACTGCACTTTCAACCAATCAGATGACAGGAATCTTTATATGAGGTATATAATAATCAATGTAATCCAAGATTTGAAAGTTGCAGTAAATTGTATTGATTTTGTACCGGTATTCAGTGTAATGGAAGGAAATCTGTAATGATATCTGAGTGTTTTTGAATTGTAAAAATTTGTAAGTGCAACTTTCAAATCTGGACCTCACTACATTAAATTGACCGGTGTTTTATTGTTTTCTGGGCTATCGTATATCAAATGAGGTGTCAAAATGCGCAGCAATAAATTCTGCTTCCAACGCATTTTACAGATGTGTATACAATAGCCCCTTTTTGAATAATGGCCATTATTTAAGGGATCTAAAATGAGCGTTTATTGCGTTTCGACAGTATTTTTTGTGGGACATGAGAGCACTTCAGACCTATCGAATTGCATTTTGAATACGAAGCATGTCTTTCTGATATCAAATAATTTTCATTTTTTGAAAATCACAATATAATACAAATTTTATGACAAATTATAAAAAGTTGATATTTTTCAAATTTTTGATATATAACAGTCCTCGAAGTAAATTTTATAAATCTGATGATATATTCTTAAAGTGTATGTAGCAGGAAGGAAAGGCCGACAGTCAATTGAAAATTTTGACCTTTCATATTGAAGATATGGACTTTTTCCCAAAAAGACCTAATTTTTTTTGGTGTTTTGGGAAAAAACGCCATATCTTCAATACGAAAGCTCAAAATTTTCAATTGATCATCGGCTTTTCATCCCACCTACATACACTTTAAATATAAATCATCAGATTTATAAAGTTTATTTCAAGTACTGTTAAATATCAAAAATATCAATTTTTAATGATTTGCCATAAAATGTGCATTAAATTGCGAATTTTAAAAAATCAAAATTATTTGATATCAGAATGACATTCTTCATAATCAGAATGCAATTCGATATGTCTGATGTGCTCTAATGTCCCAAAATAAATACTGTCCAAACGTTCATACCCCAGCCCTTAAGGGGGTTAGTTACTTTTTTTGAGATGTTATACATGTATTCAAGCTTATTCAAGAACACCATCATGAATGTTGTCTTTTTTTGTTCACTGTCTTTGTCTCTTTTGTCCCCGCTTTTGTCCCTCTCTGTACCTGTTGCTTTAAAAAGTATTGATTATAATATTAGAAATATAGGCCTAAATATTACGGTGATATAAATTAAATATAAGTGTAATTGTTCATGATCGTTGGGAACTGGTGGTTTTTTGTATATGTTTTTTCTCCCTCCACCAGTTCAAAGCAAAAGAAAAAAAAAAAGTTTGGTCTTAAGTATATAGGCCTAGTAGGCCTACCGGTATACATTTAGAATTTTGACGAATCCATCTGGGAGGTCTGCAAAAGTTGGGGGGAAATTGTGGAAAATCAAAAAAAAAACATGCATAACAAAAAAATGCTCCGGTATAAACAATGGCGTAGCCAGCACTTTTTCAGAGGGGGTGGGGCGAAAAGGGGCAGACAAATTTAAAGGGGTGCACCTTTTGGCGACAAAAGCAGTTAATGGTACAAATGTGCGCGAAGCGCGCGAAAAATGTTGCCATACTGAAGTAAAACTGGTGAGATGTGGTACAAAAGAGGAATAAATTCGCGCGAAGCGCGCAAAAATTGGCATTTTTTAGGTTAAAATGGCAAAATATGAGGGTATTATTTTTAAACTCATAGCTTGACCAATAAATATGGGCTCATGGGTCCCCTCAAGTTCAACAGTTAAAGTTGCCTTCCACCTCATTTTCTTTCCCCTTCCTGACAAGTCCTGGCCACACGCCACAGTATGAATTAGGACCTAAGATATTTAGGCCTATTTCTTCAAGGTTTTTTTTTCTCCTATTGCGTCTGTACCTATATATCAGCGGTAGGTAGCTACTTCATGAACAGCTATATTAGCAGATACTTCATTATAGTCCTATATAGATCAAAACTTTTGCGTCAGCACCCATATCAGCAATACGTAGCTACTTCATTAACACCCACTTTTAACTATAGGTATATAGCTACTTCATGAACAGCTATATATCAGCAGTAGATAGCTACTCCACCAAAAAAATGCAACATCAGCGGTAGATAGATACCTCATTGACACCTGTATCGGTAGTAGATAGCTGTCACATCAACACCCATAATCAGCAGTAGTTAACTACTTCATCAACAGCTATATCAGCAGTAGATAGATACTTCATCAACACCCATATCAACAGTAGATGGCTAATTCATTAACACCCATATCAGCAGTAGATAGGTACTTCATCAACACCCATATCAGCAGTATAGGAGCTACTTCGTTATCAGCTATATTGGCAGTAGATAGCTACTTCATCAACACAACAGCCATATCAGCAGTATCGCACCAACACCCAGTATCAGCAGTATGTGTCAGTAGATATATCAGCAGTAGGTAGCTACTTCATCAACAGCTATATCAGCAGGAGATAGCTACGTCATCAACACCGATTAGTTACAGGTAGCTACTTCATCAAAACTCACTATCAACATGCAGTATGTAGGTATATAGCTACTTTATGAACATCTACATCAGCAGTATAGATAACCACTTCATCATCACCCATATCAGCAGTAGATAGCTATTGCATCAGCACCCATATCATTTGCATCTTGTCTTACTAGTAACCAGGTGGCCCAGCTTTAGAAAATTCATAGCTCTCCAACTTCAAATGTTGTCCGAGAGGAGACAAAACATCTTCAAGCAATTTGCCCAGAAAGCAAGCACGTCTGTGCATGAGGTTCTTCATCCTGATTCCCACAAAGTGAGTATCGATCCCACATGACATGCATGACCCTTAGATTTGTATGACCAACATATTTCCATCTAGTCCCTTACCCTTACCCTTACTCACCAACCTCCTTAAAGCAATTTAGTTTTTTTCTTGACAAGTTGCCAATTGATATTGTTCCAAATCCAGCCAAGTGCAAATTTATGTTCATAATTATTAATTTTCATGTTTTTAACGTTGAGTGTTTTAAATGTAATGCATCATGTGTTTCTCTCATAGAGCTATTTTTATTGTAAATGTCATGCAATTCAGCCATCGGCTGCTGTGAATTTATACATTATACAAGCTATATCAGCATTAGATAGCTGCTTCATCAACACCCATATCAGCAGTAGAGAGCTATAAAAAAAAACCCATATCAGTCGTAAGTAGCTACTTCAGCAGCACCCATCAGCAGTAGTTTGCTACTTTATCAACACCCATATCAACAGTAGATATAATGGCTATTGCGTCAGTATACCTATATCAGCAGTAGGTAGCTATAGCAATTGCGGTGGGTTTATATCAGACAAAAGGTAATTTCTTGCGTCATCATTGTTTTTTTGGTTTTTTGGGGTTTTTTTTAAATACCAGCCACGTTTTGCATTTTGGTTTCTTATTTTTTCCTTCATACTCCCGAGAATCTCTGCTATATAAGTGCCGCCGGTCAGCTTCGTCATTTTAACATTTCTTTATAGCTTTGCATTCGGCCCAGAGGATGATTTAAGCACTTCCCACCACGCCACTGTGTTGACTTGCGGTTAGCACAGCTGTGTGAGTGAACATGACACGACTGCTCGCACATAGCATTGACGGCCATGGTTAAATTTGAATTTGGACTGATATATTTACAATAAAAACGCATTCACAATGCTGGTCGATTTCACATTTTATGTTACCTACAGAAGGTGTGAATTATCCTTCATGCATACATCGCTTTAGATCTGAAATCGACCAACTAATAATGACACACGCACAATTCTTAAACAACATCTTTTGCACAGAGTTCAATGGGATTTGAAAAGTAAAGTGGCAGTTGAAACTCTGGTGATAACACGTTTGCAGTGCATGATGGGGCTTCCTTAAATCATCCTCTGCATTCGGCCTATTGGCTATTTTTTTCTAAGCGCGCTGCCAATTATAGCCGTTTTGCCCCGGGATTTTGCGTACTGAATCATCATCTAGAACGCGTGTTAGGCAATGTTTTGGAACATTATTACTTTGCATGTTTTTTGCTTTGCTTGCTATCTTCTGAAGATAGCATTTCGGACCTTACAAAGAAAATAATTAATATCTCCATTTTCTCTTTATGTTTAATGATTTTTTTATGCTTATTATTTTGACTATCTACTGAAGGTAGTAACGTAACAAAAGGTAATTCCTTTTCAGCAGTAGATGACTAAATCATTAATACCCACATCAGCAGTAGGTATATAATTCATCAAACCCCATATCAGCAGTAGTTAGCTACTTCATCAACACCCACAGCAGCAGTCACAGTAGGCAGCTACTTCATCATCACCCGCTATCAGCAGGCAGCTACTTCATCAAACTCATATCACCTGCAGGTACCGACCAAACACAAAACGTTTTTCGACATCATTCGCAAAAGGTTAGAAATGGTTGCCAGAAAACATTTAAATGTCGGGTTATATAAAGGGTATATAAAGGGTATAAAACGTTTTTATAACAATCAAAAGCATTTTTTGAACTCTTACAGCAAATATTCTAACATAACGTTATTAAAGTGTTGACGAAATGTTTGGCAAAAAAAATGGTTTGCAAAAATATTTTACAATAACATTCGGACAAAATTTTCAAAATGTTATTGTAGTGTGTTTTCATACAAAACATTTACCTTTACATAACCTTTATATAACCCGATATAAAATGTATTTATATACCAAAACCCAAACCAAAAATATAACCCGTTTAAAACGTTTTTAAAATGTTTTTGTGTTTGCTGGGTAGCTACTTCATCAATGTCTATATCAGCAGTAGATAGCTACTTCATCAACACACATATCAGCAGTACATAGTTACTTCATCAACACACATATCAGCAGTAGATAGCTACTTCATCAACACCCACTATCAGCAGTAGGTAGCTACTTTATCAACACCCATATCAGCAGTAAATAGCTGCTTCATCAATGTCTATATCAGCAGTAGATAGCTACTTCATCAACACACATATCAGCAGTAGATAGTTACTTCATCAACACCCACTATCAGCAGTAGGTAGCTACTTTATCAACACCCATATCAGCAGTAGATAGCTACAGGGTGTCCCAGAATGATCTATACCGGGAAAGATGGAATTTTTAGGTATGAAGGGCATGTTGAATGGTCATATTGTTTTGCATTTTAAGTTCTACATATATTTAGCTTTCTCAGATTTTTTAGATTTTAAAAATTAGACGTTTCTAGTAGAAGTTATAGAAGATTGCGTAAAATGGTGAATTCTAAGTTTTGACAACGCAACCTATTTTGAAAATCTGTAACATTACTAACCGTTCAGGACAAAGTTATTTGGAAAAAGTTATGCAGGTATTTTAGTTGTGCCCTGTTCATATTTCCACTAAATAGCCGATATCTATCTATTATTTATGACGTTACGAAGCAATCATTATATGGAATTAAGGATTTGTGGCCTAATCCCATTCTCTCTTTGGCGGTAGTTTTAAATATAGTTATTGTGGTGTGAGGTCCATGTCATTTGAAATGCTTGCAGAGATCGAACTGGTTGTGGTACAGAAAAGACGGCTCCTCAATTTACTGTACAGCAGCGTGGATTTCTTTCAAAAACTTACTGGCAAACCGGCAGCTATGTTGAGACGCAAAGAAGATTCATTAGACGATAGTGTATAACGTAAAGAAGTTTGACGAACACGGAACTGTCAGGAATCGGCAGAGTGAAGCTTCAGGTGCTCGTAAGACTGTAAGAACTAAAGCGAACATTGCATCTGTCCGGCAAGCTTTAAGGCGCAACATCAACAGTAGTTGTCGTCGAAATGCTGTGCCAAATATCCCACGTTCTTCATTTAATCGTATCGTGCCATTTTTCAAAGGTATGCGAGTCGTTTTTCATCGATTTTACATTATTGCATGCCACGCCAAAACAAATAAAGGTGGCGTGCTGAAATTAACAGAATAAGTAGGAGACATGTCCAACATTATAATGCTGGTATCAAAAATAGATACACTGCCCGTCTTCTATTTTTAGTTATTTTTGCAAACACGGTACAAATCATTCTGGGACACCCTGTACATCATCAACACACATATCAGCAGTAGATAGCTACTTCATCAACACCCACTATCAGCAGTAGGTAGCTACTTTATCAACACCCATATCAGCAGTAAATAGCTGCTTCATCAATGTCTATATCAGCAGTACATAGCTACTTCATCAACACACATATCAGCAGTAGATAGCTACTTCATCAACACACATATCAGCAGTAGATAGCTACTTCATCAACACACATATCAGCAGTAGATAGCTACTTCATCAACACACATATCAGCAGTAGATAGCTACTTCATCAACACACATATCAGCAGTAGATAGCTACTTCATCAACACACATATCAGCAGTAGATAGCTACTTCATCAACACACATATCAGCAGTAGATAGCTACTTCATCAACACACATATCAGCAGTAGATAGCTACTTCATCAATACACATATCAGCAGTAGATAGCTACTTCATCAACACACATATCAGCAGTAGATAGCTACTTCATCAACACACATATCAGCAGTAGATAGCTACTTCATCAACACACATATCAGCAGTAGATAGCTACTTCATCAACACACATATCAGCAGTAGATAGCTACTTCATCAACACACATATCAGCAGTAGATAGCTACTTCATCAACACACATATCAGCAGTAGATAGCTACTTCATCAACACACATATCAGCAGTAGATAGCTACTTCATCAACACACATATCAGCAGTAGATAGCTACTTCATCAACACACATATCAGCAGTAGAGCAGTAGATAGTTACTTCATCAACACACATATCAGCAGTAGATAGTTACTTCATCAACACACATATCAGCAGTAGATAGTTACTTCATCAACACACATATCAGCAGTAGATAGCTACTTCATCAACACACATATCATCAGCAGTAGATAGCTACTTCATCAACACACATATCAGCAGTAGATAGCTACTTCACCAACACACATATCAGCAGTATATTGCTACTTCACCAACACACATACGGTATCAGCAGTAGATAGCTACTTCACCAACACATATATCAGCAGTAGATAGCTACTTCACCAACACCCACTATCAGCAGTAGGTAGCTACTTTATCAACACCCATATCCGCAGTAAATAGCTACTTCATCAATGTCTCTATCAGCAGTAGATAGCTACTTCATCAACACACATATCAGCAGTAGATAGCTACTTTATCAACACCCATATCAGCAGTAAATAGCTACTTCATCAATGTCTCTATCAGCAGTAGATAGCTACTTCATCAGCAGTAGATAGCTACTTCATCAACACACATATCAGCAGTAGATAGCTACTTCATCAACACACATATCAGCAGTAAATAGCTATATACTTCACCAACACCCACTATATAGGTAGCTACTTTATCAACACACATATCAGCAGTATATTGCTACTTCACCAACACACATACGGTATCAGCAGTAGATAGCTACTTCACCAACACATATATCAGCAGTAGATAGCTACTTCACCAACACCCACTATCAGCAGTAGGTAGCTACTTTATCAACACCCATATCCGCAGTAAATAGCTACTTCATCAATGTCTCTATCAGCAGTAGATAGCTACTTCATCAACACACATATCAGCAGTAGATAGCTACTTTATCAACACCCATATCAGCAGTAAATAGCTACTTCATCAATGTCTCTATCAGCAGTAGATAGCTACTTCATCAACACACATATCAGCAGTAGATAGCTACTTCATCAACACACATATCAGCAGTAAATAGCTACTTCACCAACACCCACTATATAGGTAGCTACTTTATCAACACCCATATCAGCAGTAAATAGCTACTTCATCAATGTCTATATCAGCAGTAGATAGACACTTCATCGACACATGTACTCATAAGCAGCAATCACATGTAGATACTTCAACATCCACTATCAGCAGTAGATAGCTCCTACACAAAGTTCCATATCAGCAGTAGGTAGATATTTTATCAACACCCATATCAGCAGCTATAATAAATTTTACTTATAGATCATATCGAGTATTGTTCCTATAACATGTAGGCCTATAGTGTATTTAGTAGATAATCAGTTTCCAGTGATTAGCATATTCTGACGAGTGTAGGTCGGCTTCGGTTGGCCTGCATGAAACAATATTGTAAATAATGCTTTAATAAATCACCAAGTCTATTTTAAATGTATTCCAGCTCCCTTCTTGGTTGAGCACTTTACTGTGGATGATTTACCTTACTTGGATTTATTTAGTAGAACAGAATATACTGTTCAAAAAGGCTTTTTATGTTGGACACCTTGCTTGTATTTCCACACATTCCATCCAGTGGCGTAGCCAATGCGGAATAGAGTACCTCTCTTTAGTCTCAAATTGTTCTGCTCGCAAATATAATAATATAAACAGAGAATAGTTTATCATCAATGTACCTCGTGTTTTTTGTTACCTGGGTAACAGGTTAAAAGAGACCAAAGCCTATTGTTTGAACCATGTTGACTGTGATCTTTTTCATTATGTTTTTATTTCATGTAGAAAAAAACAAACATACACATAAATATAACCACAGAGAATCACATATACAGATGCAAAAATATATAAATATACACATTATAAGGTACTGCATACAATATGCCCAGAGCACAAGGTTCAAAGAGTACGTGCACAAATAATGAATAAAGAGATAAAAGAGTCAATATATACATGTGAAAACACTATTACATTGTACATCAAAGGTCAAAGCACCACTTTCTAAAATGATTACTTAATTTACCTTTTGTTTCACTCTTCGTTTCATCAAAAAAAAGTTTTTCAAAGCAGCAAAATTTTAGTTCACTTTCTGAAATCTACATCTACTCTAGATTCAAAGCCATATGTGGCCGTGTGCAAGAAGTTATAACACAAAATCAAAACGCTCCTGTTAGGTTTCTGCCACATCGTTGATGTTAAACGGTAGTCTGCAAAATGGACATGATGGTTGTCCCTCATTGAGTAACTGTTCACCACAGTTACGGCATACTCGGTGTATACACGGCAGAATAAAGAAGTTCCTCCTAGTCTCAAAACATATTCTGCATTCTTCTTCTATTGGGTAGGCTTCCTGTTAATAAATTATAATAGGCAAAAAGAAGAAATCGGCCAACTGTATAACATTCATCACTTATCCTGTCGTTTTCAAATTAGGTATCAGACAAGCTTAGATCGGGGCTTAGACGTGTTAGATGGAAATATTCCTTGCATAAAGATATAGACTAATCAAAATGGGGAGGTGTCACCCTTGGGGACATCATTACATGTGCGTAACGTGTCAACACAACGACAAAGAAACTTTAGCCCTCAAAATGTCCAGATGCTTTAAAATGGTCGCCAAATGGTTCAATTAGTTTTTGCAAGACAGGTAAATTGTTACGTATGAGGTTACACACAAGTGGTGCATTGATATTTGATAACTAAAAATTATGTTATTAATCATGATGAACGCATTCAGTTGCACTCGAAATTATACTGATTACAGCAACAACAATATTAACACACAGGCCCTGGCCAGTGGGCCCTGGCCCACGCATCATCCTCGCTGTTGTTAAAAGATCATCGAATAATGTTCGGATTCTCTGTCCAACGTGTATCCAAAATGTTCATGATGTTTGTGCGTGCTTTTTTTAAAGGTTTCTTTTAGATATTTTATTTGTTGTTGGAGTTGTTTTATTTCTAAACTGCTATTAAAAAGTCAACATACTTGCTGTGGATGTGCAACTTGGTAGTGACGTTGATTGTCATCTTCAGGTGCAGTCGGCATTAGGCGTTCTTCCTCATCACCTTGGGCTCTCTCATCTTCATGTGCATTCGGTATTAAGCGTTCTTCCTCATCATCACCTTGGGCTCTTTCAATCCATTGTAAGCTTATGGAAAATATATTGACTCCTGAAATAATGAACAATTCACTATTAACAATGCAGTAACCCCAATAGAATCCGGGCCTAGAATAGAAACGTTTTGCACGCGATCACCTAAAGTGGGTAATTATTATGTTAAAAAACAAAAATAAAAGGACAAAAAATAAAGAAGATGGCAAATATGTAGCTGAAGCGGGATTCAAACCGGAGACCTCTATAGAAAAGGCAAAAATAAGTACATGTACACACGTAAAACACATCTTATTGCCCAAGTATTATGTCACACCATGATCAGAAAAGCTTTTTTTTCTTCAAAAATCGACACCAGGCTCTACAGGCATGCAATGTCCAGTATGTTAGATTGGATATCAATTAAGCAGAACATGTATTTCCCATGGTAAAACCTGAGACAAGTCTCTGGTAAAACGAACGTAAGACTGACGTTTTCCATATCAAAAGCAATTTGTATATCCATACCTGTTTTAATGTACCACGCTAACATAAATCCCAGCAAACACACACTCACATAGACCAATATCAGTTGGGATACGAAATACAAGTAAAGAGTTTGGAGGCAGTGAACGCTATAAACAGCCACTGAATGTCCGTACCAATATGTACCTGTGAAAGTTCCATATATATCAAATAAATAACATGTTTCAAAATGAAAATGACATCACGTGTTTCTATAAAATATGTCCGAATATAAATTAAACTTAATGTTAAAAATTATGGTCTCACGTTTCAAGACATTATTTTTGTTAAGTACGAGAGGGCAATAATCCATGAAGTCCATGGTAAGGGACGACGAGGTCCAATATCCTAGACCTGAAAATACACACTATAAAACAAGTTGATCTTTGAGCTTCTTATTTCAAGGTACAATCTGAACCAGTATAGTGGTATGCCTACTTCCCTGATTGTACCAACCTGCTATTATCCACGAGTAAGTAAATAATGTCAGAATTCCACCGGAAAACAATACGTATTTGTTCCAGTGTCTGTTGGTCATCACGCATACAAATAAAACGCCTTCCAACAGTAGCAATGCAAGTCCTAAACAAGTTAAAAAGACTGGTATCATTGGTTCTCTTGGGCAATCGCTTTGAAACTTCAAACCTTAAATGGAGCAAAAACAGTAGGTATAAATACAAAAATAAAACGATTTCGAAAAATACGTTCGAACCTCGCTATTAACTAATTGAAAATAATTTCAGATTCCCGACTTCGGAACATTCTGAGAAAGGAAGCCAAAGGCTCGAACTCTCGCATACCGGTGTATACCGTATGGTTAGTGGCCCCTGGTTCATCCAAAGTGGCCCATGGTTCACTTCAAATCTTGGTAAACCTGGGCCACTTTTCATGCCAAAGTGGCCCCTGATTCAAGCTCTCTTATTTTCACCCTTGATGATTACGACCATGAGCATGGTTATAGCGTAGTACCTTATAGACCACTCGGCCATTCCACCCTCTATAAGTATATTCTTACGATACTAATAACTGAAAATGTGTGCTCATGTGCTGTAATTTTAATTATAGCTCTAACAACAAAGTTGCGATTGTGGCCCATTATGGTTTCAAAAAAAAATACGCTTTTGGGAACGGTTCCAAATATTTTGTACAATTATGCAACTATAGGCTTGAGAGTATGAAGGATTGTCCATAGTCTCAGTGAAAGGCCAAGTATTGTAGAATATTTGTACGGAACCGTTCTGACAAATTTGCTGCCCAAAAGTTCTGTAAAATTGGTCGACATGAAATATTATGGCATTAAGTATAAACCCACATTGAGATAGAAAACTTTTTATTTGATTCATAAATCTTACCAACTACAATATTTCCCAATGAAAATCCGGTAGCAGCACAAATGGTAACTGAAACAAAAATACAAAGAAAAGGGTATTTTGCAATTTTATTCTGCAAATGTTGATATTTCACTCGATTTGATATGACTTGATTTGAGTAAGTTATGTCAAAATACATAAATACGAGGTTAGATTTCAAACAATTTTATGACACAATTTATTTCGCTATCTATGCCCACCCGTTTGAAAGGTTCGTAATAGCCTTCTATAAAAGTTCAGGCCAAATAAAACAGGGGCTTCTTTTAAGAAGCCCCTGTTTTATTTGAAAGAAGAACTGGAAAAAAGGCAAAGCGGTTTGTTTTTTGTTTTGTTTGTTTTTAGGAAAAAGTGATATGCGCTACGCACTTACCCACCTTCAATTTTTTTAAGTTAATTGTATTGTATTTTTGAGCCATTTATTTTCTGAGGTCTGCTTAGACAAACCTCTTTTTTATTTGATGAACTTAATTTGAGTGCAAGTAATTATCTATTACCATGATTGTAACGATACTTTTTGTGCGCATTTATAAGGAAAATATAAATCACTGAATGTACAAATGATTCAACAAAAATTAACACTTACAGGTTACAAACTGGAGGCGGATGTTAATGAACTGATTGAATTCGTTGATGTACCAGATAACATCTCCTCCCAAGAAGTATCCGAGAACCCACCAAACACACACCAACAACAAAAATATATATTGCAGCAAAATCTGGGATTTGAAGTATTGACAAACATGGCGAGGTTGGCAATCCAAATCATACTTAGTGGTACCTGAAGTTATACAGATAAGTCTCGTTATTATAAATCAGACAGCATATACTGTGATGTACGGAGCCCCCGAAGTGACATGAAAGAAAATAAAAAAACTATCTCGGGGTCCGACTTAGTAACTCAGAGCCCCGACTTAGTAACTCGGGACCCCGACTTAGTAACTTGGGGCCCCGACTTACTAACTCAGGGCCATGACTTAGTAACTTGGGGCCACGACTTAGTATCTCAGGGCCCCGACTTAGTAACTCGGAGCCACGACTTAGTAACTCGGGCCCATGACTTCGTAACTTGGGGCCACTCAGGGCCCCGACTTACAAACTCGGGGCCCCGACTTAGTAACTCGGGCCACGACTTAGTAACTCAGGGCCTTGTCTTAGTAACTCGGGGTCCGAGATAGTAACTCAGGGCCCCGACTTAGTAGCTCGGGGCCCCGACTTGGTAACTCGGGGTCCGAGATGGTAACTCGGGGTCCGAGATAGTAACTCGGGCCCCCGACTTACTAACTCGGGGTCCGAGATAGTAACTCAGGGCCCCGACTTACTAACTCAGGGGTCCGAGATAGTAACTCAGGGCCCCGACTTACTAACTCGGGGTCCGAGATAGTAACTCAGGGCCCCGAGTTAGTAACTCGGGGTCGGGGAAAGAACCCGGGGCCGCGCCTTATAACCCCGGGGCCCGGGAAAGTACCCCGGGCCCCGACTTATTAACTCGGGGTCCGAGATAGTAACTCGGGGCTCCGACTTAGTAACTCGGGGTCCGAGATAGTAACTCAGGGCCCCGACTTACTAACTAGGGGTCCGAGATAGTAACTCAGGGCCCCGACTTACTAACTCGGGGTCGAGATAGTAACTCAGGGCCCCGACTTACTAACTCGGGGTCCGAGATAGTAACTCAGGGCCCCGAGTTAGTAACTCGGGGTCCAAGATAGTAACTCAGGGCCCCGACTTTGCAACTCGGGACCCCGACTTAGTAACTTGGGGCCCCGACTTACTAACTCGGGGCCATGACTTAGTAACTTGGGGCCACGACTTAGTATCTCGGGGCCCCGACTTAGTAACTCGGAGCCACGACTTAGTAACTCGGGGCCTTGTCTTAGTAACTCGGGGTCCGAGATAGTAACTCAGGGCCCCGACTTAGTAGCCCGGGGCCCCGACTTAGTAACTCAGAGCCACGACTTAGTAACTCGGGGCCTTGTCTTAGTAACTCGGGGTCCGAGATAGTAACTCGGGGCCCCGACTTAGTAGCTCGGGGCCCCGACTTAGTAACTCGGGACCCCGACTTAGTAACTCGGGGTCCGAGATAGTAACTCAGGCCCCCGACTTACTAACTCGGGGTCCGAGATAGTAACTCAGGGCCCCGACTTACTAACTCGGGGTCTGAGATAGTAACTCGGGCCCCGACTTACTAACTCGGGGTCCGAGATAGTAACTCAGGGCCCCGAGTTAGTAACTCAGGGTCCAAGATAGTAACTCAGGGCCCCGACTTAGTAACTCGGGGTCCGAGATAGTAACTCAGGGCCCCGATTTAGTAACTCAGGGCCCCGATTTAGTAACTCGGGGTCCGAGATAGTAACTCGGGGCTCCGACTTAGTAACTCGGGTCCGAGATAGTAACTCAGGGCCCCGACTTACTAACTCGGGGTCCGAGATAGTAACTCGGGGCCCCGAGTTAGTAACTCGGGGTCTCGGATAGTAACTCGGGGCCCCGACTTAGTAACTCGGGGTCCGAGATAGTAACTCGGGGCCCCGATTTAGTAACTCGGGGCCCCGATTTAGTAACTCGGGGTCCGAGATAGTAACTCAGGGCCCCGATTTAGTAACTCAGGGCCCCGATTTAGTAACTCGGGGTCCGAGATAGTAACTCGGGGCTCCGACTTAGTAACTCGGGGTCCGAGATAGTAACTCAGGGCCCCGACTTACTAACTAGGGGTCCGAGATAGTAACTCGGGGCCCCGACTTACTAACTCGGGGTCCGAGATAGTAACTCAGGGTCCGAGATGGTAACTCAGGGCCCCGACTTAGTAACTCGGGGTCCGAGATAGTAACTCAGGATCCGAGATAGTAAAAAAAAAAAAATTAAATTTTTTAAAATTTTTTTATTTAATTTTTATTTAACTCAGGGTCCGAGTTACTATCTCGGAGGTCTGAGATAGTAACTCGCGGCCCCGAGTTGCTATCTCGGGGTCCGAGTTACTATCTCGGACCCCGAGTTACTAAGTCGGGGTCCGAGTTACTAAGTCGGGGTCCCGGTCGGGGTCCGAGTTACTAAGTCGGGGCCCCTAGATAGCAATTCATTCCCCCGTGTTAGTATCCGACACAGACCAAAGACAGAAAAGCCTGCATTGCAGTAGTAGCATCGGGAGTAGCATGCGTAATTACAACACCCGGGAAGAGAGGCTTCAAATCAACTCAAGGTTGACATCCTATGAATGCTATTGACGCGACGTATACTCGCAAAGGCCTATGGGATTGATATCAACACTTCAATTGAATCATCACATGATCATGTTCATGGTTTCTACGTTATACCCATGTTTACGGAAATGTCTCTGATGAGTGAGTGAAATGTGTCCTTTCACTTATGAAAGTTTTCGACGTCAGGCCAATCGCTGTGATGGATCATATGCTTATAACTCGGACCCCGAGTTAGTAAGTCGGGGCCCCGAGTTCCCAGCAAACATTATAATATTGGCCCAGTAATGGCTTAAACTGGTCTACTTCTGGCAATACCGGACACGGCTGACGGTATAACGCCAGTACAAATCCGATACTGGTCAATGTTTGGCCGCCGTTTTCTTACCAGGATAAGCTGTGCCGTACTTGGTCCATTATTGGGCCAATTGAAGACTACCCGAATATGGCATCGAGCCGGCACATACATACTGGTCCAGTTGCGGCAGACACTTGTAGGCCGGGCTTGTAGGCCCCCGAGTGCCGGCCCTGTATTGGCCCAATGTTGCATTAATGTGGGCGTGGTTTTGAAACCCTGACATTTTCTACTATCAAAATACAATATTTGATCAGTATCATCTTCATTTTGAAGGGCCACATGTTATTATTATTATAAAGAAGAGGCAGTGAGTTTGCGCTTGTTCCGAATATTTCATTTACTGCCTTGTAAAAAATCTACGTGAGCAAGGCATAATTTTTATCTGGTGACACCATAGAATATATATTTCATTTATCAATGGCTCAGTTTTGTGAACTTGGTTTGTTATCGACCTTTAATACTTTGCACATCAGTTAACACAAATTCAATTGTGCTGAGTGCAAGTAACCTGTAGGTCTCCTTTATAAAGAAGGAGATCTGGTTCAACAGGTGAAACTGACCAGTAATGCCTGAACCAACCGGATAATCGAGGAATGAATAGAAGAATATTCCACAGCTAGACGTGGACCAAAAAAGAAATAAAATAAAAAGGACCAAAATTGGACCATTACCGTTTGCTTACGGTTGCATAGTGGGAATATATTGGCAATATTATATTGGCCCAGTACAGTATTGAATAAATTGGACCTCTACTGGGCCAATTTCAACCCATTTTGGCCCAGTGCTGGCAATATCTATTGGGCCAGTCGAATGCCCGTGTGCACGACCGTGTCGGACCAATACAGGCAGCCATTCTTGGTCCTTTATAGCAGCTTTTATAGAGCCAGTATCGGGCCGATTGTATAATGTTTGCTGGGTTACTATCTCGGACCCCGAGTTAGTAAGTCGGGGCCCCGAGTTACTATCTCGGACCCCGAGTTAGTAAGTCGGGGCCCCGAGTTACTATCTCGGACCCCGAGTTAGTAAGTCGGGGCCCCGAGTTACTATCTCCGAGTACTATCTCGGACCCCGAGTTACTAAGTCGGGGCCCCGAGTTACTATCTCGGACCCCGAGTTACTAAGTCGGGGCCCCGAGTTACTATCTCGGACCACGAGTTAGTAAGTCGGGGCCCCGAGTTACTATATCGGACCCCGAGTTACTAAGTCGGGGCCCCGAGTTACTATATCGGACCCCGAGTTACTAAGTCGGGGCCCCGAGTTACTATCTCGGACCCCGAGTTAGTAAGTCGGGGCCCCGAGTTACTATCTCGGACCCCGAGTTACTATCTCGGACCCCGAGTTACTAAGTCGGGGCCCAGAGTTACTAAGCCCCGAGTTACTAAGTCGGGGCCCAGAGTTACTAAGCCCCGGGTAAGTCGGGGCCCAGAGTTACTATCTCGGACCCCGAGTTACTAAGTCGGGGCCCCGAGTTACTAAGACAAGGCCCCGAGTTACTAAGTCGTGGTCCCGAGTTACTAAGTCATGGCCCCGAGTTACTAAGTCGGGGCCCCGAGTTACTAAGTCGGGGCTCTGAGTTACTAAGTCGGACCCCGAGATAGTTTTTTTATTTTCTTTCATGTCACTTCGGGGGCTCCGTAGTAATGTGCCCTGAATAATTTAATTTGATCATAATTATATCTTTATTTACAATTTAATTAAAGCTATTTCATGAGAGATGGGAAACCTCCTTGCAAGAGTTGGTGTGTATGCAATGCTGTCTTTAGTAGAAAGCAAAAAAGCATGAAGCATCATCAAAGCACTTTCCGAACACGCGTAGCTGAAGAGAAGATGATGCGTCCTATGTATTTATTAATCGTATACCACGGAGAAAATGAACATGGAAGTAATCGCCGTCGAAGTTTAAAGTGTTCACATTTTGCACTTTGATCGAAGCTCACAGGAGAAAACTAAAACGCTCGCTCCCCCTCACATTACGTGAACATCGGATAAATCCACAGTCCCTTGCGAAGTTTGACCGAAATCTAATATTTAAAAGAACGTTGGAAAAAAACACGCATAAAATTATGGTAAGTTAGTGTTTTACTATCTACTGAAGATAGCTTAAATTAAATTGATGACGTAATTGTGGTCGCCAGTAGTGTTATCTACTGAGTACTGAAGATCAAATTAAAATATTGAAGCAGTTAGGCCTGCAGAGTATGTGTTGTGACATCTGAGACAAAAATACCTAACGCTCAAAAATGACATCACATGCCTGCTTCAGTAGATAGGAAAAAATCACATGAATTTAACACATTAAACAAAAACAAAATGTCGCAACACTTGAAATTTTAATTTGATCTTCAATCAGTGACGTAGCCAGGGGGCAGCTGCCCACTTAGCTCTTGGCCAGAGCCCTCGGTGTACCCTTTAAGAAGATCCAGTGATCCACGAGTAAAATAAGCAAGTGAAGAAAATGTATAGTAAAACATGATATCACTACCAGTACTAAGCATGCTAAGGCAAAACTACATTTAGTCACCAACACATCTGTGCTCAGAAGTAACAGACCACTGCACTATCCCTGGCCCTTGCCGAAGGCAAGGCACGCAAAACGAAGCGAGCCAGTAACTCACCAACATCACAACAGGGCCACACTGCAGGAAAGACCACTGATGACCCCACCCCACTAACCGCGAAAGTCCACTAACCGACGCGCCAGCGGAGGTCTTTACTAGTGTGTGGTCAGAGGGATATGGCATGGTTTTCAGTTTTTCTTCTATTGGGTGGAAAATAGGTCGGCTTTGGAGCAAAGCTACTGCCCACTGTGAAAAGTCTTGTCCCCCCCCCCGACCCGTGGACTGCTGGTCGCCTTGATATTTAAGATTTTAAGCCTTTTTTGTATTTTTAGTCCATTTTTAAATTAAAGCTATTTCATGAGAGATGGGAAACCTCCTTGCAAGAGTTGGTGTGTATGCAATGCTGTCTTTAGTAGAAAGCAAAAAAGCATGAAGCATCATCAAAGCACTTTCCGAACACGCGTAGCTGAAGAGAAGATGATGCGTCCTATGTATTTATTAATCGTATACCACGGAGAAAATGAACATGGAAGTAATCGCCGTCGAAGTTTAAAGTGTTCACATTTTGCACTTTGATCGAAGCTCACAGGAGAAAACTAAAACGCTCGCTCCCCCCCCACATTACGTGAACATCGGATAAATCCACAGTCCCTTGCGAAGTTTGACCGAAATCTAATATTTAAAAGAACGTTGGAAAAAAACACGCATAAAATTATGGTAAGTTAGTGTTTTACTATCTACTGAAGATAGCTTAAATTAAATTGATGACGTAATTGTGGTCGCCAGTAGTGTTATCTACTGAGTACTGAAGATCAAATTAAAATATTGAAGCAGTTAGGCCTGCAGAGTATGTGTTGTGACATCTGAGACAAAAATACCTAACGCTCAAAAATGACATCACATGCCTGCTTCAGTAGATAGGAAAAAATCACATGAATTTAACACATTAAACAAAAACAAAATGTCGCAACACTTGAAATTTTAATTTGATCTTCAATCAGTGACGTAGCCAGGGGGCAGCTGCCCACTTAGCTCTTAGCCAGAGCCCTCGGTGTACCATTTAAGAAGATCCAGTGATCCACGAGTAAAATAAGCAAGTGAAGAAAATGTATAGTAAAACATGATATCACTACCAGTACTAAGCATGCTAAGGCAAAACTACATTTAGTCACCAACACATCTGTGCTCAGAAGTAACAGACCACTGCACTATCTCTGGCCCTTGCCGAAGGCAAGGCACGCAAGCGAAGCGAGCCAGTGGCTCACCAACATCACAACAGGGCCACACTGCAGGAAAGACCACTGATGACCCCACCCCACTAACCGCGAAAGTCCACTAACCGACGCGCCAGCGGAGGTCTTTACTAGTGTGTGGTCAGAGGGGATATGGCATGGTTTTTCAGTTTTTCTTCTATTGGGTGGAAAATAGGTCGGCTTTGGAGCAAAGCTACTGCCCACTGTGAAAAGTCTTGTCCCCCCCCCCACCGACCCGTGGACTGCTGGTCGCCTTGATATTTAAGATTTTAAGCCTTTTTTGTATTTTTAGTCCATTTTTGGCCAATTTCGTCAAAGTTTTCCCCTTTTAAAAGTGCCCCCCCCCCTCATTTGACCATACTCTGAAAAAGTGCTGGCTAAATACGCCACTGTCTTCAGTATATAGATACGTATTAAATAACAAGTAACAGGATTCAACAGTTACACCGTTTGATTGAAAAGGTTATTATCAAGATTTCGTCAGGAGTGGCTCTTATCTCTTGAGGACTGAAGTAGAAACAAGAAGAATGGAAAGCATATAGTATAGTCCACGGGACAATTCGATTCATTAATCATTAGAAACAAAAGGAAACTTACCGTAAATAAGCCATGCTAAAATTAGTAGCACCAAAACTGTATCTAACACGATGTTCGATTTGTTGATCACGTTTTTGATAACTTGCATCGCAATTACGCAAATCAGAAATATTATGAGCACTCCTTGTATGATAAGATATACTCCGATGGGCTTACTGGTGCTTTTTAAGGTTCCAGATCCTGTAAAATCACGCAACATTTAAGCACGTCATTAAGTGACCCTTTTCAATGGAACTAGACGGAGCAGTTCTGTCCTTTAATAACACAAAATTGCGATTTCATCCCAGTTTTATAGCATTTTTGTTTAACGCTTATATAAAACTTGACCATTATAGCCTTTTCTGACTTGATAGAACGTTTTTGCATTATAAACATTATAGGCTCATGCCCAAGCACAGCATTATGGTATGCCCTTTCGATAGCTCTGCTTTCTAATAAACTACACAATAACGTTTTAGACTTGACTCTATAATATTTTGCTATCTACTCGTAATCACAACTGAAATATCAGTTTCAAATATCAAGTTATATCGCTCTTTATTTACCCACCCACCCACCCTACCCTACCCCGACAACGAATTAAGATATGCATTCTTTAAATTAACCCCTTCCAAAATCCTGCATTATTTCCTCTGCTCACCTGTTAAGATGTTGGCCAATGAAAATCCCAACATCAGGAAAATAATGCATCCTCCAACGCCTGTTGAAAGAGAATTTCATATTATGATGAACTTTGCTCATGGTCTGAGCAAGGTGGCTGCCAAGCCGCAGCGATTACAAAAAAGTTTGTTTCCTGTACACGCACTTTGTTTCGCGAGGAGCAATTTGACCGCGTTTCGGGTTTTTATTTATTGGAGAAATGCATAAAAAAAAGATATTTTGAAGCAAACAAACATGACAAATTAAAAAAAAAAAAACCTTCTACATGGGTATATACAAGTAATATGAAATCACTAAAATATCTTATGAAAATCAATCTAACATATATTATATATATTTGAAATTTACTTTTCAACAAAAAGACATTGGGTTGGCAATTGATATCCCTTCTAAAAACATTTTCTTTTCTTTTTATTTACAAAATGGATGCCAATTGTCAACCCAATATGTTTTTATCGAAAAGTAAATTTCAAATATGTGATTTTATAGGATATTTCAGTGATTTCATATTTACTTGTAAAGCAAGTGTATGAGAAAAACATTTGTTTGGTTTAAAAATTAAGGCATATGTTACTAGTATATATCCCAACTCTAAAAATAAATAAACAACAACAACCACCGTGATTTCGCCCCGGGTTTCGCAGTTAGGTTTTCAGTCCGTAATATATTAAAGGAAACAAACTTGATTTTTAGTCTTCAAAACTAATACTATTAGTAATAGTTTGTTATTGTCATCTATTACAGAACTAAATGAATCTTTAATGGCTGTACTAGCATATCTCATAATATCAATGAAGTGATGGACAAATGCATGTTTTAATGGAGTAAATGTATTTTTATCATTGACATTGTAGTTATAGTTGTAGTTATAGTTGTAATTACATTTTTATAATCATTTATAATTGTAGTTGGATTATAGTTGCATTTATAGTTGCAGTTAGAATTGTAGCTGGATTGAGAGTTATAATTAGAGAGTTATAGTTGAGTCTAGAGTTATAGTTACTTTATAGTAGTTGTAGGTTTAGAGTTAGGGTTGAATATTTCACTTATGCGTCATATGATCACAGAAGTAAGAAATCTTTCATGATGATCAGGTATTAAACCTAGTAAATTCAAAACCTAGGTCATCTTCTTAGACTATACTCCAACATCAGATACTCTCTTTTTCTGGAAGACCTGAGTAAATTACTTGAGGGCACAACAAAGGGGAATTAGTTTTATGGCCATATTAAATATTTTCACTGTGGGAGACTATTAGCATGATTTTAATAGTAGTTGTGAAAACAGACCCTGGAAATAAATTCCAGGATCTGTGCTGTGACTTGGTATAGATCTGATGCCTATACTGCTAAAATAGTCATGATAGTGGGGTGGGTGTAATGCGGTACTTAAAAACAATTGTGCCATTTAGTACCATTTAGCATAACATAATTAGTGCAAATTGCACTCTATTAGTTTAATTAGTGTTCAGTGGTGTAGTTCAGGGGTTGTGGTGCCCAGGGGTCAATGATACATAATGGTGCCCCTTTTTTTGCATCAGGCCCCCCTTACAAGTGTTTGTGAACGGTCCCTAAATCGGTAGCTGTAAAAGACAGAAAACAGAAATGACAGAAATGACAGAAAAGACAGAAAAGTTTGGAGTTATGAATTAGAGAGTAGTTATTGATAGTAATGAATGCAAATGAGTCGAAATGAATCAGTTTGACCATACACTCTATGTGGTCCTTAAATGTAACACTGTCACAAAAGTCTGGACTGTGCCTCAAAGCATGTTTGAAATGGTCTATGCTCTAGCCAGACAGCCTTGACCAGTTGCAGGACCTGCTGCTACACAGCAGGTTCGTTTTGCATACCTGCATATTTTTAGAGTTTCTTAGTGGCGCAGTGAGTATATTAAAGCTACTTTATTTGATGTGCATGTGATGTTGGCGAGAACTTTGTGGTGGTGGAGTACATGGAGAGGGGTGGATGCCCGGGGGGGGGGCACTCAACACAAATGACCATACGGGTATGCTCCCCCGGAAAGACCCCCTTTTTGGGTTTCGCAGCTCCGAAAGACCCCCTATATTTGACCAAAATAAAGCTCCGAAAGACCCTTGATTTTGATAATTTCAGCTCTAAAAGACCCAAAAATTGCTCATTCCTCATATTTCTTGTTTTTTCAGGCGATTTTCTACCAAACAGCCAAGAAAGACCCTTGATTTTGACTTTTCGCAGCTCCAAAAGACCCCATTTTACTTGTTCACAGCCCGGTTCGCAGCTCCGAAAGACCCCTTTTACCGGTACGCCGTCAGCTCCCAAAGACCCACCACCTCAAAATTCCGGGGAGCATACCCACCAAAATTTTTTGATGTGCCCCCCCCCGGGGGTGGATGCTGATCCCCACAAATCATCACAATTAGATTTTATTAGCTTTTACTATTTATATGGCACAACAAATTGTGATAAAGCAGGAGACACAATTGAAGACTCTATATCCATTCCAAAAATAAGCAAAGTTCACAAGTTAACCCACAATTAGATGAAAACAATTTAATAAAAAAGTCTAGGCCGGCTGAAAAGCTGCCCTTTTCCCCTGACGCCCCCCCCCCCCATTGGCCATGCCACTGTTTATCTGAGTGCATGAAATGATGAAAGTAATCCGTGCACGGACATGGCAGGTAAGGAGGCATTCATGAAGTTGAAAATAAGGGTGGCACTGTTAAGGTGCCTGTAGCTCAAAAATGTGTTTAATTACAGAAACTAAATTTTTTCACATTCACCAAGTTTAATGGCAATCCAACAATCTATACTCGGATAACCTTTACCATTATCGGCACCTGATGGTAGTCGCATCCACCAAGTTTGATGGCAATCTATACTGGGATGACCTTGACATGACCTTGACAATTTTCGGCACCCGATGGTAGTCGCATCCACCAAGTTTGATGGCAAGGATGGCAATCCAGCAAACTATCAATTAATGGAACATGCACCTTTAAACATTAACTCCCAACATTTTAACTCCCACAGCTTCCTGACAACTCTCTAATTCATAACTCCAAACTTTTCTGTCTTTTCTGTCATTTCTGTCATTTCTGTTTTCTGTCTTTTACAGCTACCGGTCCCTAAATAGTTTATTTGCGAGCATAGCAAGCATGATATTTTGCACACATTTCTGTACTGCCCGCGGTACTGCCCCCTCTTTTAAAGTGCCAAATCCCCACAGCTCATAATTAGTGCACAGTCCAAAATGAGGGGTGTCTGGGTGATGCCCAGGGGTGCCACTTGTCATTGACCAGGGGGTATCATGCGTGGCCAAAGATTCCAGTAAAAAGGGTCTTTTTTTTTTCATGATCAGGCACTGTACTTACGTATCGTGAATAGGGTATAACTTGCACAATACATCGCAGTGTTTTGGGTCCTTTGAGACAAATGTGGTATGGAATAAAGGTTTTTAGGGTTTTAGAGTCAAAATATGACTGCTTTACTTGCTTCTAATGGGGGCAAAAATAATGTCAATACTTATTTAGGGTATAAAATTGCACTTGTCATACTTGTTTAGGGGTGCATTTTCAGACCTCGTAAATACTTGTTTAGGGTGCTATTTGAGACTTTGTGGCCACGCATGATACCCTCTTGTCAATGACCAGTGGCCCCCGGGGGGTGATGGAGCCCAAAGTAAAACCACTGACAGGCCTGTACATAGAACCCTATTTATTTTCACCTTCAAAAGACAGCGTATAAGCTCTTCTACAAGAGTGGGAGAATTAAGAAGGGGCCAAGAGGTGAAAAATTTTCAAATCTTCCTGCTGTCCCTCTACTTAAATATTGTTGATATTCACTGAGATTTTTGGGGTCAAAATTAGAATGTTTAAAAAGTGTGGTCTAACCAGGCCAAAAGAAAATACTTTTGGTCAATTTTGTCCCAGTATTTTGAGCCGAGGCAATATCGACCAGCCCCCGGGGGGAGGGGGGGCACATCAAAAAATTTGGCGGGTATGCTCCCCCGAAATTTTGAGATGGTGGGTCTTTGGGAGCTGACTGCGTACCGATAAAAGGGGGTCTTTTGGAGCTGCGAACAAGTAAAACGGGGACTTTTGGAGCTGCGAACAGTCCAAATCAAGGGTCTATCTTGGCTTTCTGGTTGAAAATCGCCTGAAAAAAACCTTTCAAAGCTAAAATTATCAAAATCAAGGGTCTTTCGGAGTTCTATTTTGGTCAAATATAGGGGGTCTTTCGGAGCTGTGAAATCCAAAAAGGGGGATCTCTCCGGGGGAGCATACCCGTATGGTCATTTGTGTTGAGTGCCCCCCCCGACCAGCCTCTCCCACTCCCCATTACTGCTGATGCTGGTATGCCTCTGCTCTTCTGGGTCTTTGAATTGATGAAGGATCATGCTATAAAAATTAATTACGTCATGAAGTGACATGAGCTATCTATAAATTGCATAATGGGTTGCTGTTTTGGCCATGATTTGACCACCCAGAGGCTTTCATTTCCTGCTTAACATCATCAACACATTGACCCCTCACTGTGTGTCTCAACTCCAAGCATGAAGTTATAGAACTCCCAGGACCCCAGTTTAGTATCTTTGTTTACCTTGACAAAAAGGACTCATGTAACATTTCACAGTGAACCCAGGAAGGGCTTCATCATATTGAAAAAAATGCAGAATTATGAACAATGCCAAAGGGATTGAGGCTAATTGTTATAATTGGTTGGTTAGACCTGTATACATGGTATACAGGTATCAAAGGACACCATTTCATCAGTTGTGGTCCTGTAGTAAGGATCTTCACATTTACATCAAGATACTAGTAATAGTATATATGGCGATGATACAAGTGGATGCATTATGGGCAAGAGTTCCAACAATGCATTATGGGAAAGCATTCCAATACAATCTACAGCATTGCATTATGGGAAGACATTCCGCTACAAAGTATGGGTATAGCATATAGTTTCAACAATGCATTTTGGGAAACTATATCATAGTTTCAACAATGCATTATGGGAAAGCATTCCAGTACAGGGTACGGGAATGCAATATGGAAGGCATTTGACTACAGGTATAGCATAGTATCAACAATGCATTATGGGAAGCTATGGAATAATTTCATCAATACTTTGTATGGGAATATAAGGTACAGCTGATGCATTCTGGGAAGAATACATAGTGTACATGTATTTAACATGACAATAACATGGTTTTAAAATGCATTATGGGCAAGAGTTCCTACAATGCATTATGGGCAAGAGTTCCAACAATGCATTATGGGAAAGCATTCAAATACAATCAACAGCAATGCATTATGGGAAGACATTCCGCTACAGAGTATAGGTATAGCATATAGTTTCAACAATGCATTATGGGAAGCTATGGCATAATTTCAACAATGGTACAGAGAATGTCTTTAGTATATATAACTCGATCTAGCCAACTATAAACTCAACTATAATTACAACTATAACTATAAACTCAACTATAATTACAACTACAACTATAAACTCAACTATAATTACAACTATAACTACAACTACAACTATAACTACAACTATAAACTACAACTACAACTATAAACTATAAAATGTTAACACTCGTTTTAATGACGATAATGGTTATAACCAATCTGGGGGCCACGATGGAATGGATATAGGTGTAGGGCTGACACTTTCACAGTAAGGGGCATTCGGTGAGAGCAAAATGTAAAAAAATATGGGGTCATTGGGTGAGAGCATAATTTTTGGCATTCAGTAAAGCAAAATGTAAGAACAAATATGGGGTCATTGGGTGAGAATACGCCCTTTTTTTTTTTTTAATGGAACCTTTGGGTGAGAGCCGAAACGACGCCACAGAAACCTCGAACATTTAACTTCTAGTTCTAAATGGCTTCAAATTTCTTTGTTTTTTCAAAATATGTAACAAAAATCATAAATGATAGTTGCTGTTCAAATTGAATCTCTTTGGGTGAAGGGTCTTTGGGACCTTTGTGACAGAGCATGTGTTAGTAAACAAATATGGGGTCTTTGGGTGACAGCGACGCTGAAAAAGGGGGTCTTAACAGCCCTACATACGCGTCACGTCAACCTCCAAAGTAGGCCGTGTCCCACGGTAACCAATTCAACCTCTCTCAAGGAAGTGCTAAATAAACTGACAAAGCAAAGGATTAAAGGAATAACAAGAACGTTAGCTTACCTTTTTTATAGTTCATTTCTGTCAGTTCGGATTGTGGAATTAAGACCTTATTCCGACCAGTGATTTTGAATCGTCATAAAGATTAATTTGGTACAAGCGTAAGATTTGTACCATTTATTAATCGTTCGTAAAATTGTATGTTTTACTTATTCATAATTACACATGACCTTTGATCAAAGCAATGAACGAGAACTTCTAATTCTACCATGACCTTTAGGTAGCATGTTTAATATGAAGCTTTCATGCATATCATGTACGATTTTCATATGCAAACATTGTCATGTAAACATGAATAAGGGTAGGGACCGTTTATTATATACTTCTGTTTCAGTTTCATTTATTTCTGCTGAGCAGGCTAGCAGTATCATTATCAAAACATGCATCTGTGTTTGGTGTTTTTGATATGCCTATGCAACCTGCCTTTTTCAAACGCATGATTTGCTTGATGTACTCGAAAAAAAACACACTTTTAAATATGCCGTGTAACGTATTTATACGCACAGTAGAAAGTTTGCTCACTTTATGTCATTACTTCCATTATATTTTTGCCGAAAAGGCAAGATAAAGCCCCAGTGTCGTAGTCCGACAGCTTCTCTCCTGTGAGAAGTCCGAGTTCCCTCCTCTCAGTGCCCGCTGGTCGCCCGGATATTCGCCTATTTTGTACTTTTTAGCCCATTTTCATCAATGTTTGTCCCCTTAAAAATTACCTTGCCCCCTTGCCCACCAATGAAATTGTGCTGGCTACACCACCGTTAAGGGGGTACTACACCCTAGCCAACTTTTTGCTTACTTTTGCGTTTTCTCAAAATTATAGCGCATTGGTGACAAGTAAGATATGTATATTATAGGGCAAGGACTACAACTACTGCACTGAAAATTCAGCAACTGAAGGCAAGTAGTTATTGATTTATTGATCAAATATTGGTTTTCCCTCATTTTTGACTGTAACTCCACAACTGTTGTCTGTGCTGAAATAAAATTTCCAGTGTAGCAGTTGTAGTCCTTGCCCCTATAATATACATATCTTATACTTGTCACCAATGCTCTATAATTTTTGAGAAGAATGCAAAAATAGGCACAAAATTGGGCAGGGTGTAGTACCCCTTAAAGCAACACATATGAGGCGGGTACTACCCCCGCCGGGTGTGCCTGCGTGGCAACATAGTGAGGCAGACTTCTTTCATAAATTTTAGAAAGTCACTCGCTGAATCACGTCCAGTTCTGTGAGACAATACATGTATGTTTAATTAAATTGGTTATTACTTCAAGTTCAGGCTTTAGATTAATTTGGTCGATTAGGTTTCTAACTCAAGTAGGTGTCTGCCATCACAGTTCATATTTTCGCCATGCTCGTGGCAGGTACTGTCATAGGTAAATCTACCAAAGAAATGGCGCCCTCTGCCAATATGAGTGCTATTAAATCTGAAAGCCGTAACGGCTGTCAATTTCTTCGGAAAGGGGGCATATAAATATGTCGGTGACCGGAATCAATTTTGTATGACCCACTTATCGTGTGCTGAAATATTTGCATGTCCCCTCTATCTCGGGCTGAAAATTTGTATAACCCCCTTAGTTCCGCACACATACCCGAAACAATTTTTATAGGTCACAAAATGTGTGGCGGCTGCGCGCAGCCGCCAACATTTTTGCTTGTATAAGTAAAGATTGTTCAAAGATTTTCGTGGAAAGTGTTAAGAATGCGCGCGTAGCATGCCCAAAAATTTGAATAGTCACAAGACACCTTAATTTTATACCCTCCCCCCTATTTTCTATACATATTTTATGACCCCCTATTTTGGTAGCCCCTATAAAGATTTTATGACCCCAATATATAATCATAATCCCCCTATGAAGAACCCTAATTCCCTAAACCACCTGATAACCAACCTTGTTTCCCAATTCCAGGGCATTCTTTTTTTGTCCAGATTTCTTTATATTTCCATAGTTCGTACCTTCTTTTAAAATAGAAAAATTCTTGAGCATTGTGCTTTTTTAAGCTTTGTTCGTATATATGTGCTTGTCGAATGTGGGGGTGCACGTGTTTAATGCAACGCCCATCAATCAATCAATCAATCAATCAATCAATCAATCAATCAATCAATCAATCAATCACCTTAATCAATCATATTAAATTTATCTTAATTATTTATTCTATCATGACTATAACATTATCCTGCAACGATAATTGTTTAACTTATAAAACATGGTTTAAGAATGCATAAACATATTGATTCACCAATCTTTGGACAAGAACTAATGATAATGAGACAACTTAAAAGAAATGATCAGAAACGATTATTAGGGTTATTACATAAGTGATGCATGTGACTTTGGCGTGTCACAGATCAGGGAAAAATCTTCAGACAAATACCTGAGTTATTGTCACCTGTAAAAATTGCCTAACTCACCCCAAAATCACTGAATGGTCGATATAAATGGCATTTGCACATGATAATAGAGATATGATCTAGGCAAAAAGCTCAATTCGGCTGAACTTAGTTAGGCAATTATCGTAGCCGGGTGGGGATAATACTTCCCCAAAATCCCCCAACTTCATCTCCTCTCCTATCACTTCCTATGTATTTAATCATTGATTGAGAAAACCTCTCTTCGATGAACACATTTTAATGTCATCTATAATACCGTGACACACACGCTTCGTGCACGCGTCCACTGCTGATAAGAAATCAGTGTCAATTGGAATCATGGATTAATTCTATTAATTAAACTAATGAACTCCTCTCATTAGTGTAATGAAGTTGGAGTGGAGCATATTGAATTCAATAAAGAGTGGTCGTTAGAGGATTTAATGGCTGATTGTTGGACGGTAGCGGAAATGTAGTCGTTGCTCCGTCCCATCCCCGGCAAGGAGTCGTTAAAATTATATTAATTATCAATATAATAAGACTTGCGCTCGATATATTTTGATATCAAATTTAATGTTAAGTGGGGAAATACACAGGAAAGTCACTGATATAATATTTCCTACGTGCATGAAGATAGATGAAAATGATTATAAAATAATTTACTATAATGTTTCATTTAAGAATAATGATCTTTATTTTTTGTATTATTAGGATAAGAAGAAAGAAAATGTTGCTCATTATTTTGCTTGTTCTTTGCTGTCCTTTAAAAGAAAAATGCAATATATTTGTTTTCTTTGGGTCACACTATAAAACAAAAATTCAATTGTCTTTGTTTTTGTTTTTTGCTTTTTTTTTATATCTAGAAACCCCTTTTCGTCTTTTTATTTTTTTGTGGATTTTGGCTTTTTTACCCCTTTGTTGGATGAAGAACAACTTTGTCGAAACCACCTATTGAAATGGAATAATGTTTATCATGTTTATAAACCTGTACTAGCTTTATTATTCCTCTTTACGGAACAATTTCAATATAATAGGTTTCTCTGTTTAAATGATCTTTATGGGACACCCTGTAAGAGCCCATGATCTTTTGCTGAGACCAATCATGGGACAAAGATACCAACCCTCTTCACAATTATCCACGTTTTATTTGGTTAATGTTTTAACCCCGGGCACAAACTAACCAATGAAACTCAACTATGTCTACAATCATGTCTGATATGTTATCTTCGTACTATATCTCAGAAAGCAATTCCAAAACAAATTATTTTGTGGCATTTTTAACATACTTCATGAAGAGAAAGTGCAACTTTTCTGTCGTTCACTTAAGTGCTGCGTGCACGGGACATTTAAAGTGAGGCGGGAATGAGAAATGAAAGCAACTTGATTACTATTTCAAAATAAATACTTCTGGGAATACGATGGAGTTGATTGGAGAAGGGATTCTAGGAGGAGGTTTTACAAAGTCAAAACTGGACGCAGTTATATTTGTAATTTCCTAAACCAAGTGTGGAATGTCTTCGATAGCCACAGGTATAAGGTATAATGATACATTGTGCGGGTTCTAAAAAAACTCTTGACGCAATCAAAGAAATACGCAATCAGAGAAATATATCTCTTATGTAAATTTGCGTGCGTAAAAGATGCCCAAATCGTTTAAATTTACACACATTTCTGTGAAAAAACTTTTCTATACATATTATGGAGTTCTATGTTCATATGCTGTTTAGTTTTACATCGTATAGTGTATGAGCAATGACATGTGGGTTTGTGGATTCTCCTCTGTTAATATATATATAAAAATCAGGAGCAATCAGTTCTTGTTTAATGAGAGAGACGAAACGACTCAAAAAATAACATAATGTAAAATATAGTAGAAATTCCATCATATATCTTCAAATCAAGCAGAAACTTACCCGGTATAATATTCATTAATTAAAAAACCCCTCTCCAGTAAACACAGTAAGAATTCCCTCTTTTAGGGCCAAAATGTATTGTATATTTGATCCCGGCTGCGAAGGTTAATTGTGGTTTGTCCGGGTATGTGCGTTTCTTACAGGGTGATTCCCTGAATGTAGAATTGTGGAGTGATTTGGGGCCACATTTGTCAGCGACAATCGGTAAAGTGTGCAGATGCCCTGTAGGTTTCGTGTTCTATAATATACTAAGGGCATGTCAGGATTTGTCAAAATGTAGAATTTCATCATATGGACTCCGTTTCAAGAATAACGTTTATATAATGGTTTAGACATGGGAGTAGTTACCATACTTCTTATATTTCAGTTATCATAGATGATATTTCAAAGTTAGGAAGTATGTCACTCACTCATCTGTAGAGTGCATGTTGCTTAGCCTTCGGCAATGTATAGCCGACATTTCTCTCGGTTGCTTCACTTATCTCGTCATGTGAGAGATTCAATATGTATGCAGAAAGAAAAGTAAAAGCTGCCCAATCACATTTTCAGCTTTTCTTTTATTCCAAAATAATAGAATAAGCCTATTAAATTTTCGATGTTAAGGGATCGGATAGCAACGTTTGCACAGTATTTGTTTGTGGGACATGAGAGCACATCAGACACATCAAATTGCATTTTGAACATGTTGAATACGAGGAATGTATTTTATGGCAAATTATTTAAAATTGATATTGACCCCCCCAAAAAAAAAACAACACACACACACACACAAAAAAAACACCCACACCCACAGGTTTGAATATGATATTTTAATTTTCATTCACGAGTAAATCAAACTATAAAAGGACACAGGGCCGTAGCTAAAGGGGTGGTATGGCAGAGTGCCGGCGAGACACTCCTACCTAGATTTTTCGCTAAGTATTGCCAGCAAATATTAAATGAGCCCGTCCGACTGGTCTAGCTCGTCCTGAAAGGACCGTTAGTGAGGTTTCAGAAAATAAACAACTTAAGTGCTGTATATCGGGAGATGGGAACAAGGCAGCTATTATTATGTTCTCATGCAGAAACGGTTTTTTGGCAGTCACGTGACTTATACGATATTCTACCGTAGACATTACCTTTGCCATGCTGAAAGAGTGAAAGTTCGACATTTTCAATAGCTTTCAATGACTTGACCGCGTGGCTGAAAGAAATCCTGTAGCTTTCTGTTTTATCCCCAATTAAAACGACTTAAGTTTTATTTTTTCACAAATAATGAAAAAACATTATCAGGCGATTTATAATATAGCTCGTATGTTATAAAGCGTTAGTCCTAAAAAATGAAAGGTACATTTAGGGCCCTACCGTGAAAACGTGGGATACATTTTCGAAATACTGGGTGAATACATTACACGGTGCTCCATGCATCACTTACAGTCGTGGTCCAGTAAGTTTTCAAAAAGCTATACATAACACTTTCCCATAATTTACATGTAATCATAGCCCGCAGGCCATCTTGATAGACTATTACATTTGGATATAACGATCACAAGAAAAATATATATATAATAAATCAATGAATATATTAATAAGATAACTGAATAATATTGGTGTGGGGTGAGATGGGGCCCCAGGATGAGGTGAGGTAGGGGGTGTGATGGTTCAGGTATGTTTCTGTGGACTTTTGCATGACCCACATGGCATGACCACCAGATTTACCATCCCTATAATAGTGTTACATTTATCAAAATAATTGATAACTGTTGTGGGTTAGTGCAGTGGTCTTCTCACTCGCTTCTCACCACTGTGGCCCGGGTTCAATTCCCCGCGGTGCCACATGTGAGTTTGGTTGCCGGTCCATGCTCGTCCACGCAGGTTTTTCTCCGGGTGCTCCAGTTTTCCTCCTGCTTCTAAAATTGGACCTCTTCCCATATCCCTGTCCCGTCATATCTGGAGGCATCCCTTGAATTTAGTAGCCTCTGAGCACTATTGGGTTTAGCCTGGCTTCGACCGAATGTTATAAATAAATGTAGTATTATTATATTGTTCACCTACCGTGCCACCACTTTCATCTTCTATAATATCAACACCGACTTTTATAAGTTTGCACATTATTTATTGATTGTATTGAGTATTTATGTGTGTGATGATTTTGTGCTATTTATATTCCAAAATGTCGTGTTTTTTTCTGTTGCTGTCATCACTTTCATCAACACTTTGAAGTATACACACCTATTGCCAGCTATGGTAATCCAATATCTGGAAAACGCACACTGCCATCAAGATTGCTGTTTCTAAAAATGAAATGAAGGGGCTGTATTCAAACAGTAAATCATTTTTATAGTACATACAAGATCTGGAAATCGCACACTATGCCACAAAGATAGCTGTTTCTAAGAATGAAATGAAAAGGCTATATTCAAACAGTAAATCGTTTTCATGGTACATCCAAGATCTGGAAAACGCACACTACCATCAAGATAGCTGTTTCTAAGAATGAAATGAAGGGGCTGTATTCAAACAGCAAATTGTTTTCATGGTACATCCAAGATCTGGAAAACGCACACTACCATCAAGATAGCTGTTTCTAAGAATGAAATGAAGGGGCTGTATTCAAATAGTAAATTGTTTTCATGGTACATCCAAGATCTGGAAAACGCACACTATACCATCAAGATTGCTGTTTCTAAGAATGAAATGAAGGGGCTGTATTCAAACAGTAAATCGTTTTCATGGTACATCCAAGATCTGGAAAACGCACACTACCAACAAGATAGCTGTTTCTAAGAATGAAATGAAGGGACTGTATTCAAAAGGTAAATCGTTTTCATGGTACATCCAAGAGCTGGAAAACGCACACTGCCATCAAGACAGCTGTTTCTAAGAATGAAATGAAGGTGCTGTATTCAAAAGGTAAATCGTTTTCATGGTACATCCAAGATCTGGAAAACGCACTCTACCATCAAAATTGCTGTTTCTAAGAATGAAATGAAGGGGCTGTATTCAAATAATAAATCGTTTTCATGGTACATTCAAGATCTGGAAAACGCACACTACCATCAAGATAGCTGTTTCTAAGAATGAAATGAAGAGGCTGTATTCAAACAGTAAATCGTGTTTATGGTACATCCAAGATCTGGAAAACGCACACTACCATCAAGATAGCTATTTCTAAGAATGAAATGAAGGGGATGTAGTCAAACAGTAAATCGTTTTTATGGTACATCCAAGATCTGGAAAACGCACACTACCATCAAGATAGCTGTTTCTAAGAATGAAATGAAGGGCTATATTCAAACAGCAACTCGTTTTCATGGTACATCCAAGATCTGGAAAACGCACACTACCATCAAGATTGCTGTTTCTAAGAATGAAATTAAGGGGCTGTATTCAAATAGTATTTAAACGTTTTCATGGTACATCCAAGATCTGGAAAAACCACACTACCATCAAGATTGCTGCTTCTAAGAATGAAATGAAGGGGCTGTATTCAAATAATAAATCGTTTTCATGGTACATCCAAGATCTGGAAAACGCACACTATACCATCAAGACAGCTGTTTCTAAGAATGAAATGAAGGGGTGTATTCAAACAGTAAATCGTTTTCATGGTACATCCAAGATCTGGAAAACGCACACTATACCATCAAGATTGCTGTTTCTAAGAATGAATTGAAAGTGCTGTATTCAAATAGTAAATTGTTTTCATGGTACATCCAAGATCTGGAAAACGCACACTATACCATCAAGATAGCTGTTTCTAAGAATGAATTGAAGGGGCTGTATTCAAACAGGAAATCGTTTTCATGGTACATCCAAGATCTGGAAAACACACTCTACCATCAAGATTGCTGCTTCTAAGAATGAAATGAAGGGGCTGTATTCAAACAGTAAATTGTTTTCATGGTACATCCAAGATCTGGAAAACACACTCTACCATCAAGACAGCTGTTTCTAAGAATGAATTGAAAGTGCTGTATTCAAATAGTCAATTGTTTTCATGGTACATCCAAGATCTGGAAAACACACACTACCATCAAGATTGCTGTTTCTTAGAATGAAATGAAGGGGCTGTATTCAAACAGGAAATCGTTTTCATGGTACATCCAAGATCTGGAAAACACACTCTACCATCAAGATTGCTGCTTCTAAGAATGAAATGAAGGGGCTGTATTCAAACAGTAAATTGTTTTCATGGTACATCCAAGATCTGGAAAACACACTCTACCATCAAGACAGCTGTTTCTAAGAATGAATTGAAAGTGCTGTATTCAAATAGTCAATTGTTTTCATGGTACATCCAAGATCTGGAAAACACACTCTACCATCAAGATTGCTGTTTCTAAGAATGAAATGAAGGTGCTGTATTCAAAAGGTAAATCGTTTTCATGGTACATCCAAGATCTGGAAAACGCACACTGCCATCAAGATTGCTGTTTCTAAGAATGAAATGAAGGGGCTGTATTCAAACAGTAAATTGTTTTCATGGTACATCCAAGATCTGGAAAACACACTCTACCATCAAGACAGCTGTTTCTAAGAATGAATTGAAAGTGCTGTATTCAAATAGTCAATTGTTTTCATGGTACATCCAAGATCTGGAAAACACACTCTACCATCAAGATTGCTGTTTCTAAGAATGAAATGAAGGTGCTGTATTCAAAAGGTAAATCGTTTTCATGGTACATCCAAGATCTGGAAAACGCACACTGCCATCAAGATTGCTGTTTCTAAGAATGAAATGAAGGTGCTGTATTCAAAAGGTAAATCGTTTTCATGGTACATCCAAGATCTGGAAAACGCACACTATACCATCAAGATTGCTGTTTCTAAGAATGAATTGAAAGTGCTGTATTCAAACAGCAACTCGTTTTCATGGAACATCTAAGATCTGGAAAACACACACTACCATCAAGATTGCTGCTTCTAAGAATGAAATGAAGGGGCTGTATTCAAACAGTAAATTGTTTTCATGGTACATCCAAGATCTGGAAAACACACTCTACCATCAAGATAGCTGTTTCTAAGAATGAAATGAAAGGGCTATATTCAAACAGCAACTCGTTTTCATGGTACATCCAAGATCTGGAAAACGCACACTACCATCAAGATAGCTGTTTCTAAGAATGAAATGAAGAGGCTGTATTCAAACAGTAAATCGTGTTTATGGTACATCCAAGATCTGGAAAACGCACACTACCATCAAGATAGCTATTTCTAAGAATGAAATGAAGGGGATGTAGTCAAACAGTAAATCGTTTTTATGGTACATCCAAGATCTGGAAAACGCACACTACCATCAAGATAGCTGTTTCTAAGAATGAAATGAAGGGCTATATTCAAACAGCAACTCGTTTTCATGGTACATCCAAGATCTGGAAAACGCACACTACCATCACTAAGATTGCTGTTTCTAAGAATGAAATTAAGGGGCTGTATTCAAATAGTATTTAAACGTTTTCATGGTACATCCAAGATCTGGAAAACACACACTACCATCAAGATTGCTGCTTCTATGAATGAAATGAAGGGGCTGTATTCAAATAATAAATCGTTTTCATGGTACATCCAAGAGCTGGAAAACGCACACTATACCATCAAGACAGCTGTTTCTAAGAATGAAATGAAGGGAGTGTATTCAAACAGTAAATCGTTTTCATGGTACATCCAAGATCTGGAAAACGCACACTATACCATCAAGATTGCTGTTTCTAAGAATGAATTGAAAGTGCTGTATTCAAATAGTAAATTGTTTTCATGGTACATCCAAGATCTGGAAAACGCACACTATACCATCAAGATAGCTGTTTCTAAGAATGAATTGAAGGGGCTGTATTCAAACAGTAAATTGTTTTCATGGTACATCCAAGATCTGGAAAACACACTCTACCATCAAGATTGCTGCTTCTAAGAATGAAATGAAGGGGCTGTATTCAAACAGGAAATCGTTTTCATGGTACATCCAAGATCTGGAAAACACACTCTACCATCAAGATTGCTGCTTCTAAGAATGAAATGAAGGGGCTGTATTCAAATAGTCAATTGTTTTCATGGTACATCCAAGATCTGGAAAACACACTCTACCATCAAGACAGCTGTTTCTAAGAATGAATTGAAAGTGCTGTATTCAAATAGTCAATTGTTTTCATGGTACATCCAAGATCTGGAAAACACACTCTACCATCAAGATTGCTGTTTCTTAGAATGAAATGAAGGGCTGTATTCAAACAGGAAATCGTTTTCATGGTACATCCAAGATCTGGAAAACACACTCTACCATCAAGATTGCTGCTTCTAAGAATGAAATGAAGGGGCTGTATTCAAACAGTAAATTGTTTTCATGGTACATCCAAGATCTGGAAAACACACTCTACCATCAAGACAGCTGTTTCTAAGAATGAATTGAAAGTGCTGTATTCAAATAGTCAATTGTTTTCATGGTACATCCAAGATCTGGAAAACACACTCTACCATCAAGATTGCTGTTTCTAAGAATGAAATGAAGGGGCTGTATTCAAACAGTAAATCGTTTTCATGGTACATCCAATATCTGGAAAACGCACACTGCCATCAAGATTGCTGTTTCTACGAATGAAATGAAGGGGCTGTATTCAAACAGTAAATTGTTTTCATGGTACATCCAAGATCTGGAAAACACACTCTACCATCAAGACAGCTGTTTCTAAGAATGAATTGAAGGTGCTGTATTCAAATAGTCAATTGTTTTCATGGTACATCCAAGATCAGGAAAACGCACTCTACCATCAAGACAGCTGTTTCTAAGAATGAATTGAAGGTGCTGTATTCAAATAGTCAATTGTTTTCATGGTACATCCAAGATCTGGAAAACACACTCTACCATCAAGATTGCTGTTTCTAAGAATGAAATGAAGGGGCTGTATTCAAACAGTAAATTGTTTTCATGGTACATCCAAGATCTGGAAAACACACTCTACCATCAAGACAGCTGTTTCTAAGAATGAATTGAAGGTGCTGTATTCAAATAGTCAATTGTTTTCATGGTACATCCAAGATCAGGAAAACGCACTCTACCATCAAGACAGCTGTTTCTAAGAATGAATTGAAGGTGCTGTATTCAAATAGTCAATTGTTTTCATGGTACATCCAAGATCTGGAAAACACACTCTACCATCAAGATAGCTGTTTCTAAGAATGAAATGAAGGGGCTGTATTCAAACAGTAAATTGTTTTCATGGTACATCCAAGATCTGGAAAACACACTCTACCATCAAGACAGCTGTTTCTAAGAATGAATTGAAAGTGCTGTATTCAAATAGTCAATTGTTTTCATGGTACATCCAAGATCTGGAAAACACACTCTACCATCAAGACAGCTGTTTCTAAGAATGAATTGAAGGTGCTGTATTCAAATAGTCAATTGTTTTCATGGTACATCCAAGATCTGGAAAACACACTCTACCATCAAGACAGCTGTTTCTAAGAATGAATTGAAAGTGCTGTATTCAAATAGTCAATTGTTTTCATGGTACATCCAAGATCTGGAAAACACACTATACCATCAAGACAGCTGTTTCTAAGAATGAATTGAAGGGGTTGTATTCAAATAGTCAATTGTTTTCATGGTACATCCAAGATCAGGAAAACGCACTCTACCATCAAGATTGCTGTTTCTAAGAATGAATTGAAGGGGTTGTATTCCAAAAGTAAATCGTTTTCATGGTACATCCAAGATCTGGAAAACGCACACTGCCATCAAGATTTCTGTTTTTGGAAAAGAATGAAGCGAAGGGGCTGTATTTAAGTAGTAAATTGTTTTCATGGCACATCCAAGATCTGGAAAACACACACTACCATCAAGATTGCTGTTTCTAAGAATGAAATGAAGGGCTGTATTCATATAATTAATAGTTTTTATGGTACATCCAATATCTGGAAAACGCACACTATACCATCAAGATAGCTGTTTCTAAGAATGAAAACGAGAGGATGTATTCAAACAGTAAATCGTTTTATGGTACATTCAAGATCTGGAAAACGCACACTATACCATCAAGATTGCTGTTTCTTAGAATGAAATGAAGGGGCTGTATTCAAACAGTAAATCGTTTTCATGGTACATCCAATATCTGGAAAACGCACACTATACCATCAAGACAGCTGTTTCTTAGAATGAAAACGAGAGGATGTATTCAAACAGTAAATCGTTTTCATGGTACATCCAAGATCTGGAAAACGCACACTATACCATCAAGATAGCTGTTTCTAAGAATGAAATGAAGGGGCTGTATCCAAACAGGAAATCGTTTTATGGTACATCCAAGATCTGGAAACGCACACTACCATCAAGACAGCTATTTCTAAGAATGAAATGAAGGGGCTGTATTCAAACAGTAAATCGTTTTCATGGTACATCCAATATCTGGAAAACGCACACTATACCATCAAGACAGCTGTTTCTTAGAATGAAAACGAGAGGATGTATTCAAACAGTAAATCGTTTTCATGGTACATCCAAGATCTGGAAAACGCACACTATACCATCAAGATAGCTGTTTCTAAGAATGAAATGAAGGGGCTGTATCCAAACAGGAAATCGTTTTCATGGTACATCCAAGATCTGGAAAACGCACACTATACCATCAAGATAACTGTTTCTAAGAATGAAATGAAGGGGCTGTATTCAAACAGTAAATCGTTTTCATGGTACATCCAAGATCTGGAAAAAGCACACTACCATCAAGATAGCTGTTTCTAAGAATGAAATGAAGGGCTGTATTCATATAATTAATAGTTTTTATGGTACATCCAATATCTGGAAAACGCACACTATACCATCAAGATAGCTGCTTCTAAGAATGAAATGAAGGGGCTGTATTCAAACAGTAAATCGTTTTCATGGTACATCCAATACCTGGAAAAAGCACACTACCATCAAGATTGCTGTTTCTAAGAATGAAATGAAGGGGCTGTATCCAAACAGGAAATCGTTTTCTTGGTACATCCAAGATCTGGAAAACGCACACTATACCATCAAGATAGCTGTTTCTAAGAATAAAATGAAGGGGCTGTATCCAAACAGGAAATCGTTTTCATGGTACATCCAAGATCTGGAAAAAGCACACTACCATCAAGATAGCTGTTTCTAAGAATGAAATGAAGGGGCTGTATTCATATAATTAATAGTTTTTATGGTACATCCAATATCTGGAAAACGCACACTATACCATCAAGATAGCTGCTTCTAAGAATGAATGAAGGGGCTGTATTCAAACAGTAAATCGTTTTCATGGTACATCCAATACCTGGAAAAAGCACACTACCATCAAGATTGCTGTTTCTAAGAATGAAATGAAGGGGCTGTATTCAAACAACAGTAAAACGTTTTCATGGTACCTCCAATATCTGGAAAACGCATACTACCATCAAGATAGCTTTTTCTAAGAATGAAATGAAAGTGCTGTATTCAAATAGTAAATTGTTTTCATGGTACCTCCAATATCTGGAAAATATTACCATATTAGCACACTACCATCAAGATTGCTGTTTCTAAGAATGAAATGAAGGGATGTATTCAAACAGTAAATCGTTTTCATGGTACATCCAAGATCTGGAAAACGCACACTACCATCAAGATAGCTGTTTCTAAGAATGAAATGAAGGGGCTGTATTCAAATAATAAATCGTTTTCATGGTACATTCAAGATCTGGAAAACGCACACTATGCCATCAAGATTGCTGTTTCTAAGAATGGATTGAAGGGGTTGTATTCCAAAAGTAAATCGTTTTCATGGTACATCCAAGATCTGGAAAACGCACACTATCATCAAGATAGCTGTTTCTAAGAATGAAATGAAGGGGCTGTATTCAAACAGTAAATCGTTTTTATGGTACATCCAAGATCTGAAAAACGCACACTCAAGATTGCTGTTTCTTAGAATGAAATGAAGGGGCTGTATTCAAACAGTAAATCGTTTTCATGGTACATCCAATACCTGGAAAAAGCACACTACCATCAAGATTGCTGTTTCTAAGAATGAAATGAAGGGGCTGTATTCAAACAACAGTAAAACGTTTTCATGGTACCTCCAATATCTGGAAAACGCATACTACCATCAAGATAGCTTTTTCTAAGAATGAAATGAAAGTGCTGTATTCAAATAGTAAATTGTTTTCATGGTACATCCAAGATCTGGAAAACGCACACTATACCATCAAGATAGCTGTTTCTAAGAATGAAATGAAGGGTTGTATTCAAACAGTAAATCGTTTTCATGGTACATCCAAGATCTGGAAAACGCACACTACCATCAAGATAGCTGTTTCTAAGAATGAAATGAAGGGGCTGTATTCAAACAGTAAATCGTTTTCATGGTACATCCAAGATCTGGAAAACGCACTCTACCATCAAGACAGCTGTTTCTAAGATAAGAATGAATTGAAAGTGCTGTATTCAAATAGTCAGTTGTTTTCATGGTACATCCAAGATCAGGAAAACGCACACTACCATCAAGATAGCTGTTTCTAAGAATGAAATGAAGGGCTGTATTCAAACAGTAAATCGTTGTCATGGTACATCGAAGATCTGGAAAACGCACACTACCATCAAGATAGCTGTTTCTAAGAATGTTGCCTTTTCTAAGAAAGAAGTGAATCAGAACTGAGTGGTCATTTCAAATTAAGGCCAAGGGTGTGTGAATATGGCGGGAGGTCTGTAGGCCCATTGAGTGCGGGACGTGCAAGGGATAGGTGTGTATCTTGGAATTTGGGGTGGGTGGGTGTGGTACTACCATTATGTAAATATAATAGATCGTTTAAGTACATCCAGGATCTGGAAAACGTACGTACCCTCTCATCAAGATTGCTGTTTCTACATCTTTAAATGAAGCAGATCGAGATGAGTACATGGCAATTCATATTTATGATGGCACGATTTGGGGGGGTCATAGCGCACAATAACATTCAACACACTATACTGAAAAATATTAAGACACTATCACCGTCATCTTCATCGTCACATTATTTAGTTTTACCACTAAAACAAATATATAATTTGTACCTATTTAATTAGCATAATAACATGAAGGCAAAATCCATCTGTCATCTTTGCAAACTCTTACTTCAACCCAAACTCACGATCATGTGGGTTTTAATGGGGATTCTACTTTGTTTTGTTTGAATTATGACAAAACAAATCGTGGGGATGCCAAAACATTGGATGACTCAAACTCACGTAAGCATCCCTAGAGATGCAGAAAGGATTACCCCTTTAAAGAGTGTCACGCCGACTGACGACATCAAGTATATATCGCTTGCTTCTCTCACTCACGGCGTTGTAGAAGCGTGAAATGGTGCAATCGGACGGGGACAGCCAGGGTGTTTGAAACACTAAGATCGGGATCAACTACGCACAACTGTCGGATTTTGTGTAAAATATATTTTATAATTACGCATTTGCTGCGGTCTGATTAGGGCATTTTTTATTATCATGCTCGAATCATTTCAATGTTGATCGTATATCCAAAATTGACATGTTTATTTTACATCATTTACTTATGATTATGCTGTTATGTAGCCTATTCAATAGGAAAAAATAAGAACTGTTACTGAAGGTTGTATAGAAAAAGTACCTAGAATATCGTCTCCTTTCTTTTTCCAAAGTTATACAAAAAGTACTTATAATATAAAAAAAAGTGTTCTTTCTTTGTTTCATGCAGAGTTTATACAAAAAGTACCAATATAAATTGGTCTTTTTTTCTTTCTTTAAAAAAAAACCACCCATCACATTCACAATGCTTACCGACTTTTCTTAATATGATTAACTTTATTGTTTATTTAGACTTATTGCTATTATTTCCAATCTAATTTAAAAAAAAAACACTTCTAATTTTTTTTTCATAGGTTCAAAACAGTATACGCCTACTATATAATACCAAAGTATACAGAAATGGGTTTCTTTCTCTTTTAGAAGAAGGACGTCCATCATTCACGATTTCTTTGTTTCTTGGCATGTTAGTAATTATTTAATTAGATGAGTTATCTCATCACTGGAGTCGCGCGGATTCTGTCTACAGTGCTTTTAAAATAGGTATTTACTTTTTCCGGAGTCTGTTTACCTTTCATGACTAATTTACTTTTCTCCAAGCATGCATTATTGGTTTTATATTATACATAAGGGTTGTAGGATAATTGAAGAGCATGATAGCATTTTATACCAATTTCATCCCCGGAAATCACCCTATAATAAGATTCAAGTTTCAAACCGCGGTGTTTTAAACTTATTTCCACCAGGGATTTGTTTTGAAAAGATTCATAATGACTTATTTTCCCCTCTATTCTTTTTGTCAAGCGATGCACAATAGCTCACAATGAAGTCATGGCATAAATTGTGACTTTCACGTGTAAAACGTCCGTCGTGGGAGTTGGTCGGTCCGTTTTGGGTGCGGTTTTGACGCTTTTTTGCATTAGCCCCCGGCGTTGATTGGATAACGATGGGTTAGTTTTGTCGCAGTTAGTCACACCTGAGCCCAAACAAGGAATACTAGTATTTGAACAAAGTGTTGCCAGATACAGCGACACAAAATTGAGTGGAATAATGGCTTTTTAGTAGTCAGAAACATAATAAGATAGAACTGTTTATATCACAGGTGTATCGCTCTGATCTTCCGATCCACTCCCTTTCAGTGGCGGCACCAGGATTTTTTTCGGGGGCGGGGGCATGGGGGAAAAGTGAATTTCAGGGGGAAATCGACAAATTTTGGGAAAAATTATTCAAAAGGTGGAAATTTACGTAGTTTGGAAGGTTTGCCTCAAAAGTGTGGGGAGGGGGCAAGAAAAATATTTGGGGAATGCCCTTGACCCCCCCCATCGCCGCCACTGCTCCCTCTATTATTCTGTCAAAAACATTTCTATACAGATACAGAAATGCTAAATATTTGAATTAACAAAACATGTAAATGTTTATAACCCCGCAATCATCTCATCCAAACACCAAAGTCCACGTAACCATGGTAACTAAACAACAAATCAGGAAACATGACACTTTTTGTCGTAATATATATCAATCGATTTATAATAAAGAATATAAATTCTCTTATAAATTAATCATGTTTTAGTTAGTTGATCCTAAAGTTATTTTACTTTTGAATTTTATTATATTTTGAAAAGATATGCATTTTTTTTTTGCCCACTTCTCTCTTTTTAAAAACAAATTAGTGATAATAGTTCTATTTTTGATTCTATTCTGATTTTTGATGTTTATTAATAGTTTCATGTTTATTTCAAGTATATATTTATAGGAATATTAGTTTTATGTTTATGTCACGTTTTTGTAGGAATCAAAATGCCTGAGCACAAACCGTTATTGAGCCGATACCATGTCGCCCAATTGGGCTGTAAATATGAATCATAAACTTATTTAACACTTTTGGATGACTGCACACGGACAAAGCCAGTTGTAATCATGCTAGAGATTGTATTACTTAGCGAGATCGGGGAGTTCTTTGCCATGTTTGCTTCATTGAATTGTTACGCGATTTAGACGGATAGCTTTCTAACTAATTATACCCTCAAACCTCGTGCTTGGCTATCTTCTGGAAAATGATTTCGATTTTCTCTGAAGTTGTTTTAACCAAGCGCATATGTGACTCTCGTGGCTTAAACCATGCAAGAATGACAATTAATTTTAGTCAAACAAGGCCGACAAGTGTCAGCAAAATTTTGACATATAATCGACGATGAGAAAATGATTGGTTTACAGAATCATTATTTTAAAAATATTTCCATTTTGTCAATTTGTTAAATGAAAAAATAATGTGTTAATAAAGTTGGGTTTGTTAACTTATACAACCTTGCATGGTTTATTAGAAGTTAGAGCTCTCTTACAAGAGGAAATCTCCCGGGGAAATCTAACAAAAAAATGTCGTTTCATATCTTCTTTAAGCTGGGTTACTGTCTTAGCAGTCGTTGTACTTCGTAGACCTATAGATCATTTTTTAAACAATATAATGAGACATTTCTCATACATTCATTCTTTTGTTCGTTCGTACGTTCGTTCACTAATTTGTTGATTTGTCTTTTTGCATTTGTTTATATACTTTATGCTCATAATTCAGTAACATAAAAGTTTTAAAGCGTGATGTAAAACCAATTAAGCTTGCATGGGTCAATAACGCTTATAATTAATACTGTGAAGAAATGGGGTTCGGGCCCAGCGGCGATGGCGGGTGGACGTTTGGGGCCAGTGGAAGACCCCGAGAGATCTAATTGTTCCAAATGAAAAGTGATTCAGACTGCACACATAAATATAACAGAAGTTATTCTTTCGTTTTCTTTTCATAAAATCACAACAACACTGCATATAAGTACTTCAATAACTGTCACCTGTTAAATGGTAGTCTATAATGCTACGACAACTTCCAGTTTGATATTTCAGTAACTTATAGAAGGTCTCCGAGTCAGACTTGAGTGTTCAATGTTCCATGATCATGCTGATGCACATTTTAACTTGAGTAGTTTCATTAGTAAGCTTACTGCACAAAATCACACAAAATCACTGTCAATCGTCCCAAATTATGCTCTGCAATCACAATATTCCTCTGCAATTACAATGTCACCTCATTATTATTGATTTCATATGATTTCCCTAGTATCAAACGGTTTTCCGATCAAGTTTCACATTGTAAACACACTCGTGCAAGCAGCCATCTCCAATTCACGTGCAATCCAGGTCAAAGGTTACCACCAAAAATAACAGCTTACAGGCGCACACCACTAAATTGAATGAGCAGAATACCATTTTACTACACAACCCCCTCCTTCGCGCAAGCGCTGACCCAGCGCGTCCAAAACAAGAAACAACACAAAACCCAATTTTTGGAATTTGTCGCGCTGCACTACATGTATGCATTTAAACAAATCCTTTGAAGCCTACACACAACATGAATCTGTTTTAATTAGCAAACAAATATTTTCAGAACACATTTGTGAAAATGAAATTAACCATCTCTGTGATGAATAACTACCCAAGCAAGACAGCCATAACGGTACCAAAAAGTTCCCCAGTCCCCAGCCCAACCAGTTAAGGCAAGACCAGGAGCTGGAAATAATTTGAATGATTATGTGACAAAGAAATTAACCATCTGTGTGATAAATAACTACCCAACTAATCAAAGCAAGACAGTCATTACCAAAGAGTTCCCAGTCCCCAGCCCAACCAGTTAAGGCAAGACTGTGCACCAGAAATAATTTGAATGATTATGTGAAAAAGCTGAACATAAAATATTTATTTTGAAAACATAAAAAAAACAAGTACCTGGTCAGGATTCAGTTCAGCAAAAAAACCACTTTTTCACAAGTTTATATCAAAAGTTAAGATCTGTTGCCATTAAAAATAAAATGTGCATCATATTTACTTTTAGTACAGTACACAATGTCACTTTGTAGTTAGATCTCAAATATCTACTACAACACACCATAGAAGACAGATCATGTTCGCTTGATTAGTTAACATTAATTACACGTAGAGCCACCGGTACTTGATCTCAGCATCAAATAGGCCTACTTCCTCCACCACATCACATGATTAGTACAAAAGTCCTCTCACTGCCGAATTCCCAGATCCTTGACAATCACACGATCAAATCCAGCCGTCAAAACATACTCAGTCTCAGAATTAGATGCAACTGTCGACAGTTGACTTCCCACAGCGAACATGAAATCTGCAATCTTGACCATCTTTGGAACTGTTCCTTTACTGTACTCTTAATGATGTTTAAAATGTCTCTTCATTTGGAAGAAGTTCTTGACAACAATACATTGTGTAAATGTGACAATAGTCCTCCGTAGCACCGGTGTTCTTTGCCACCTGGTTCCATCGTACATAACATGTCATGTCCAATCGCTGATCTCTGCTATCCCACCGCTATTTTTCATCTCAAAATCCCACCGCTATTTTTTCATCTCAAGATCCCACCGCTATTTTTCATCTCAAAATCCCACCGCTGTTTTTTTTCATCTCAAGATTCCACCGCTATTTTTTTCATCTCAAGATCCCACCGCTATTTTGTTCATCTCAAGATCCCACCGCTGTTTTTTTCATCTCAAGATCCCACCGCTGCCACCAAGTGTGAAGAAATGGGGTTCGGGCCCAGCGGCGATGGCGGGTGGACGTTTGGGGCCAGTGGAAGACCCCGAGAGATCTAATTGTTCCAAATGAAAAGTGATTCAGACTGCACACATAAATATAACAGAAGTTATTCTTTCGTTTTCTTTTCATAAAATCACAACAACACTGCATATAAGTACTTCAATAACTGTCACCTGTTAAATGGTAGTCTATAATGCTACGACAACTTCCAGTTTGATATTTCAGTAACTTATAGAAGGTCTCCGAGTCAGACTTGAGTGTTCAATGTTCCATGATCATGCTGATGCACATTTTAACTTGAGTAGTTTCATTAGTAAGCTTACTGCACAAAATCACACAAAAATCACTGTCAATCGTCCCAAATTATGCTCTGCAATCACAATATTCCTCTGCAATTACAATGTCACCTCATTATTATTGATTTCATATGATTTCCCCTAGTATCAAACGGTTTTCCGATCAAGTTTCACATTGTAAACACACTCGTGCAAGCAGCCATCTCCAATTCACGTGCAATCCAGGTCAAAGGTTACCACCAAAAATAACAGCTTACAGGCGCACACCACTAAATTGAATGAGCAGAATACCATTTTACTACAATACAACCAAACACTGAAAAAGACAATTTATAAGATCACATTATTGTCATAGAATGTAAACTATTTTATCACATGTTCATGGATTCTTAATTGCATAATTTTAATTAAACATGTTATAAATCGACCCCGACAGAAGGTTACAACATAAACGAGTTTTTGTGTAGTTTGTATTGCTATCTTCAGTAGATAGCAATTAATATATATGCACACGGCGTAGCCAAAATCAATTGTTGTTCAAGGACGAAAGTTTCCTTATGAACTAATATATAAACATAACAATGTCAGTGATGGTAAAATGATAAAATGCTAAACCTACAATTATGTGGATGCAGAAAGAACTTTGCCTTATGCGGCTTCCCCATTTTAGAATGAATGAGTGAACTTTGTTAATACTTACATGTTGTTACAGACACATTTTTATTTCTTTTTGTGTACGATATAGTTGCAAGTAATATTGAGCTTATTTTATTATTGCATTTTGTTGGTGTTTAACGGTATGAGGTTATTATTATTATTATTATCATTATTATCATATTATCATTATTATTATTAGTGTTATTATTATTATTATTAGTGTTATTATTAGTATTATTATTATTAGTGTTATTATTATTATTATTATTATTATTAGTGTTATTATAAGTGTTATCATTATTGTTATCATTATTATTATCATTATTATTAATATTATTATTATTGTTGTTGTTGTTATCATATTTATAGTAGCAGAAGTAGTTCCTAAGTTCCATTTATGCTCATTATTTATCCTTACTATTTAATTTTACTTCTTGTTGACGAGTATAGATTAACTTCGAGTCCATTATAGGTCTTTAAAAATATGTCAAAAGTCAACATATGGGTAGGTTTTACTTGAATCCGATGTCATTGAAACCGCAAGCAAGTTTTAACATTTCAACAGAAAGCCACGTAAAACACGACAGACGGATTGATGGTATCAAAGAATAGCGAGAGCTTTGAGCAACGTTTAGTGAACAATAAGGGCGTGAAAGACGTGTGCCTATGAATCGCACGACGCACAGCGACAGGAGGTGATGTTTACATTGTTATTTCTCTATGCAAAATTATGGGTTTTAGATACAAATTGTGATTTTAATAGCACAATTGTCAAAGTATAGCAATTTGTTCCAGACCATTATCTTTCCTATTGTTTATAGGTTTCCATGGTTTCTATATTATTTGTGATGAACATAATTACATCTATTTGACATTGAGTTTCAAATTAACACGCACCAGCTCCCACGTGTATGATGATCCTCCGTCACACACATTCACCCCACACCCATGCCACACCCCGGCCAAACCCATACCCCACACATGGAATCTTCAGTGACAATCCCGGTGACTAAAAATGTATTTTCAACAGTATGCATGCAGGAGAGACACGTGGAGAAGGAGAGAAAAAGAGAATTAGTGATTTGATAAACCAGAACCCTCTATTTCATTAAAATTCCGATTTTGACATTTTTGGAACAACTTGAAGCAAGAGGAGGTTCCGTCGTCGTAGAAATAGACTAATAATTTGAACATACATAAGCTCATGTATAGGTCATTACAGATGCTTATTGATACTGTAGTTCAGTGTCAAAGTCAATGTACTCGTAAATACCCTTAGGACTTGCAAATCCCCAGTGTTCATTGACGAATCCGAAGACCTTGTAAGGGTATATAGGTCATCTCAAGGTTAACACGATTTGGCACTAGGATCGTCTAGGTACTGATGGACAACTAGACACTTGATTCCACAGAGAATTACGCGAGATGATGATGAGAAGAGCAGAGATATATGACAAGGACAACCAAAATACTAGCGCTTACAGAGATGTATACCTATAGCCAAACCGATTTGAACCAGTTGCGCGAATCATTGCCATCAGTAAACATGAAAGATGTACATTGCGATTAAAGATGCACATTTCGATTAATATGAGGTATTTTTGAAGTTAATGTATTATACTTTTAAAGCTATACATTGTCGTCTGAGGTGTACCAAACGGGGGCGTGTAAACCACCTGAAATACCGAGACAAAATTGACCAAAATATGTAATGTGTATATCCATTTTGGTCTGTTTCAGACCAAAATTAACCCCATTTTCGTTAATGTTATTGCATTTCCGCGCATTCCCGGGCGCGCATTTAGGTCTGGTCTATTCATTCTGGAAGCAGGTCAGCTGAACTACTTGCAATTTCCCCCATTGAAATTCACTGCATTTTGTTTGTGATGCCTGGTATGATCGGGCCTGGTATACGCGATATTCAAAAATCTATTCAGCTTCTATATTTTGATGGTAACAACGAATGAAATAATATCAATAATTATAAACAATACGTAAATAAGAGAAATTGCGTTGGTACTTATTGGTGCTATATATTTTGAATATGTGGGCATATATAGATGATGTATATCAATAATGTAAATTGCTCTAACTCTCTATCATAATGAGTAAATAATTTGACGCGTCTTTATTGGCATTTGGCAAACTAATTCATGTTATTATTTTCTTATCTACTGAAGATAGCAAAAAAATAGCCAAAAAGGCTAAAGCAACATATTACAATGTATATGTAAAAGTTTATATATAAAGAAACGCAATTGTCTCGTTCTTGGAATTAACATAAATATGATAAATGAACCCCTTTGTTCTATCATAAGTTTCATTCCATCGGAAACAATTTATTTAATAATCATTTGATGTCGGAGGATTAAACTATCGCGTCGCGCCGGCGATATCCCAATTATAGAGCTGAAAACAACCAGCTTCTCCCATTAATTGTCAGTTTTTACTGAACCAGACGTCATCCATGTACTTTTAGTTAATAACATACACATAGATTTATTATCATTTTAATATCACTTGTTTGGTGATTCACTCATTTTTGTTTAACATTGTCATATCTGTGAAATAAATTATGTCGCTATGGTGTATTGCATTTCGCATGGCACATACTCATTTGCATATAACAAGAAAGAGGATACAACGAGAAAAAGTTACAACATCATGAGAAGATAAACGACATGTACGCTACCACGGCTGAAGAGCATCGCATTCATTTCTGTGTAAACTTGCTGGATGCACGATACCATCTTGTCTATTTAGGTAAACGAGGTAATCGCGATGATGAAATCCCTATAGGTGAAAGAATCATAATGAAATTGGAACTAATGCTGTTTCGATAGACAAAGAGGCAACTGAACTATTGAATACACATTAACGTGCAGATAAAATAAGGCAACAGAAGTGAAGAATGCACTGACATCATATCATTGGCATTACTTTATTCTCTTGTCAGTAAACTTCAACAATCTTCCCTAAATTAACAAAATGTTTGCCATTTCTTGTCCAATAAGACCAGACATTTTAAAATACCAAAGGAAGAAAGACCTCCATTAAATTTAAATTTGAGAAAAACTGGACACATTAGTGCACGGTGGAGTTAATCTCGTGGGAAACCTTATAACGGATCATTGGAAAACTGAGCCAACGCTATAGTGCCGAATTCTGCGACAAAACAGAAAGATTTGCTGAAACCATGGCAGATGGGTTGAAGAGCTGGATTCGCTGATTGACTATATTTGCATCCCAAATTCTTCAGGCGAACGAGTAGATTAGAATTAATTGATGTAATGAGGTATAAAGGAATTATACTATATCGTATTATTCGTTACTAATGGCAACCGTGTATTAAAACCGAATCCCTACTACTTGATTGAAACGCATGCGCAAGAAGCACCATAAATACAAATCAAAGAAAGTTGTGGTTGGATGATGAGTTAGCGACGCATGCGCATGTTTAAAGAGTAAAAGAGTTGAGCTTTCCGCGGCGTGCTATTAATGGAGTTGGGGTCTTTACCACACCTGAGACCATTTAGCCGCCTACCCTGCCCGGTTTGACCGACAAAAAACTCTGGTATATTATGTATAGAGAAGCCTTGCTTAGAGAAGAGAGTAGACGCGAGATTTTAGGTCTTCTGCCGTCTGCTGTTAAATCACTCAGTCATTTACCTCAATAAGAGGACTACCCGCCGGATGTAAAGAGCACACTTCACGCACACTTCTATACGAGATGACATATCTTACGTGATACAAAATTTGTATTGAATGGATACTTTGATCATGTTTATAGCAAATCAACTTTTGTAACATTAATCAGTGTCTTATATAGGATTATACGGGATTGAAATACTATTATATTGTGAAAGATTGTTTTAATGGTCGTAAATCTGAACAGGAGATAGCGTCGAGTCACCATAATGATTCACTTCTGATGCATACAAAGATTCACGGATCAGGTAAGCTTTTTAATTGTTAATATAGAAATATACACGCAGATTTCTGTGTCATTTTCATAGGCTTTTGTTTAAAATCTCGTTACAATTTTATGCAACTCAGCTCGTAATTATTTCAAAGTATAAAATCAAGAAATTGAGTACGTTGTTTCAAATTTGTTACAAATACAAACTGATTAAGTCATAATACACGTGTGATCTGTATGAACCCTTGACCTATTTCGTCCTTTTTAATTTTAATAGAAAATAATAGTCTTAAAAGCCTATTGTTTTTTGTGGGTATATTGGTCACATGATTAGCGTAAATTATTTCCATTTTAACACATAGAGCTTACAAAGCTATTGTTATTTGTTGCTATATACAATGAGAATTCAACTTAAACAATTAGTGATATTAATAAGAATTAATCATATTCAATAATCAATCTTCATAAAATACTATCTATTGTTTGGTCTTAAGAGAGATAATGATGTAACAGTAACATCATTTATTAAAGACATATTTAAATACAATCCATTATATAATATGTTAAAGAAGCGAAAGTTAGAGAGGGTTGTGTTTTAATTATTATTATTATTATTATTATTATTATTATTATTATTATTATTATTATTATTATTATTATTATTATTATTATTATTATTATTATTATTATTAAATGTATCACTATCTGGTATTAATAACCATCCAAGAATATATATTGAAGTTTTCAGGTAAAATAAAGAAAATTGCAATTAACCTTTAAACATTTTCGCTACTTTCGGTATGGTTTTATCAAATCAATTCATTGAAATCACGTAAGCCCTCACTAAGTCCTATATTCAGCACAATTAATCTATAATATATCGGTTCAACGCACAGTGATATCTCATCTAAACATGATACGGAATCATGATGACCAATGTTTCTTCTCAATGCAACGACCACAGATTAGTTACCTCTCAATCAAACATTGTCAACTAAGAAAGACTGGAAGAAAAACAGTTAAATGTGTGATTATTTTGACAACTTAATGATCATGATGAAATTATATGCTCAAATATTTATAGCATGCAAAGCACTGGCCGATATGGTGACTTTTAAAAGATGATAAAGATCGATTACCTAGATTTGAAACCTGCAATTTGCCACGCGACATGTTGGTATATGTAACAAAAGTGACAGATGTGGTGAACGACTTTTCGATCGCCCAATCTGGCGTTAAAAATCATTACTGAAAAGTGGTTTCAGAATTTGACATACATGCAGGCCACACGCTTTGACAATAGTGTATACCAATTATACATTTGAATTGGTTAATGAGTTGCTTTATCTAATTTGGTATGGTGACTGGGAATAGTACACAATTAAAGTTAATAAAAGAGCATAATGATAAGAACAAAATAATTTAAAGCAACAAAAAATAATAATGAAGAAACTGGGAAAAGAAATAATGTAAGCTATGCATTATACGCATTGTAATGTTACTATTTATATATTTTTTGAAGGAATTTAAGTTATAATGGCACATTTATTTATTTATTTATTTATTTATTTATTTATCTATTTATTTATTTATTTATTTATTTATCTATTTATATTACTTTCATATAGCAATTTGTAATAAAACTTAAATCCCCATTGTCATGGTGTAATCTGGCATTATATATCAAAAAACATAGTAATTCCGAAGAAGAGCAATTCAAATCCATTTTACATATTTTATTTTGGTCAACAGATTTTCATAAATATATATAGCTAAATATAAATGTTTTGGTCAATTTTAAAAATAATTAGAGAGTCCATTATCACTGTAGACAACACATATACAATGCCCAATCAGCGATTATATTAATGTATTTGTAATTACATATTCATTTGAAATCATCAA